>NC_084656.1:4975346-5286735 GCF_019802595.1 Syngnathoides biaculeatus
ACTTCCGTTTGACGCAGTCTTGTATCCGTTTTTTCCATATTTGGCTAAGACCACCCCATTTCCTCCAATTGGTTATCTCCATGTAGAAGACCTACTTCTGTGAGCACACGTTAGTTATCTTGACAGTGCTGTTTCGGACCAGAGAGGTAGGTGGAGATCTTCGCTGGCGACGTAGATAAGCTTGAGAGATTCGGATGACCTGATTTCAGGCTTCTCAGCAGAAAAATGTGTAGAAATCAAGAATGCGTGAACAATTTAAATTCATATTTCACCTGTTTACTGAGGCATTGTGCAGCCAATACTGCATCTCAAATGCTAGAAAAAGTGGGTTTGGCAAAATACCGGCCCTCTAAATGAAACATACTGTACCTATATCCAAATAATTTTTTTAAAGATTGGTCAAGGGATATCTTGAAATTATGGTATGATCCGCGCAAATAAGGTTTATATAAATTTTTACAACTAAAGAAAAACACAAAGCCATCATTTTAACAATGGTAAACAAAATTTACAATTACTAAAACAATGGATTGTTTTACTATTAGGTGACACTGTTGTGTGCATACACATGCTTTTTTCAGAAGAGTGAAAATCGGTTACATGGAAGTGCAAAGGGCTTTGAAAATGATGACTGGACCTACAGTACATATATTCTTTTTGGACTTTGGTTACACATCAATTCCCAAAAAATGTAGAAAGTTTAATTAGAAACAAAAGTAGTTAACATAGTTTCAGGCTTGGGATATCACGATTCAGATGTGTGTTCTTTTCATGGCCTTAAAACTGCATTCATATGGTCAGAATAAAAGTCAATAACACGCAAATGTGACGGATAATGATGAGGTTGTCTTTTTTTGTGTCAAGATTTGGAAATAATACAAGCTGCATGTCCTCTTACTCAGAGTATGTGGACCGTTTTTAACTTGCCTTTTACACCAACAAACACTGCTAAATTGTAGCTTCTTGTAGCTGGTTAGTTAACAAAAAAATACCTACGATGTTGCTACATTGATGCCTACCTAACCATAATGGAAATCAGTGGAGTTCTACAAGTACAAGGTCTTAGTTTCTCAATCACATTGTTTTTCAAAGTAGTTAAGCCTGAATTACGTACTGTATGTTGACATGATTGCAGATTTGCTCTGCTGTCTTTTGGTCTACTTTTCAGAGTATACAATAACTTGATCCCTTTAAAAGGGCTGTATTCATTAAGGGCCTGCAGAGCAAATACTGGATCAAGCGTATTTCAGATGTGTCAACGTTTGTTGTGTTTTGTTTCTGTCCTGGGATGAGGGGGCCAGGATGTCTGCAAAGTCTTATGAAGTTTTGACCAGGTCATAGACATAAATTAGATGGTCGTCATCAAACTTAATGAAGTATACAGAAGGCTTGGCCTCCACTTGATGGATGACCATGCCTGTTCGTTTGCCTCCGTCCTCTTTGGCATACTCCACCTGTTTGCCCACCAGACTGTCCACCACCTCACCTGGTTCCCTCTCAGCTGGAGCACTGTCATCTACAGATAGAAGGAATGACAAACAATAGGTAAGACAAACAGACTGAAAATGTGTCCTCAAAATCATCTTGCAGGAAGTGAGAAGAAACTGTGTAGCACTGGTGTCCAAAATACAGCTCATGGACCAAAATTGCACCGGTAGCGGGGTTAAGCATCATTATGAGAATTGTAATTATCACGTACGACATTGGTTATAACTTTTTGGACGTAATAAATTTATTTAATTTTGAAATGCAATACTCATACTCAATACTAATTTTCAGTTCCAAACACCGATGATTCAAAGTTTGTCCAGAACACCAGATGACTGGTTAGCACATCTGCCTCAAAGGTTTGAGGATCAGGTTTAAAACATGTACCTGACTTTGTGGACCTTGCATGATCTCCCCATGCCTGTATGGGTTTTCTCCGGGTACTCTGGTTCCCTCCCACATGCCAAAAACATGCATTTATTGAAAACCCTAAATTGTCTGTAGGAGTGAATGTGAGTGGGAATGGTTGTTGATTGGGTGGCAACCAGGCTGTACCCCGCCTCTTGCCCAAAATCAACTGGGATAGGCTCCAGGATGACCATAACCCTTGCGAGGATAAGCCGATAACAATGGGATGGATGAAAGTTGTCTTTGAATACAATCACAGTGATCGGTTTTTATGGACACATACAGATGACAAATGTGCCAAGACCCATCTTTTCTGTAAAAGGAAAGTAAGCTTTGTTTTGCATTATAACAAAGGGAAAAATTTAGACCACATTAAATTCTTCAGTCCGTTACATTGCAGCCATTTGCTCAACTCATTTTTTCTTTAATGTATCCACACCACCATATATTTACATAAAAATAGAATTGTTTAATTGTTTGGCAGTTTTATTAAAAAGAGAAAAACTGAACTATCACCATAAATATTTGCTTTGCTTTGACCCTCATATTTAACTTGGGTGCTGTCAATTTCTTCTGATCATCCTTGAGATGGTTCTACACCTTCATTGGAGTCCAGCTGTGTTTGATTCCACTGGACTTGATTAGGAAAGCCACAAACATCTATATAAGACCTTACAGTTCACAGTGCATGTCAGAGCAGATGATAATTGTGAGGTCAAAGAAACTGGGTGAAGAGCTCAGAGACAGAAGGGTGGCAAGGCACTGATCTGGCTAAGGTTACAAAAAAATGTTCTGCTGCACTAAAGTATCCTAAGAGTACAGTGGCTTCCATAATCCTGAGATGGAATCAGCGGAGAAGCGCATTGGTGAGAGAGGTAAAGAAGAAGCCAAAGATCACTGTGGTGATGCTCCAGAGATGCAGTCAAGAGATGGGAGAAAGTTCTAGAAAATCAACCATCACTGGAGCCCTCCACCAGTCTGGGCTTTATGGCAGCATGGCCTGACAGAAGTCTTGCCAGAAAGCCCACAGAGTTTGCATAAAAAAAAAACAAAATCAGAATAAGCTTCAGCACAAGGAATTTGTCTCCGGCAGTCGGTGCAGTCCTGTTGGGTAGGGTGGTCCCGAGAATCTGTTCATTGGTTTTGATTGTCCGTTGCAGTCGAAGTTTGTCCCTTTTTTGTTGCAGCCCCAAACCAGACTGTGATGGAGGTACACAGTACTGATTGGATGAGAGCTGTGTCGTACTGTCTCAGCAGCTCTTGTGACAGGGTGTGCTTCCTGAGAAGCCGCAAGAAGCACATCCCTTACTGGACTTTTTTGAAGATGAGGTTTATGTTCATCTCCCACTTCAGGTCCTGTGAGACTGTAATTCCCAAGAAGTTGAAGGTTTTGACGGTTGACACAAGACAGTTGGACAGCGTGAGGGGCAGCTGTGATGAAGGATGCTTCCTGAAATCCACAATGATCTATACAATATTTAGAGTG
This sequence comes from Syngnathoides biaculeatus, assembly GCF_019802595.1. Lineage (NCBI taxonomy): Eukaryota > Metazoa > Chordata > Actinopteri > Syngnathiformes > Syngnathidae > Syngnathoides > Syngnathoides biaculeatus. Next base: position 4,978,729 of record NC_084656.1, read on the forward strand.
TTCAAAACCAGGTTTTGTTGGCCACACCAAAGCTCCAGTCTCACCACTAATTTTCGATATAAGACCACAATAGAAGTTTTTGGCCTTAAACCAAATGTGTGTAGAAAACCAAGCACTGGTCATCACCTCTCAATACAGTCCCATCAGCGGTAGCAGCATCATGATGTGGGAGTGTTTTTCAACACGACATAATAACAATCGGAGGAAAGATGAATGCAACCAAGTACAGAGATATCCTGGACAAAAACCTTTTCAAGAGTGCTCAGAACTTCAGACTTGGCCGAAGATTGACCTTCAAAAAAGCCAATGACCCAAAGCACACAGCTAAAAAAATGAAGGACTGGCTTCAGAACAACTCTGTGACAGTTCTTGAATGGCCCAGCCAGAACCCTAATTTAAACTCAATCGAGCATCTCTGGAGGGACCTGAAAATGGCTATCCACCAATGTTCACCATCCAACCTGGCAAAACTGGGGAGGATCCTCAAATCCCAGCGTGAAAACCTGTGACATAATTCCCAAAAAGACTCATGGCTGTAATAAACTTGCGCACCTATGGCCCCATCTGATCACTTCCTAATTTGCTTAATACTTGCAGTACATAAAGGCAATAACTTAAATGTGAGAACCTTACAATGACAATAGCGAAAAAGGGGACCAACGAAGCAAAGATAGAACTTCAATCCTGTCTAGACTGAAAATTCAGCTGGCAGCCCTGATAAACATGTCACATCCTATATAATTTTCTGTGAAAAGATGCGTGGACAATACCAAGAAAGAAATTTCGCACTTTCAATAACAAACTCTGGTACACTGCAAAACTTGACCAACTTAGCCAGGTCGAAGAAGACACACATTGAATTGGGGACACACTAGAAAACACCTGACTACAAAACTAATGCAAAGACCAATGATGCAGTAAATTGATAAAAAGGTGTTTACCGCTAATGACTCTAATCAGTCTTACATGCATTACATTTGCCAATTAATTACAAGCGAACAACACCCCAAGATGAGGACAATAAAAGACTAGCCAATAACTTCAGCGTGGATGGATATGAAATTTAAGTCGATTAAGTATGTTGGGATTTATTGGTCTAGCTAATTTGAGATTAAATAAGGCTGCATGTGGCCACTCAACTACAATTCGTTTGACAGCCCTGACATTCAGTATATTTAGTCACAATTAATTCACTGAGGATGCTTGTAATCTCAGATCATATCTTCTCAAATAAATGTTTGGAAATGCCATTAATTTATTCCAGCCTCGCCATAAACCCAACAAAAAAAGGAAAATAGCACGCTGTAATACTATATCGGGCTATAATTAATGATTATTTTAACAACAGTCCATCCATTCATCCATCCATCCATCAGCTACCACTTTACCAGATCGGGTCACGGGGGAAGTAGCTTCAGCAGGAATACCCAGACTTCCCTTTCCCCAGCCACTTCTTCCAGCTCTTCCGGAAGTATCCCGAGGCGTTCCCAAGTCAGCCGAGAGACATAGTCTCTCCAGCGTGTTCTGGGTCATCCTAGGGGTCTCTTTCCGTTGGGACATGCGCGGAACACCTCACCAGGGAGGCCTCCGGAAGACATCAGATGCCCCAGCCACCTCATCTGGCTCCTCTCAAAGCGGAGGATTAGCGGCTTGACACTGAGCCCCTCCCAGATAACCGAGCTTCTCACAGTTTCTCTCAGGGACAGCCCAGACACCCTGCGAAGGAAACTCATTTCGCCCGCTTGTATCCGGGATGGCGTTCTTTTGGTCACGACCCACAGCTCATGGCCATAGGTGAGGGTAGGAACGTATATCGACTGGTAAACTGAGAGATTCGCCTTTCGACTTAACTCCCTCTTTACCACAACGGACTGATACAAATTCCGCATCACTGCAGTCGCTGCACTGATTCGTCTGTCGATCTCACGCTCCATTCTTCCCTCACTCGTGAACAAGACCTGAAGATACTTGAACTCCTCCCCTTGGGGAAGGATCTCATCCCCGACCTGGAGAAGGCACACCCCCCTTTTCCGACTGAGGACCATAGTCTTGGATCTGGAGGTGCTGATTCTCATCTAATCTCAACTGCGACCTAAGGTGTCCTGGTGCCAGAAGGACGTGAATACCCTTATTCCTGAACATTGTGTTTGTTATGGACAAGCCGTGATGAGCACGGAAGTTTTTCCCAATCACGCACTTCCAGGTCTCACTGTCATTGTCCACGTGGACATTGAAGTCCTCCAACAGAATGACGGAGTTGCAAGAGGGGGCACTCTCCAGCACTCCCTCTAAGGATTCCAAAAAGGGTAGGTACTCTGCACTGCCGTTTGGTGTATAAGCACAAACAACAGTCAGGACCCGTCCCCCTACCAGCAGGCACAGGGAGGCTACCCTCTCATCCTCTGGGGTAAATTCCAACGTACAGGCCCCGAGCCAGGGGGCAATAAGTATACCCACACCTGGTCGGCGTCTCTCCCCATGGGCAACTCCAGAGTGGAACAGAGTCCAACTCCTCTCAAGAGGAGTGGTGCCAGAGCGCAAGTGGTGCGTAGAGGCAAGTCGACCTCACGCACCAACTCGGGCTCCTTTCCTGCCAAAGAGGTGACATTCCATGTCCCTAGAGCTAGTTTCTGTAGCCGGGGATTGGATCACCAAGGTCCCCGCCTTTGGCCACCGCCCAACTCACATTGCCCCCGACCCCTATGGCCCCTCTCACAGGTGGTGAGCCCATGGGAAGGTTGACCCATGTTACCCTTTCAGGCTGTGCCCGGCCAAGCCCCATGGGTGCAGGCCCAGCCACCAGGCACTCGCCTTCAAGCCACACCTTCCAGGCCTGGCCCCAGAGGGGGGATCCCGGTGACCAAGGAAACCCAAAATCCAATTTTTGTAGTCATCATAGGGGTTTTGGAGTCGTACTTGCTCCCCCACCTAGAACCTGTTTGCCATGGGTGACCCTACCAGGGGCATGAAGCCCCAGACAACTTAGCTCCTAGGCTCATCGGGACACACAAACCCCTCCACCACTGTAAGGTGACAGCTCGAGGAGGGGATTTTGACAACAGTCTGTCAATTATTTTTGATTAATTGATGAATCAGCTAAAAAAATATTTCCATCCCTTCATTCAAGAACAGGATATTATTTCAAACTGACAGCACAGAAAATATGCAAACAAAAAAGATTTTGATTCAGCTACTGGTTTGGTCAGTAATGTCAGAAAATGGGTGCAAATGTCTTATTTTGTTGAAAGATAAATTATTTGAATGGAGGACAACAGAAATTAGAAAATATTTACTGTTGAGAGGCTACAATTCCAAGGATTTGGAAACTACTATCCTGTACCTAACTATGCAGTAGGTTATAACAGAGTTACTTTGAAGATGTTTGCATCGTGTTTACAGACTAAAGGTTGCTAACAAATTTTTGTCTTCTGATTTCACTGGAATGTTACACACTGTCCACACTGTTCGTGGCACTCATGAGGCTGCTGGCGATCTGCACTCACTCGAGTCAGGCATGATTCGGAGGTCTCCTTCTTTAAAGTCATCCAGCAGCTGGTACATGTAGAGGACAGGATCTTTCTCATAGGTGATGTAAAACCAGGTGGTCATGATGGGAGCTCGGGCCAGCACCATTCCCCGCCATTCTTCCTTTGGACCTTCCTCTGTCTCAAACATATGTTCCACCGCTTTGCCTATCATTGTATCTGCTAAATTTACATCTGTCAGGCGGGATTTAGCTGCATAAATGGAGAAGGAAAAGCAAGACATGAGTCACTTTCAGGGAAGTTAAGCAATGGGTAACAGCTTTAGATGGAACAAAAGACTGCATGCATGTTTGCACATTAGTGGAGCTGGGATGTTCACAAAACGAAAGAGAAAAAACAAAAGCTTACAGTAAAACAGTGTTTATTTTGTGAAGACAACACGCCACGAGTGGACAAAATGTTTCAAACACAAAGGTTTCTTGTGAGGAGGCCCACCTAATCTGTAAGTGCAGTGTGAAAAACAGCTGTCATGCACCATAACTCGGTGTGTGAGTGAGACCATGTTGAAGTGTATAATTTTGGACGTACACTCAGTGGCTGGGGTCTTCTTTCTTTTGGTCATACAATCTAGTGAAAATCCTTGGCCTAAATGTTGGGATGAATCATATATTAAGTGTGAGAGGTGTCCAAACAAAGCAAGTAATCGATTAACTATTTGTCATGTCAATGAAACATACAATAGATTAGGCAATAGAGAAAATTGGAAACAGGAATGGTGTTTTACTCCAACAGCACCGTGTAAAAATTGACCCCTCCATTGAAATTGCGTCATCTGCGTTGCTGACCAATCAAAGGCCAGAGATCTGCATTAACCACGCCCCTTTTTTGGACCCACCGTTCCCTCAGACAACGTTGCATGGTCCAGTTTAGCTTTTGTTAGCGTTTTATCGCGTATTTGGGTTATTTAACAATAGATATGGTTAAGAGGTGTAGTCACGGACTTTATAATAGTGACGACAGGTATCCTGAAAGGCTAGTTGGTGGAGTTCAATTCGTACCCTTTCCAAAACCAAAGACCCAGTACGAAAAATGTCTTCGATGGATCAAACTTTGTGGAAGACCGCATCATCAACTGAATCCATCTAAAATCAACCGGAACAGAAGACCGAGTACGAAAAATGTCTTCGATGGATCAAACTTTGTTGAAGACCGCATGATCAACTGAATCCATCAACCGGAACAGATATGTTTGCACGAAGGTAAGCCCTATATTTGATTTTCAATACATGTCTCATTTAAATGAATTAGCAGTTCTTCGCTTGCAAAACATAGATACGTGTGAATGATTGACACACTTGACCTGTGTTGAGCGATATTTTGCAATGATCTGACTGCACAAACGTGTCTCTGTTCGGCGCTCCAGAGCTAAGCTAAACCGGACTTTGTTTGTTTGCACGAAGGTATGCCCTGTATTTGATTTTCAATACATGTCTCATATAAATGAATTAACAGTTCTTCGCTTGCATAACATAGCTACGTGTGAATGATTGACACACTTGATCTGTGTTGAGCGATATTTTGCGATGATCTGACTGCACAAACGTGTCCCTTTGTTCGCGGCTACGGTAAACCGGACTGTGTTTGCACGAAGGTATGCCCTATATTTGATTTTCAATACATGTCTCATATAAATGAATTAGCAGTTCTTCGCTTGCATAACATAGCTAAGTGTGAATGATTGACACACTTGATCTGTGTTGAGCGATGATCTGACTGCACCAATGTGTCCCTTTGTTCGCGGCTACGGTAAACCGGACTGTGTTTGCATGAAGGTATGCCCTATATTTGATTTTCAATACATGTCTCATATAAATGAATTAGCAGTTCTTCGCTTGCATAACATAGCTAAGTGTGAATGATTGACACACTTGATCTGTGTTGAGCGATATTTTGTGTCCCTTTGTTCGCGGCTAATGATCTAAGCTAAACCGGACTAGCGAGTCCAAAAAGCCTTCGACGTGCACCGAGACTGAAGGAAGGATGTTTGAGGACACTAAAGTAGTGATTGTCGTACTCGGTCGGGACTTACGTAGGTTCGGCACTAATTCAAGAATAATTATTGAGGGGAGCGCGTGACGTTACACAAAGAAAACCAGAGAAACAACTTGTAAATCAAGCCTCGCCTTCTTTTCCTTCATACGGCGGTTCACAAACGGCTATACAGATACACATACAGATTCTGCACACAAGTGTGATAGGTAACACGAAAATAGAAAACTGTCAATGACGAATTCGTCTTTGGGTTATAATATATTATATTATGTGGCTTCTCGGTCTTCCTCTGACTCCGGAAAGATCTCACGCTGTCAATGGTTTTTCCGCCGATATGCATGTAAATACCATTGAAATACCCCTCGCTGAAATATTTGAAGCCCTGCTGTCTACTTTTCAATGATATTTCACTGTTAGCTAAGAATGCGAGTGAGAAATCAGCCGGTAAATCGGACAGTTTCGCTCTATTCTTTTCTTGCTGCGCCGTCATTTTTGCTAATTGTTTGTCTGACGTTAGCGCATGTGGCGTGAGGTCACTTCAGGAGGTGTGGTTAAGTGCCCTGTACGGAGGGGTCAATTTAGATGGCACAATGAATATCATGAGTGGAGACTGTATGTATTCAGTAGGGATGGGCACTAATTAAATATTCTTGATTGAGAAGTCATTTAAATGCACGCTTATCTAGAATAAAAAAAAAAAAATCTAAGAAGCAATTATAATCCAGTTTTTAAAGAATTAAATAGCTAATTCCAGAGATGGGGAACAGTGCAAATATCAGCTATCATTATCGGGCCGACACCGGGCTTATGTCAAGGTATCAGGTACTCATGAAGGCTGCTGATACCAGCCAAAGGTATTTGAGGCAAAATGACCTGACAATGACTGCAGCCGTTTGACACCTGAGGATCATTGCGCATGTGAGAAAGAAAAAGCTCTTTAATCATGTAGTCAAGTACAAGTGTCAATGTAGTCATGTATTTGTAGAATCAGTACTCTGAATCGCTGAGTACTCAAGAGTGAAAACTCGAAACGGTATTGGTCTGACATCCCTAGTAAATTCCTTATTAAAACCAGGGTTAAAAAGAAGTCCAGCATATATTGAAAATGAGAAAGCAATGTGGACATACTGATGCATTCAAATGCATCATGATGTCAGCTCACACTTACCTAGTCGGTCTGGGAGTACCTCCAGGCCCTGAACTCTCTCATCCTTGTGGAGCTCCAGACCGTAGACACAGTCAAAGCCATCATACTTTATCAGATAAAGAGATGGATTCACTGGGACCTGTTTGGTTCAAAAACATGTAACACCCTTCAGTAATCGCTGAAGGCAGGATAACAACACAAATTACAAGAATGTTAGATTTTAATACGGACGAATGTCTGCACATTTAAAATGGCATTCAAAAAATATCTAAAACATATCAAGGATTAGTGATAGAAATCTAAAATCAACAGTTTACTTCTCTAACTATTAGGAGTATATACTATCCACCAATTGAAAAAATGAGTGAAATAGTCACTTACAGTTTCACTATTCCCCTCCATTCCTCTCATTCATGCACGTATATTCTTATTTTGGCTAATCTACATTGTTCTCTGTTGCAGTGCATGCCGCTACCCTAACTGTTCCTCCACTTGCTCCCTGCTTTCACTGCAGATCACATTGTCATCTACAAACATCATGCTCCAAGGGGAATCTCATCTAACATCTGTCAACCAATCCATTACCACTGCAAACAGGAAAGGGCTCATCTTAAATTCTTCTTTCTGTTCTGCTTCCCTCATACATGTCCTGGACTATTCTAACATACCTCTCTGCCACATGGGGTACTACAGTTCCTCTCTTGGTACTCTGTCATAGGCTTTCTCTAGGTCCACAAAGACACAACGTAGCTCCTCCTTCCCCCTTCTTTTAAATTAACATCCTAGAGGCAAATAATGCATCTGTGGTACTCTTTCTAGACATGAAACCAAACTGTTACTCGCAAATACTCACTTCTGTCCTGAGTCTAGCCTCCACTACTCTTTCCCATAACTACCGCCCTACAGTTTGCACTGACTTGTGCCCCCATGGGGCGAAAGTGTTTGGTTGCCTGTCATTGTTTAAAAACAAGACAAAAAATTAACGTCTGACTTCATTTTACTGGTGCCATCGTGCATTACATCAATAAATATTAATGAGCAGTATCAAAAGAATCCATGGAAGCCCAAGCCATTACATTAACGTCACCGACTTTCACAGATGAGCTTTTCTATTTGGGATCATCAACAATATTTACTCTCAAGGTGCCTTTATATTATTTTGGTAAAGGTTAATCTTTGTCTCACCAGTCCATAAATCATTTTCACACAATTTGAGGCTCATCTTTTCTGGCAAATATCAGCCTATCCTTCCTATTTGTCTTGTCACTAAGTAGATTATATTGGATTTATGGTGAAGCCTCTGTACTTATTCATGAAGTTTTCTACAAACAGTAGATTTTCATCCCTACCCTCTGAAAGCTTACATAATAGCTGTTTTCAGGCATTCTTTAGATCTCTCAGTAAGTTTGCATGCATTGAAAAAAAACATAGCAATAAATCGAAAGAAACCAAACATTTAAAATGCATGTAGACACCTTGATCTGACTGTTTGACTTTTGAAAACTTAATATACTGTACATGGGAGGCAAACATTTAAAAAAATTGCAGAACATATTGTATAAAACCTTTCCTTTTCCTGTTAAACACTGAAATGATTAATCCACTTATCCACCTAACAAAGGGGATATTATAGCAACAAAATAGCATTTTCCTAATCAATACTAAAGAACTAATATAGAAAATGTAACATAAATATAATGTAGAAACATAATATAATATACAAATACTTTTGTTCATCTTGTTAATCCTTCCCTTGACAAAAAATAACAGTAATGGTTTAAAATGTAAAATGCAATGTAATAGAATCTCTCATTACTCCTCTTACCTCTTGTTACTTAGTTATAGAAAATATGACTGTAAAAGATGAACTGTTAAGACACCCAAGGGAGAGACAGTTGTGTACCTAGTCTTGTTAATCAGACTTTATTCATGAATTAAATCTCATATCTTATTCCTATAATAACAATGATTATATAAGGACATTTGTTAGAAAAGTGGCAAAGGCATTGTGCTGACTTTCTAAGTGATTGTATTGGCTATGGCCAATCCATCCATCCATTATTTTAGCCACTTATCTTCACATCGGTCGCAGGAGTGGTGAAACCTATCCCAGCTATCTTCAGGGAGGAGTGTACACGTTGAGCTGGTTGCCAACCAATCACAGGGGACACAGAAACAACCGTTTGCACTCACATTCACACCTACGGCCAATTAAGAGTCTTAAATTAGTGCATGTTTTTGGTGATAAGATAAGAAACCGGTGCACCTGAAGAAAACCCATACGGGTGGGTAGAGAATATCTATGGCCAATGTTTGTGAAAATTTTCCGAGTGGTCTCACCTCCAACTCTAATCAATATCCAGTTCTCATGTAAGAGGACACACCTGGCCAACAACACACACCTGTCAAACAGATGTCCGAATCCCTATGCTCAATAGAAACATGGATGGATTCAAACATCTATTCATCCATTTTCCGTATTGATTCTCCATATTAGGGTCGTGGGTATGGTGGAGACTGTCCCAGATGAATCGGCAAGAGGCGGTGCACACCCTGAACTTGTCACCGGTTAATTTAAGGGCAATTAAAGACAAACAAACATTCAAATCTATGGACAATTTAGAGACTAGAATTGACCTCCCATCCATGTTTTTGGAGTGTGGGAAAATAGGGGAGTACCCAGAGAAAACCCGCCAAAGATTTTCTATTGGGTTTAGGTTTAGAAAATGGAAGAAGCTAAAAATGATGGTCAATCTCTATCAGAGTGGAGCCCCATGCAAGATATCACCTTGTGGGGTCTCAATGATCCTTAGAAAGGTGAGGAATCAGTCCAGGACTACATGACAGGACTTGGTCAATGACCTTAAAAGAGCTGGGACCATTGTTTCCAAGGTGGCTGTTGGTAATACACAAAGACGTCATGGTTTGAAATCATGCATGGCACGGAAGGTTCCCCTGCTGAAACCAGCACATGTCAGGACCCATCTTAAGTTTACCAAGTTTGCCCTTTTGGATGATACAGAGGAGTCATGGGAGAAAGTTTGTGGTCAGATGAGACCAAAATGGAACTTTTCGGTCATAGTTCTACTAACCGTGTTTGGAGGAAGACGAATGATGAGTTCCATCCCAAGAACACCATCCCTACTGTGAACCGTGGGGGTGGTAGCATCATGCTTTGAGGGTGTTTTTCTGCACATGGGACAGGACGACTTCACTGTATTAATTAGAGGATGACAACGGCCATGAGATTTTGGGGAACAACCTCTTTCCCTCAGTCAGAGCATTGAAGATGGCTCGAGGCTGGGTCATTCAACATGACAATGACGGGAAGCATACAGCCAGGAAATCCAAGGAGTGGCTCCGTAAGAACCATATGAAGGTTATGGCGTGGCATAGCCAGTCTCCAGAACTAAACCCAATAGAAAATCTTTGGAGGGAGCTGTGTTTCTCAGCGACAGCCCGGAAACCTGTCTGATTTAGAGAAGATCTGTGTGGAGGAGTGGGTTAAAATCAGATTTGGGAGGAAACCAGAATCCAGAGAACATACAAACTCCACTCCTCCTCTGGATCCGTGATTGAACCTGGGACCTCAAAACTGTGAGGCCAAAGCTTTCCACAGTGAGTCCACTAAATTAACATTCTGAAAGGTAATTTTGAAAAACTGAACATCTGGAGGAGATACAAAATGGGGTTGAGAAGTGACATTTTACATGTGCTTTAAAAAACTACACCAAGAATCTGTTTTTTTTTTTTTTTTTTAAAACATCAGTCCTTTGGGTATTTATTTGTGATATCCTCAATATTGTGAGGAATTTCTTCCACTAGTTGGAAAGTCAGTCTCCTAGTAGACTGTAGGGACCCAAAAGTTATTTGATACACATTTTAGAAATTTTTGTTGCAAATGTCTCTTCTTCTTTTCCTTTCCGCTTGTCGCGATAGGGGTCGCCACAGCGTGTCATCGTTTTCCATCTAAGCCTATCTCATGCATCTTCCTCTCTAACAGCCACTGTCCTCATGTCTTCCCTCAACCATGCATCAACCTTTTCTTTGGTCTTCCTCTCGCTCTTTTGCCTGGCAGCTGCATCCTCAACACCCTTCTTCGTATATACTCACTCTCTCGCCTCTGGACTTGTCCAAACCATCAAAGTCGGCTCTCTCGAACCTTGTCTCCAAAACATCCAACTTTGCCTCTAATTAGCTCATTTCTAATACAATCCAACCTGCTCACTCCAAGCGAGAACCTCAACATCTTCATTTCTGCCACCTCCAGTTCTGCTTCCTGTTGTTTCTTCAGTGCCACCGTCTCTAATCCGTACATCATGGCCGGCCTAACCACTGTTTTATAAACTTTGCCCTTCATCCTAGCAGAGACACTTCTGTCACATAACACACCAGACAACTTCCGCCAGCTGTTCCAACCTGTTTGGACCCATTACTTCACTTCTTTACGACACTCACCATTGCTCTGCATTGTTGACCTCAAGTATTTGAAGTTGTCCACCCTCACTATCTCTTCTCCCTGTAGCCTCACACTTCCCTCTCCACCCCTCTCATTCACGCACATATATTCTGTTTTACTTTCGCTAATCTTCATTCCTCTCTTGTCCAGTGCATGCCTCCATCTTTCTAATTGTTCCTCCACCTGTTCCCTGCTTTCAATGAATATCACAATATCATCTTCAAAGATCAAGGTCCAAGGGGATTCCAGTCTAACCTCATCTGTCAGCCTGTCCATTACTACTGCAAACAGGAAGGGGCTCAGTGCAGATCCCTTATGCAGTCCCACCTCCACCTTAAATTGTTCTGTTACGCCTATGGCACACCTCACCATTGTTCTGCTGCCGTCATGCATGTCCTGTACTATTCTAACATATTTCTCTGCCACACCAGACTTACGCATGCAGTACAGACTTACGCATGCAGTACCATAGTTCCTCGCTCGGTACTCTGTAATAGGTTTTCTCTTGATCCACAAAGACACAATGTAGCTCCTTTTGACCTTCTCTGTACTTTGCAATTCGCATCCTCAAGGCAAATGATGCATCTGTGGTACTCTTTCTAGGCATGAAACCATACTGTTGCTCGCAAATATTGAATTCTGACCTCCCATAACTTCATTGTGTGGCTCATCAACTTTATTCCTCTATAATTGCCACAGCTCTACAAGTTCCCTTTGTTCTTAAAAATGGGAACTAGCACACTTTTCCTCCATTCTTCAGGCATCTTCTCGCCTGCTAGTATTTTTTTTAATTTCGTTGCAAATGTTTACTTTCTGCAACTTATGGCAACAGTGAGCATCACAAGTAATGCTAAAATTTCTCTCAAATCACACTAGTCACATGCATATTATTCAGAAGTTGCATTATTCGGCACAGTGACCAAAAAAGCTCACTTTTCAGACTACTTTAAAAAATATTTCTTACCTGGTCAAGCACCGTCCCTTTCCATACTACATGCCCACTTCCATCCTTCCAAATGTGTTGGATCCTGCAACCGACGATATTCCGTCGTGGCTGCGATAGAATTTTGGTTGTTGGACCCAGATTGCTCTTGTGTTTCCTTCAGAGAGATGGGAAACAAGACTGTCAACACTTCCACTCATTGTGTTGTCAATACCCTTAAGTGTGGTGTGGTGACTCACTTATTGGGATTTTTTTTCTTCATCATATTTGCAGAAACACCTGCATGCCCTGAGAAGCAGCAACAAAACAGGAGACAACACCCCAAAAAATAGAATGAGCAGTAAGTTATAATCATATGATAGCTTGGTGTGTGTGCTATTCAGCACAAATTATATTTACTCCATAATAGCTATGGTTTTAACAAGCAAACTGATTGAATAGTAGATGGAATACCTGAAGATTTATACATATTTTGTACATTTTATATGACCAATAAATAGACACAATTTGAAGTTTTGAATAAATTGGGACCTGTATCAGCAGCGTCTCTGTGATTCGGAGTGCTCTTCATTCATCTGGAGGTAGGGAGGCAGTCTGGCTGCCCAGCTACAGAGCTACAAAGCAACACTCTCCAAGGCTGAAAAAAAAAAGAACAGGAGTAACACATGCGCGCCTTAATGTATACTGGGTTGCATGATTTGGGCAAAAATAATAACCATGATTATCTTGATCACGATTGTAACTGTAATTATTAATCGCGATTATTCCTCATAGTGGCACGTTCTCACACTTCTGAGGACTGGGGTTCAAATCCCGGCCCAGTCTGTGTGGAGTTTGCATGTTTTCACCGGGCCTGCATGGCTTTTCTCCGGGCACTCCACAAAGTTTCCTCCCACATCCCCAAAACATTGTATGTTAATTGGACTCTAAATTGCCCATAGGTTTGAATGTGAGTGTGAATGGTTGTTTGTTTTTATTTGCCCTGCAATTGTCGGGTGATCAGTTCACGTGCACCCCGCCTCATGCCCGAAGATAGCTGAGCTAGGCTCCAGCACTCCAGCGACGCTTGTGAGGATAAGCGGCTAACAGAATTGACTGATGGATGGAACACTGAAGGCTGATAAATTCAGAGGGCTGCGTCGGGAGCAGCATTTGGATTCAAATGTGGCCAAACAAACGTGAGAATTTATCTAAACAATTCCATACCGGATTGGTAGTACCCTGGTTAATAAAGTCCACCCCCGCCACTGTTAACCTGCAGGGCACCGGTGGAAATTCAACTACTGTGGGTCAAAGACCAAGGAGAAAGGTGGAAAGCAGCTTCTTCAGCAGAAAGAGAAGAGGAAAGCAGAGCCTACATCTACAGTTAAGGTAGGGAGTTTGAATGTTGGGACTATTACAGGAAAAGCTCAGGAGTTGGTTAACATGGTGATTAGGAGAAAGGTTGATATATTGTGAGAACAGCAGACCAGATGTAAAGGCAGTAAGGCTAGAAGATTAGGGGCAGGGTTTAAATTATTTTCCGATGGTGTTGATGGGGAGGGAAATGGAGACGGGGTTATTTTAAAGGAAGCATTCGCTAAGAATGTCTTGGACGTGAAAATAGTATTAGATCCGAGAGATGGGGCTGAAATTTGAAATTGAGGGTGTTATGTATAATGTGATTGGCGACTATGCGCCACAGGTAGGATGTGACATAGAGGTGGAAGAGAAATTTTGGAAGGAACTAGATGAAATAATTCTGAGCATCCCGGACACAGAGAGAGTTGTGATTGGTGCAGATTGTAATGGACATGTTGGTGAAGGAAACACGGGCAATGAAGAAGTGATGGGTAAGTACAGGCATCCAGAAAAGGAACTTTGAGGGATAGATGGTGGTGGACTTTGCAAAAAGGATGGAAATGGCAGTAGCGAACACTTTTTTCCCAGAAGAGGCAGGAACATAGAGTCTAGAGCAGAGGTATAAGCATGCAGGTGGATTATATTTTGTGCAGACGATCTAATATGAAGGAGGTTACTCACTGTAAGGTAGTGGTAGGGGAGACTGTAGCTCGACAGCATAGGATGATGGTGTGTAGGATGACTCTGGTAGTGGGTAGGAAGATGAAGAAGACAAAGGTAGAGCAGAGAACCATGTGGTGGAAGCTGTGAAAGGGAGAGTGTTGTGCAGATTTTCAGGCAGAGGTGAGACAGGCTCTTTGGGCAGGAGGAGCTTCTGGAAGACTGAAGCACTTATGCCAAGGTGATTAGAGAGACAGGCAGGAGAGTACTTGGTGTGTCTTCTGGTAGGAAAGGGGAGAAGGAGACTTGGTGGTGGAACCTCACAGTATGGGAAATCTTACAGGCAAAGAGGTTAGCTAGGAATAAGTAGGACACTGAGAGGACCGAGGAGAGGCAAAAGGAATACATTAAGATGCGATTTAGGGTAAAGGAATAGGTGGCAAAGGCCAAACACAAGGCATATGATTACAGGTATGCGAGGCTGGACACTAAACAAGGAGAAAAGGATATTAACAAGTTGGCCAGAAAGAGGGATACCAATGGGAAGGATGTGCAGCAGTTAGGGTGATTAAGGATAAATATGAAAATGTGTTGACTGGCCCAGTAGTGTGCTGGACAGATAAAAAGAATACTTGAGGAATTGACAGATAAGGAAAATGAGAGAAGGAAGAGTAGAAGAGGCAAGTATGTCTCAATTAGTAAGGGGGAAGTTCGAGAGGCATTAAAGAGGATTAAAAAGGAAAGGCATTTGGTGCTGATAACATTCCTGTGGATGTATACCATCAACGGGACAAGCCAAAAGCAAAAGAAGATGAAAAAGAATTCCTCATATTTGGGAAACATCTCTAGTATATTGCTTTACATTTTAATAAACAATACGTAACAGTTTTCAGTTCAAAATAAATCTTTAAATACAAAGAAATGATCAGAATTTTTTTTAAATGTACCATAAAAAAACTTTAGCAAGGACTAAGTGAATCAATGTACTATTACTGAGTCCAATGATGAGTTAGCCACTTAATGAAAGCATATTCTATTAACGCATAGAAGGCAATAACAGCCAACAAGCACTGACTGTTGATTACATCCTGACATACAGACACTGATGAGAATTCATCATACTGATGGGCATTTGTAAATGTCCATCAATTTGCTGAATTGTCATCTTCGTTGTTCTGCCCCTCCTGTGGACTCGTTTATTTCTATTAGTTTTACCCTCGGGAAGGTAGCTTGTTGTTCCTTCATGTTTGCCAAAATGCCGGCTTGTTGCATTACTGGATATTGCTCAAACACTCGGGAGGATGGATTTATCCTTCATAAGTTTCCAAGAGACCCAGTTCGTCGTGAAAAATGGATTGCACTTTGGCGAAGTCTGTCCGCCGATCGGCGCGGCGCAGTCTTGGTCAATTGCCGGAAGGCGTACACAAAAAAAAAAAAAAAAAAAAAAAAAAGACGTCAACCACTGTTCCCTTTGTGTGCATCGCTGATGCAGTCTCTTCGCAGATATTCTGCGTTGCGCAAAAAAAAAAAAAAAAAAAAAACATCCAATGCAAATTTAAAGTGTAACATATAGCTATTCAGTTTGTGGCATTTTGCAATGTGATTGAATGAGAGACGGATGACTGGTTGTTACATTCAATGGCACCATTCACATACATACTGTGAAAAATGAAAAGAAGAAACTACTGATTTCTTTTAGGCAGCACACGGATCTTTCTCTAACAACGACCGCTGCCTCATAATTACAAATGTTACAGTCCTTACACAGCCCATCAATGTGTTTTATAATGACAGCGTACACCACCGCTGCTTTAGTTATCAACACAGTCTGGGCAACGTAGAACAAAGACGAGCTAGACATGCTGCTTATGTTTACTTTCGATATTAATGGAGAAAGTTAAAAAAGAAATGCTGTTGTTTTAAGATGCAATGACTGTCGGAGTATGTGAGTCATCAAAGAAAAAGTGGTTCAACTGGACAAGATTTTCTCTTTTCCGAGTGGAAAGGTATGGTCTGAAGCCAAAGTAGAAAGTGCAGGGTGAGATGGTGTAATTTTAAAATTCCACCTTGGCACAGCCTGATCAAGGATGAAAGGACAGACAAAACAGTGCACAAAAAGCTAATTCTGTATTTTAAATATACGAGGCAACATATTATTAACCTTAAAATGGTTTGGGAGCATCATCAGCCCCCGTCGTCAGTAGCTCGCGAGAGGCTGGCTGCTTGAAAAGTAGCTCTTGGGGTAAAAAAGTCTGGGCACCCCTGGGTTACACTGTTATTGTTGCACACATATCCACTATGCTATTCCTCTTATTCCTCATAACTCAGAAGTACGTTGGGGGTGCAACATGTGCAACAACCATTTCACTTAGTACCGGTAAATCGGAAAGCTGTAAGGGTGGGCAACTGATCAGTGTCGACATGCTTTTTGTTTTAATACATCCAGTAGCCATGTTTTTTTGCTTACATCATATCAACATCCAACAAGTGTTTTCAAGGTTGGTCCTCCTGCCAAAAATAAAACAAAGATAGACGGGAAAATTTTTAGTTTTTTGAAAAAAGAAATGTAACAAAAACATCTGTGCATGCCAGACTACGAGGTTGCAGAGATCCATTGAATCTTTCAGAGAGTAGCACAACTGGTCAGGAAAAGTGAGTCTCAGGTGTTGAACTTCACACTGCGGCTTCACACTATTCCATTTGATACAGCTGACACCTTACACAGCAGATACCACTTTCCAATGAAGCCGGAATAGTCACATCTCAAATTTTACAACAGTAGGCAAAAAAAAATGGAATTTTACAACCTTCTATAGCAGTGTAAAAGGAATCATCCATGATCATATACTGTAGCTTTCACCTAAAATGCTTGAATTATTGTGCTGAAATGATTACAAATGATTTGGCAGTACTTACAGTCTTCTGTCATTAGATGTTAACCAGTGTTCCAGGATTCAGGGTCCTCCTCAGTTGCACATAAATCCAGACCAATCCTGTGACTGTAAAACACAGTGGTAGCTCATAAACTAGAAGTTGAGAACAACAGAAATGTATCAAAAATGCCCAAAAAAAGTAGACGAGCTAGTGATTTGAGTAAAAAAAACGTGAACTTAAAAAATATTTAAATAAATAAACGAAAACTTTATGAAAATGAAATATATATATATATAAGTGAGGAAAAGGGTGGCACGGTAGTTTATTTGGAAAGTGTTGGCCTCACAGTTCTGAGGATCTGGGTTCGATCCGGGCCCTCCCTGTGTGGCGTTTGCATGCATCCCCATGCCTGGGTGAGTTTTCTCCGGGGACTCTGGTTTCCTCCCACATCCCAAAAATATGCAACATTAACTAGACACTCTTGCCCCTAGGTGGAATTGTGAATGCAGCTGTTTGTCTCTATGTGCTCTCCGATTGGCTGGCAACCAGTTCAGGGTGTACCCCGCCTCCTGCCCGTTGACAGGTGGGGTACGCTCAGAAGATGGATGGATGGATGAATGTGAGGAAAAGCATCAAGCCTTTTCCAGATCACAAATCCTCGCCTCAGTGCAACACTTGGAATAAGACAATAATACAATATATTGTGCAAATGAGACTTTTACGATGTGTAGGGTATACACCAAGCCCTGGCCTACACCGCTTGAAACTTCAATGAACTCAACTGTCAGTCAGTTGGGTGAGTAAAACCATAAAATACGTGGAAGACAATATTGAGATAGTTAGATAAAATGTTGGTTGCACTTCTGGACTGATCCTTTTTAGTGTTTAGTTTGTTCTTTAAACCAATGTAAGAGCCAATAACAGAAGAAGAAAAAAAAGCTTAACATTGAGTTAAAACTTAACCGTAGGAACTGTATATCACAATAACTTGGGGAAAAAAAATCACGTAAACACCTCACAGTATCACAAACACGAATCTTGTGCCTTCTCAGAAGAGTTGGGCATCGAGAATCAAGGACCGATTGGAACCAGGACTAACATAACAGTTTTCCTGGGATCATTCTCACTAAAATATTGTTGTTCCTACTTTCAACGCTTACCGTCCTCCAACCTCAAATAAGAAAGTGAGGAAAGCCAACGAAGAAGAACACACACAAAGCTGTGCTTGCACCAATGGCAGCGATGTACAAAAGTGTGAACTTTTTAAAATAAATGACTAGTCACCTGACGGCACAGTGGGCGACTGTTTAGCACATCCGCTTCACAGTTCTGAGGCCCTGCCGGTGTGGAGTTTGCATGTTCTTCCAGTGCCTGCATGGGTTTTCTCCGGGTACTCCCCATAACATGCATGGTAGGCTAATTGAATGCTCTAAATTGCCCGTAGGTGTGAATGTAATGTGAATGGTTGGTTGTTAATATCTACCATGCGATTGGCTGGTGACCACTTCAGTGTGTACCTGCCTCTTGTCTGAATATAGCTGGGATAGGCTAAATCACCCCTACGACCCTGGTGAGGATACGCAATACAGACAATGGTTGGATGGACCAGTCACCTCAGTGCACCACTTGGATTAAGATTATATTGTGGAAAGGAAGCATTCCCTCCTGTTCCAAGCATCTGCCTATAACGTGTGGAACTTCGGTCAAATCAATTAGGTGAGTGAAATAGTAGAATATATCTATTCGAACAAGTTAAACGGTGGTTGGCACTCTTGTACAGTTTTTTTTTTAAACTTCAAGCCAAGGGAAGAACTGATGACAGACACAAATATACAGTATGTCCAGTCAGAACTGCGCACACTCAACCACAGACATCAGCTCGGGTTTCTTTCCCTGCCAGAGAGGTGACGCTCCACATCCGGAGAGCCAGCTTCTGTAGCTGAGGTTTGGACCTCCCAATGAATTGGCTGTCACCCAGCCCACTACGCACCTGATAGCTTTGGCCCCTCCCAGGTGTTGAGTTCATGGGAAGTGGGACCCACCATGCCTCTTTGGGCCGTGGCTGGCCAGATCCCATGGGGTTCAGCCCCACCACGAGGCCTGGCTCCAGAGGGGGCCTCAGCGACCCGTTTCCAGCCAACAGAAACTTGGGTCCATTTATTTTCATCATCATAAGGTGTCATTTGAACCATGCTTTATCTGGCTCCTCAACTGCTACTACCTCTGCCATGGGTGACCTTACCTGAGATTCTAAGCCCCCGACAATTTGCCATCTGTGACTCAGTAGGTAGAGCCAGTCCAGTGACCAAAGGGTAGTTGGTTGGAATCCCAGCTCTACTTGTCAAAGTGTCCTTGGGCAAGTCACGGAATACCAGTAGGCCTAGCAGCCCTTTTGATGCCAAGAGCTGTCCATTGGTGTCTGAATGTGTGTGAGTGGGTGAATGTGAGGCTTTGTTAGTGGTTTGGGCATTGTGACAGTGTAGAAAAAGCACTATATCAGTGGAGACAATTTACCATTTAACTTGTAGAATCATCAGGTTACACAAACCCCTCCACCTTATTGTAGTGGAGGGGTTTGTGTAACCTGATGATGATGATGGAGATGTCTGTAACAGTACACATGGACATCCATACACATACAGTAGATATCATAGCTCCTTTCAGCTTTTTGCAGAGGATAAAGAATGTATGACTGTGTGTACTGCAGTCACTCACATTTGACATGCACGAACGTGTGCCTCTGTGCTTGCAAATCTGAGGTCGAGCATGAAAAATCACACATGTAAAATTTGTTACGAGTAGAAAAAAATACATATTGAATGACGTCGCTTATTTTGTGTAGTCTTGACATTAATTTACGTGTTCATTTCATGAACATTGTTAATTAAACAACCCTGCACCAGAACAATCATTATTCATCCGGAAACAGGAAATGCAAGTTAACCGTACTGAGCATGTTCGGAAGTGATGCCAAAAGCGCATGTTCAGAGCTGCTTCATGTACTGCGAGTGCATTTACGTCGAAACTTATCAACATCATGAGCCATGTCAAAGAAAATTCAGTTACGCCAGTGGTGCTCATTGCGTCGATGCGTCGACACATCATGATTGGCGACAGGAATGTTTGTTACAATGTATCGCTAGCTTGTTGCCACAAACGCCGATGTTGTTGTTATGTTGAACTAAACTTCCAGCATTTTCAAAACATTGCAGGTATAGACCGTTCATGTTTATTCGTTGACTTTTATTCAGATAAAGTTTGTCAGATCAAGAATTTTTATTGATGAAACACTTTAAACAGTTTATACCGTTTGATAATGTTCCACTAAAAACACTTGAAATTGGAAATGATCATTTCTGAGTTTGAAATTTTAGTTTTCTATTTTAGTTACAGTATGTATTTGTTTATTTTATTTTTAATTTACAATTATGTTATATTAATCCAGTAAATTATTTTAAGGCCATCCCTAATCACACCCACAACTTTATCTGCGAGCATGACTAACCACACCAGTACATTTTTCAAATGTGAGTGACTGGTGTACTGTTTCCTGAGTGTGTAAGTGTTGCTCAGATTGTGATCAACTACTTGCTTTAATGGTTGTGTTTCCCGTTATGTGTTAGCATTTGCATTAAGCCAGCATTCTAAATGCTAAACCATACATTTATATAGTATATATATATATATATATATATATATATATATATGTAATTTTTATGTCGTTTTAAATCCACGTATAATTATAGTTTTAGATCAGTTTGATGGTAAATTTCCTATTGGAGTGGCATTAGACAACTTAAAATCCTTTTGTGAAGAGGTTGTTCACTATTTGCCAAAGAGCTATTTCTTGTGAAGCGAGTTGAGTTGAGTTCACTGCAACCATAGAGTGCTTGAATCTCAAGTTTGACTTTGCAAGTCAAAGAATAATTAATTAATTAATAATCTACCAAATGAGAGCTTGTTTGTCAGGAAACGCGTAAATCTGGTCACTCAGAGTATCTTAAAGCATCACTGTATTGAAAACCATTCATCAGTTTTCCATATCACTTATCCTCATATTTCAGCTTAGATTGGATGAGAGACATGGTACACCGTGGACTAGTCACCACCCAATCGCAGGACTCGTATAGACAAATAACCACTCCCACTCACATTTGCACCTGACAATTTGTCTTAAATCATGCATGTTTTTGGAATGTGAGAGGAAACCAGAGTACCCACACAACACCCATGCAGGCAGGGTTGGATTTTAGCCCAAGTCCTCAGAACTGTGAGGCAGATGACCATTCAGTCACTGTGTTGCCGTATAGGAAATCAATGCACACTTAATCCTCAGAAATTCTGCAATAAATGTATCTGCTATGAAACTTCAGAAGAATGAGTGGCAAAAGTGGTGAAAATAATTGTTCTAGACAGGTGACTCTGTAAAGCTTTCATGTTTGGAACATGAGACTTGAGCCAGAGAGGGAGTCAACTGTGTATTATTTATCAATTAGCAGGATCTTACATGACTCAACTAACACTTAACATGAGCTAAAAGACAAAAGGAGCATGATAAAACTGGTTAATGGTATTACACACACAATTTTTGGACAGAAGACCTGGCCATGACAAACAAATCTAGCAGAATAGAAATTTGCCTCTTTGTCGGGTGTCCCCAGCAGCTGTAGAGGTTTTGCAAAGCCATTCATGGGGTAAATGTCACATGAAGGAAGGAAGGATTAGTTCATATAGTTATTATAACCTACTAGTATTTTATGGCAAGATGAGGGACTAATTTGTCACCATAATCAAGTATTAATTACTCCAATTCACTCTTCTGCCAGGGGGGATGGAAATTGGGACAGGAAAACAAAAATAGGATCCGACTTTGAACTAATAAGTTACACGGTGTCATAATGACCTTAAGAGTCTTGACTCATGACAACAGGCATTGCAGCGTGGCACATGACCACAACAGCAGTAGCTGTGGTGAAGCAGAAACTTGCCATAAGCAGACTTTTTAGACTGATAAAAGTTGATTTCAGCTGTGTTACCTGGAGAGGCAACCAACCTTCGAGAAACAATTGGACAAAGAGACAATTTAGAGTCTTTGTGTGCAGCTGGTGGTGATTTCACTTCTGTTGCCCACGGCAACACATGATTAGTCATCTGTCGTTGAGGGACAGAGATGTTCTGGACAGAAATGGATCAGTAGTGGCTCAATGTCATCCTGTGTAGCATTGAAAGAGGAGAGGGGGGACCCCTGCAAAAAAATCTACTGAATCATTTACTCTGTTCAACTCCAAACCATTCTGGATGCAATTAAGTTGTATGAAATTAAATGTAAAAATATCCATCCACATATTTTCTACACAGCGTATCCACACTAGCGTCGAGAGTATGCTAGACTAATTGCAAGGAGGAGACCGGGTACACCCTGAAGTTGTTGCCTGCATATCGCAGAGCACAGATAAACAACCATTCACACGCACATTGATAACTTCATTCACAATTTTTAGTCTTTATTAAACCTCAAGTTTTGTGATGTGGGAGGAAACCGGGGAACCCAGCGCAAACCCACCCAGGCTCTCACCTTTCCTCCAACCGCACACCGAGCACTGGCTCACCATAGGGCTGCATGCTGAGCCCGCTATAGTACTGACTCTACACTTTTGACTGCAGCTCAGTCTAAAATAATAACATCATCATCAAGTTCGCTGACGACACAACAGCAGTCAGGCTGATCTGGAAGGGAGACAAGCCAGCCTACTGAGATTAGGTCCAGAAACTCACAACCTTGTGCTCAGAATACAATCTGGCACTGAATACTACAAAAACAAAGGAGATCATTGTGGACATCGGGGGGAACAGAATTGAACCAGATTTGCTCTTTATCAACGGCGAGTGTGTGAGGGGAGTCCACACACTCAAGTTCCTGGTAGTCCAGCTCTCCAAGGATCATCCTGGAGAGACAACATCTCAGCGGTCATCAAGAAGGTTCAACAGCATTTTCACTTCCTGAGAGTCTTCAGGTAAAACAACCTGGACACAAAGTTGCAGCTGCTCTTCTACCATTCATCCATTGAGAGCCTGCTGAGATACTGTCTCTCTCTCTGGTATGGGAGCTGCACTGGGGCAGACAGCACAAAGCTTCAGAGAACAATTAAAGCAGCACAGAAGATCGTTGGCTGCCCTCTCCCCTCCGTGGCAGACAATTACTCCTCTTGGTGCCTCAGCAGAGCTCTGATCATTATTACAGACACTGCACACCGTGGTTCTCAACTGTTTGGCCTCCTGCTGTCTGGAGCGCAATACAGATGCAGAAAAGCAAGAACCAACAGACTGAGGAAGATTTTTTTTCCAATAGCCATCACCACACTGAACAGTCCTTTTTCCTCGAGCCATGATACTCGTGAAGGCACGCTGATTTCAACATCTTGTGCAATACATTTTATGCATTCCATTTTAAAAATCTATTTTGATTTGTATTTATATGTTCTTAATTTCATGAATGCGGTGATACAGAAGTTCTCCTATCTCATTGTGTGTATATCGACAATAAATTTAATTAATTAATTCATTCATTCATTCAGACTAATAATTTCATAAAAGTGCTTCAATAATCCAGTATAAAAACACTAAATATAAAATCACTGAAATGTTTCATATTACATCAACAATATACACAGCCAGTACAGGTTCTGGCAGGGCCACCACAATTTACCTCACAGTGATCCGACAGGTACAATTCAAAAACACTTAATATCAAACCTTGTAACGTGACAAACATGCGATGGCAAAAATTATTTTCATTCGACTTATTAAGCAACGACACTAGAGCTACATCATCATAGGCCCTCAGTGTCCTCCAACTGTGACCTCAAGAGTTTGATTGGTGCCTTGAAGAGCTTTCGCTCTTGTTGATTTTGATCGTATGCAGGTGAGTTAAAAGTTTTATTTTTCCATCCATCCATTTTATTGCCCGCTTATCCTCACAAGGGTCGTGGGCAGTGGAGCCTATCTCAGTACACCCTGAACGGGTTGCCAGTCAGTCGCAGGGCAGATATCAACACCATCACTGAGTGGGAATCGATCTCACGGTGCCCGCACCAAATTCAGGCGTGTGTACCACAACACCATTAGTGACTCTAAGTTTAGTTTTTCTTAAATTGGAAAAAAAAAAAAACTATAAATTCAGCATATAGTGATACCCATAGCTGCTGGGTTTGTGACATCAAAGAAGAGTATGACAAGGATTCAACCACGGCATACCATTTTTTAACAGGTTATTGTTTAATTATGGATTGTTTAATGATTAAAAACCAAATAAACATCAAGTAAGTAATTTCACACAAGAGGGAGTGATGCACTCACCAACGTGTTTTAAACTAAGCTACTTCTTAGTCAGTTATCAAATGAATGACCTGGGCTACTAATGTTAAACATACCTGTAAATGGGCTTCAAATGGACCTTTCTGACCTGTCAATCATTCGTACAATAATAGCCAATCAGATAGCCGCATTGTCTTAACCCCTGGTTTGACACGCCCCTCTCGCCAAATTGTACCACAAGCAATGCTGGTTGTCAGTAGCGTGTGCTTGGAAAAGTTAATGTTACGAAGAAAATGGACCTCAGATGCGCTTGGGGAATGTGCAATTCTGATGAAAGATATCCTGCTAGGTTACAAGGGGCCCAGTTGATTCATTTTCCAAAGCCTAAAACACTGTTGACGAAGTGGCTATGGTGGATTAAGGCTCGCGGAAGAGCACACATTCAACTAAGTGTGGACAATATCAACAAACACAAGGCTGCATATTCGAAGGTAAGTGAGGGAGAAGTATTTTCTCTGAGTTTGATTTCATTATTATCAGTGCTTTATACATTGCAGGAGAACAACTTTCACTTTGTTTGAGTATCACTGAGCTGCTGAATTAAGTGTGTAATGTTTTATGCTGAAGAGTCGGGTTAGGGATACGTAAAGGTACGATGTCATGCAAGAGAAATGTCTATTTGCCTATTTGTATCACATCAGACTTTCAAGACAAAGCACTGGGTTCAATTACAAGCCAAGTCTAATGAATACACCCACTCACTTATAAAGACTACAGTGATATTACTTTTACTTTTCTTTCCAAGTAAAAAGTACTCACCCTGCTTTACATGCACAGTACGATTCCACTATTTTATCCTGTTGGATTTCAATATGAAGTTTGTGAGGCGCCAAACTTTTTTGCATCGGTCGCCAATGTTTTGCTGTAATTCTGACATTGTGTTCTGCGCCGTCCAAAATCTTAATTCCGTGGACAAATCCTTGCGTGAAATAGATGAGAGCTCTCTGTAGAACTCTCTTGGACAAGACGCATTTGACAAAAAACATAGCCCAATATTATCTGGAATACGCAATAGAGAATTTACTTCAAACATGTTCTGTTAAATCGCCATTTTGTAAGCTTTTGGGACATGGCTAAGGGGGTGGAGCTCAAGATCGCCATCGGAAAGGTCCATAGTATAGCACGTTTATATCGCCAAGGTACTCAAAGCACTTTTAATAGTCTCCTCGTTTACCTACTGATGACTCGCCATCTGGAGCAACTGGGGGTTAAGTATCCCCCTCGAGGACACTTCGACATGGTCACAGGGGGTGAGGGTCAAACCCACAACCACAGGGTTTGAAGACAACCACCCAACCGCCTGATCCATGCTGCAGCAACGAGTATGGTGCACACTTCAGAGACTGGTTCAAGTTCTATTATGTTATTTGAAGGTTATTCATAATACAAATGGAATCTATTGTTTTAAAATAAAACATTAAACTGACTATTATTTTTCACATAAACTCATTATTACATAGTTTTGGTCTCAATCATGTCACAAAATTGGGGAAAATCTAGATTTTTTTCCTATCGTAAAAGCAGATCTTTGCTTGTTTTGATTAAACACAAACGATAAGAGATTGATTTGATGGACAACTACAGAATTCAGAGGACGTTTACTCTTGAAAGGCTCAAATCAGATCATTGGGACACTTTTAACAGAAATCCAACTTAAATCAGGCCCAACTCTGCCTGCTCTTAAAGCCTTCTGCAAGCGGTGCCATATGAATAGCATCCTCCTTTTTAAGCACTCATTCTGGAAAAGAACTGACAAAAATCTAAAGTCTGTTTCACTTCATTTTTCATTACCAACTTCAAATCACTCCTAATTCCAAATACATTTTCCAGGAATATATTAAGTACAATATTTTTGTGTTTTTTTTCCTGTGTTGTGAAATAATCCCTAACATCGCTTAATACATTTAACATTAACATCTGTAAACAAATTAGCTAATGATAAGTGGATTTCTAAATTAATATAAGTTGTACTATTAGATCACCTCTTGTCGCCAATGTTACGTGTGCTGCATGGTTCCGCTGTGACTGCAACCACGGCCATGACTCGCAGCACCTCAACGCAAAAATAAAAAAAGACTAGTGCAAGAAATACAACCCTGCCTGATCTAATTAGCAAAAATGTTGCTTAAATGTAAGAGTAGCAAAAGAGGATGTCCACTCCAGAGGTGGGTTTAGTAGCTAAACTTGTACTCAAATAAAAGTACTGTTACTTGACTTTTATGTGACTCAAGTAAAAGTATGCTTCATTGGTGAGCCAGACATAAAATGTAACTAGCGCTCAAAATAGGCGGCCGCAAACAGCACCCAATGCGGAAGTTGAAGTCGTAGTGATAGTTGATGAATTAGGAAAAAGTACTGAGCATCACTTTGATCATTGTAATGAAGCTAGCTGTGAGTGTTCAAGCTCTACAAAACAGCTTATGACGACAGCAATGGCCCAAGTCCCCATCGAGGAAAAACGAATAGGATCCAAACGATTCAACTAAATAGTCTATTTTAAGTTAAAAACAGCAAATTTCGCCGATAGGTTGCATTTGCATGTATGTCTTAAGTTAAATATTGGCTCTAAACCAGTGATTCTAAAAGTGTGGTACAATTACTATTAGTGGTAGTCAGGCTCCCTGAAGTGGTGTCCAAAATAATCACTTTCTGAGTATAGTTCAGTCGTTAACCTTTTAATATTTTTTTCCCCACATTTTAAACTCTGTCAATGTTTGAACTGAGTCTTCTTACAGTGGGTGATTATATTAAATGTACGTTCTAGGAATAAAAACTCAGTCTCCACTACTGTTTTTTTTTAATGTCAGGCATGATAATTGTAAGATTAGATTTTTTTTTTTTAGATGGTCCTACCGGGGAGGAGACCCCGGGGATGACCCAGGACATGTTGGAGAGACCACGTCACTCAGCTGGCCTTGGAAACCCTCGGGATCCCCCCAGAAGAGATGGACGAAGTGGCTGGGGAAAGGAAAGTCTGGGCATTCGTTAAAGCTAGTGCACCTACGACCTGTCCTCAGGTTAACATGAATGTATGAATGAATGGTACTTTGTGTGGACAAAATTGCGTACCACTTCTCTCAATAATAAATCAACTATCAATAAAGTTGTGGGTTAATTTCATTCTCGGTTAGTTGTTGCCTAATAAACAAATTGTGGCGCCTCTCGTCTACTGAATAAATACTTTCTACGCTAACCTGTTGTTTTACTGGCGTACTAGTGGGAGAGCCTATGGCCTAGTTTACCAGCAAAATTATGGGCAAACAGAGTAAGCAACACTGGAGGTTTTTAATGTATTGAACAAAAACAAAGGTACAGCCGCATTACAGACAATAACGTAATGCCAATGCAGTCGTGATTGTTTGTTCCGCGTGTTTTCTTTTGAATTCAGTGGGAGAAGTAAGCTGGCTAATATGACCAATGCAAATGTATGAGAGTGAGAAAATGATTAATATATAGAAATGATCTCCAGTGACGATGAAACAAACAAGCACATTTTTCAGGGACATCGTCAGCCATGTTGCTCGCTTGATTTACTCTTATTTGTTTGAAGTAGACACACACAGCAGTCGAGATTCAAGAGGGGAGCAGGGCTGTCCAAAAGAGCAGCGGCATCAATGCTGCAGAAAAAAGCAGCAAACGGGCTTGTCTCAGAGTGTCTCAGGGTGTCTCAGGCTGCTGCTGCTGCTGCTGCTGCTGCTGCTGCTGCTGCTGCCCACGGCCCCTCCCCCTCCCCCGCCAGCCACCACACCAACCCCCTTGCCAGAACCAGCGCAGTGTTTTTGTTTTGGGCGGTTTATCCGGAGCTTGACACGAGAGTTTAGAGCCAAGTGCACGTTGGCTTCTGTCTTACCGTTCTTATTTTTCACCAGAGGGTGCTGAAGAGGAGTGCGGTGAGTTGTCTCGCCTCCGGCTGACCGTCCACAGCACCCGTTTTGGATTCACTGGAACGCGCAGCAACTGTACGGCCATCTCACTGTATAAAGCTAAGACTACCCTCCACAATTGAGGAGATTCCGGCAAAGTGTTTCAAAATAAAATTAAAGGAAATAATCCCTCATGCCAGGATGGAAGGAAAGACGAGAAAGTATTTTATTTTCTTCCATTTTCTGAACCCAAACATTGATTTCAAAGAATATTTCTCCAAAACAAATTTGATGATAGTTGGTTGCAATCCATCAAATTTGTTACAGACATCAAGACCATCAATGGTGAGAAGTAAACAAGTACAGTACAAATACTGAAGTAGATCTTCAGGTATCTGACAACTTTTTAACTGTAATCCCTAAATTTGAAAAAAGATGTAATACTTTTGATTGATTGATTGATTGATTGATTGATTGATTGATTGATTGATTGATTGATTGATTGATTGATTGATTTATTGATTGATTGATTAGAACTGGAACAACAGTGACACGCCATATTTGGAGACATAAGATATTCCCCATACTTGCATTTATCTTTCCATACATGACTTCTGTTAAATATCTTTGCTCTTTATTCACCAAGTTTTAAATGTTTTTAATCATGCAAAGCACATTGTTGTGTCTTGTGCATGAATACACAGGGAGAGAGAATCTAGCGTTTATGATTAAAATCTAAGAAGAACTACTGAAATTGTAGTCACCCAAAAAGAGCTTTCGTTTTGTTTTGTTTTGTTTTGTTTTGTTTTGTTTTACGGACTCTCTTCCGGCCAAAGATTCGTAACTTCACAATCTTCACTTTGTCTCCCCGCCCTGGCGGAGCTCTGCCAAATAGTGCAACCTAGAAGAAAAGCATGGCGCAGAACGCTTTTTGTCTTGCTTAATTGTGTTCCAGTCTACTGTAGAATGCTGAGAGAGGAGGTGGAGGAGGGCGATTGTGTGGCCGACACAATGACATTTCTCTTAATTATTTATTATGAGGACAGGCACTACATTGTGAATGGGTTCAAACGTTATTGAAACTAATTCGCTACAGATTACAATCGTATACTGTCATTCAACCACAATTGCCTCGTACGTGTGCGTGTGTTCGCTCCTGTATATTCATGCATGTGTGGGGTTAATTTGTATTATATATGTCTGTTGCTATTTTTTAATTTCAAATATTCTTTGAGTGTCTGAAATAAAAATACGTGAAAGTAAATACTGCCACAGTATACACATCCCTTTAAACTGCTGCATAATAGACAGAAGTTGCTCGCTGCGTTTCTGGATGGTGTTGTGCTCATCCTTCAGTCGCTCGAGCTCTTCCAGCCTCTCCTCCTGAGAATGAAAAATAGGATTCTATATCAATTGCAAAGGTTCTGTGCTTCAATGTGCTTTGCGTGTTCCAACTTATGGGAGTCAGCAGGTTTGCATCAGAAGACTCGAGGTGTGATGTCTGGAAGTGACGAAGGAAGAGAGCAAAGGTTATTGAGCACTTTGTACAGCGGGACAGTAAAACCTACTGAGAGGATGTAGTGCAGTACTTTTTAAAGTCTGCTTATATTTTAAATTAAGGTTTTTCATAACTATTTTTAAAACACGTTACATATTGATCTCAACTAGTCTTGTGTACACACAGTTGTTTCTTACCTTCCCATCTTAATAAATAAAGGATGTCAGTAACAAGCATGTATCCAGGACTAGAATAGGTTACAAAACCATCAGCAAAAGACCTAATGAGATGGGGACAACTATTGTGGCATAATGCAATATATTATGAGAAAGGTAAGGGAGGGCGGCACGCAGCTGGAAAGCGTTGGCCTCACAGTTGTGAAGTCCAGGGTTCAATCCCAGCCCTGCCTGCGTGGAGTTTGCATGTTCTCCCTGTGCCTGCATGGTGGGCGCTCCGGTTTCCTCCCACATCCCAAAAACAAGATTAATTGGACACTCTAAATTGCCCCTAGGTGTGATTGTGACTGCGGCTGTTTATCTCTCTGTGCCCTGCGAGTGGCTGGCAACCAGTTCAGGGTGTACCCTGCCTCATGCCCGTTGACAGCTGGGACTCCCGCGATTCTCGTGGCTGGCATCCGATGGATGGTAAGGGAGCAGCCTCAAGGTACACAACACTTGAGTCAGTCACCAAGAAAGCTCCAACCAAAAGCAGTGGAAAATGTGTGGAGGCACCTGAAGCAAGGAGTTTGCAAGTAGCAGCCCAGAAACTGGACGCATTTTCAGGCGTCCTAATTTTTTAACACAAAATAAGAAGGAAGCTGGTGTAAACAAGTTATGTGGGAAACTACTACTAAAACCCTCCATTGCAACATGGTAACTTTCTCTCATTGGAAAAAATGTTTCTCTTCTTGGATCAAACCTGGTTGATGTTACTATAAAACTTCAGGGCCGCACGAACAAACTTTCATCATAAGGTAGGGCCGCAAAATTTCATCTTGGGGCCAACGGCCAGCGGGCCGCCAGTTTTACACACCTGATTTATAGTGTCCATAAAATCCACAATATTGGGGCAATTGTTCTATTTTATGAGGTTGAAGTGTACATGTGTAGAGATGTCCACACGGGTTTGTGTGACAATTGATTGCAGTTTTGTGACGAACTGTTCAACCTTTTTTATAGTGATTATTCAGAGGAGTCTCGCAAAGGTCTCCAATTACAACTCCCTGACAACCTGGTTCGTCTCATAGAGACCCGGGGACTCAAGTCTTCGGGTCACCAACTAGTTCTCATGAAGGCCAGTGAGATAGCGCTCCTTTAGAAAGTGAGATTATTAAGCAATCAGCACGCCTATTAAAATAATAGTCCATACCTAAATCCTGTCTCATTGACTCAAGTCATGTATGAAATGTCAGTGCATTGTGTGTGCATTTGGTTGAGTGGGTGTGTTTGTGAGGATGAATTAACCCTTATTTTGCAGAGCTCCCACCTTTCTCAGTTATTCTCCTCAGCTCTGGCTTGAAGCCATGCCTCATTTTGCGAGCGGTGTCTGTCCAGCATCACCTGCACCTTCTAATACACACACACACGTGCACACGCCCAACCATGATGTTGGTTTTTGAAGAATATGACACACTGAAGCTGTGTTAGATGAAAAACGTTGTATGGCGTAAGGAACCTGTTGGTGGTGTTGCTTCTGGGCCTCGTGGTCTTCTCTCGCTATTTGCAGAGCAACAGCAGATTTTGACAACTCTCTTTTTGCTGGAAAGATGTAGACTTGAGTTCCATGAACACACCAACCAAATGATTATATAGTATGAACAGTTACAACCCCATTTCAGGGAAGGTAGTACAGAAAATGTTTAGAAAAGAATGAATCAATTTAAGAAATGGCTTTCACGCCGACTACCCATTAAAAAAAAAAAAACAATGGGGCAGCATCATTTCTTGCAATGGACACTTATCATGGGCTCAGTTTTGGCAAATGGAAGGAAGCAAGCTCCTGCTTTGGGCCCTGTTGGTGGCTGGGGCCTCCATGCTCTCCGGAGGTGTTGAAGGGGGAGGTGGTGGTGAGGCGTGCTGGGTGGTGGGGATTACGCGTTGCCCCTCCCTTTGGGAATGATTGAAGCACTTCCGTTAGGCTGGGGAGAGGGGGGGGGGCACCCCATGTCCTGGGAAGAGGGTGGTGTCCCCGTTGCCGACTCCCCCACGAGTAGGGACGGGAGGGAGCCCTACAGGGTCTTACAAGTGTTTCTACACGATAAAAAGCATCCCACCACACCAGTCATCAATAGCACACTGCCTGGCTCATTTCCCACATTCTGTGCTGCCATGCCCCTTTCTGTCATCTTGTTCAATTGGTTAGTTGTTCTATGTCCTCATTAGGTGTTCCCTCATCCACAAATATGAACACAATTTGACTGTTGTTTTTATGTTACTATGGTCAAATATCTGGACTGGTAATTGTTCTGCTGCAGTTAACACCCCTATTCCCCTTGTCCGTTCTGTCCCTCTTTCTGTCCCCTAAAACCTTTTTTCCGTCTGGTTGCAAAAGAAAAATGAATTCACAAGTTATGTATGATAAATTAAATGTTTGGTGTTTTCACAGACCTTGTGAAAGACCATTTTTTTTAATATATAGTTTAATAAACGTACTGATCCAGCCTCTGGGATTCCTGGTTCAGCAGAGTTAATGCTGTCTGGATCATTGACATAGCTTCATCTCACACTGCACTGAAGTCTTTGTGGACAAATATCTGCAGCAGAAGAATTACACTGTAGCACCGGAGAAAAGGAGTCGGAGGCAGAGTGTCGGACTCAGGAACAAAACTTGTTTTTATTGTCAGACATCAAAATACTACTCACATAACGGCGGGAACTCTGTGAACTCTCACTCCAGAAGAGCAACAACAAAAACAGTCCATGCGGAACCCCGCACCCCAACTCGAGGTCCCCCGGGTGAATTATGTAAACACCACACAAGCCCCCCCAGAATTTACCCATAGTCAAAATCCTCGTGCCGTTGAGGGATGACGACCCGACCCCGGCGGGTGTGCACTGTAGGGGCCGAGGGGGGCGGGGCCGCACTGTCCATTGAGTCACGGGACAAGGGCCCAGGCGGGGCCGAGGGCACCCCGGCAGGCGCAGGGGCACAGGGCAAAGGGGGACGACCCCGGCACAGGGGGAGGGCCAACCCCAAAGGCTGAGCAATGTCCAGATGCGTGGGTTTGACCCTGTCCACGGAAACAGTCTCGGGTCTGCCGCCAATGTCCACGAGCAGGCTCTTATCCCATTGCTCAAGGACCCTGAACGGCCCGTCGTATGGGGGGCGCAGAGGTCCCCGGTGGGCGTCATGACGAACAAACACAAAATCCGCAGAGCGCAGGTGACGGGGCAGCCGGGCAGCTGGGGTGCCATGTTGCGACGTGGGAACCGACGCAAACCCTTTTGCGGCCTCCAGCAGGGAGGACCGTTGCCTGGCTGCGGACCAGGGCGCTGTGGCGTCCGGGATGAATTCGCCGGGGACCCGCAGTGGCTGGCCGTAGATGAGTTCAGCGGATGAGGACAACAGGTCCTCCTTGGGGGCGCACCTGAGGCCGAGCATGACCCACGGGAGCTTATCCAACCAGTTGCCGTCCGTCAAGACGGCACGCAGGGCTGCTTTCATGGAGCGGTGGAACCGCTCGTAGAGACCGTTCGCCTGGGGGTGATAGGCGGTAGTGCGGTGCAGCTTGACCCCCAAACTCTCAGCGACTGCGTTTCAGAGTTCAGAGGTAAACTGAGGCCCACGGTCGGAGGAAAGGTCGCACGGGGTCCCGTAGCGCGCAACCCACGTACCGATGAAGGCCCGGGCCACGTCTGACGATGTTGTCGAGGAGAGGGGAACGGCTTCGGGCCAGCGGGTCCTGTCCACCATGGTGAGCAAGTAGGTCAAACCATGCGAGGGAGGAAGTGGACCTAACAAGTCGACATTGACGTGGTCAAACCTCCTCTCGGGGGCAGCGAAGGGCTCCAAGGGGGCTTTTGTTGTGGTGATGCACCTTAGCCCGCTGACAGTCCACGCACGGGTCGACCCAGGCCTGCACATCTTTCTTAAGACCGCGCCACACGAACTTCTGGGTCACCAGCCTAACGGACGGTTTCCTTCCGGGGTGGGAGAGGTTGTGGACCGCCTCGAAAACAGCCCGCCGCCAGTTTGCAGGGACCAGCGGCCGAGGCTGGTCAGCCGAGAAGTCGCACAGCAACCTGACGCCCGAGTCACCAACCGCGACTTCCTCCAGGTGCAAACCCGTGTCAGAAGTCTTGAGGGCCTGCACCCCGTGGTCCAAGGCCTGATCTGCGCTCATGCGGGAGTAGTCGAGACCCTATATGCACAGTGCCGACGATCGCCCTGGAGAGGCAGTCCGCGACCACATTGGATTTGCCGGCGATGTGTTGGATGTCCGTAGTGTACTACGGCACAACAGTTGAACGACAGTTGGCGTTGCTGGCGGGCGGACTACGGCTCGGCCACCTTGGACATGGCAAAAGTGAGGGGTTTATGGTCCACATATGCCGTGAACTTACGGCCTTCCAATAGGGAGCGGAAGTGGCGGATCGCCAGCCAGAGGCCGAGGAGCTCCCTATCGAACGTGCTGTATTTGCTCTCTCTGGGGACCAGCTGACGGCTAAAAAAGGCAAGCGGTTGCAAGGCACCGCCGACCCACTGTTCGAATACGGCTCCATCAGCGTAGCCCGATGCATCGGTAGTGAGAGCGACAGGGGCCCTGTGGGTCGGGTGGGCCAGCATAGCGGCACGACTCAGCGCGGCCTTCGTAGCCTCGAAGGCTTCCATCCTCTCGGTCATCCATTCAACGTCCCGGTTGGGGGTCTTGTCTTTAAGAGCCTCATAGAGCGGGCGCATGATGTGGGCCGCCCAGCGGATGAACCGGTGGTAGAAAGTCACCATCCCCAGGAACTCCTGCCCCCGAGCCGAGCGAGGTCGGGGAAAAGCGGAGACGGCCTCCAGCTTTGCCGGAAGGGGGGCGGCGCCGTTCTTGTCGATGAGGTGCCCGAGGAACTGGATAGAAGGCACCCCGAAAACACACTTCGCCGGGTTGATGATCAGGCCATGCTGCTCGAGTCTTGCGAAGAGGTCGCGGAGGAGCAGCATATTAGGGCAATGAGGGTTGCCAACGGACACATTAAAAGTACTGTACCATTGAAGCCATAACTAATAACCCAGGCAGTACACAAACCAGCTAATGGGAACTGTGTGCTTGACCTCTGTACCAGTATGAACGGATTGCTGAACACAATTGTTATTTTGCTATACATTTGATGGAATCAGAAAAGCAGTTGCTTTCTTTGAAAAATTGTAGTGTCTTTTGTGTCCATGTCCATGACATCATTTTATACTTTACAAAATCACCTCGCAGACCAGATTAAACTACTTTGTGTGCCGGATCCGCCCCGAGCCCCACGGGCTGTATATTTGACACCCCTGTTTGAACATCTTCAGTTATCATAACATGCATGTTTTGGGAATGTGTCAGGAAGCCATTGGATCCAGAGGGAAGCATACAACCTTGCATTGCTCTACTCAGCTATTATGTACCAAAAATGTATGATGATTTCGTACATTGCTTGAATTTGGTCTGCCCCATTTTCTCTGCTGATTGATGATAGGAGGCGGTCACGTTTCCCTTCATCAGCCACACGCGCGCATTCGTGCCTTCTCGTGTCTGTGACGACCACAGCCATTTACACGTGACTTTCTTAAATGTACCGCTCCGTCTATTAATGCCATACCAACCGGAATAGAGGTTTCATTTCAAAGTAAAAGAATTATTTTCCAAATGCATTGGTTTATAAACGACATCCTTCTTTCATGTTGAAACTGTATTCTTAGCAAACGACATTAATTCATTTCAATCGCTTTAATTTGTTTAATGGTTAGGAACAACGATGTTGCCGAAATACAGCATTCATTGTATGGTTTGTGCAGAAAGGTCCACAGCATCAAATTCAGTGGTGGAACGTATCATCATCATCATCATCAATGTGGGCCTACTGCAGATTTCTTTACTGGAGAAAGTACCTGTACTTTACTCAATTATGACGGTGCTTCATAATCGCGGTATGAACAGGGTTATGTAGTTTCTGTTCTTCGTCTAAGTATGCTCATTATTTGTTATCCAAACGGGTATATATTTGTTCGGAAAATGCATTATTTCCATTTGAACTTTCACATTTCAGAGTTCATCCTGTTTTTCAGGAGTTGTACCAGTATCTACCTCCCGACTTCTTGCTTTATACTACACAAGTTATCTGTAACCTAAACAGCGGCACTGCTTCTGTAAAAAAAACAGTTAAATAGCTACTCATTTCAAGTCTCATAAATAATGAGTAAAATAAGTGTGCGGACAACGACTAAATCAATAAAAGTCTGCAATGTTTAAAAAGAGTTGACTTTTACCCCGAAACGAAGCATGAACCAAACCGGAAAACATGTGCTACCTATGTCTAACTTAGTGTCCCTGAACGCACCATCCTCAGCCGAGCAAACTGCTGAGTGCTGACTGAACTGCCAGGCGGAGACGTGACACAAAGATTATCTAAATACTGCTTGCATTCTGTGATTAATACTTTCGCTCGGGAAAGCCTCTACGGGGCTCTCTTAGGGTGACATCCTGGAAGCATCCGGAGAACCGTGGATATCAACGCGGCAAGGATGCTCCGCCACCAGCGGCAAGTGTGAGGAGATGGCCGGAGAAGCGCCGACGGGCACTGGCCGGGTGGTTCTCGTCAAGAAGATCGTCATGAAGGACGGAACCGCGGTGGGTACATGATTTCATTTTGCCTTTGGAATCCTATCAGTAAAGTACTACATTCACCCAGAAAATATTATTTTGCAAAGAAAACGATTTTGGATGAAAACAGACACATGGCAACTAGTGCAAAACGTGATCTGTGTCGTTCTCATTTTTACAATAACGAACACTCAATTCGAGGTTATGAACGTATATTTAAATCCACGATTAAAATGTAGGGAACGTGTTTTGAAACGCGAACGCTGACAAAGAGCTCCACACAGTGCGATTTTATGCGTTGTAATCGATCAGATCAGAGCGATGGTGATATGGTGTAGATGGAGCCATCTGTTACATAACAGCAGTCTGCACAGTCTGCACCCGTTGCATTCATCCATTTTAACTTGTCCACTGAACTCAGTCCACCGCACTGGAACCTCTCAACACGGATACATCATTCCATGCAAAGCAGCAAACGATTTTATTAATTACTCAAGAAAATAGCACATTCCCTGTTGTCTGCGCGTGTAAATTAAATTTTATGTATGGCGGCCTTGAATTATATATACTGTTTAGATGTCACCGTGGACAACTGTTTTGCACATCTGCCTCATTGTTCTGAGGACCTGGGTTCAAATCTTGCTTGTGTGCATTTGGATGCTCTCCCAGTGCTTGTATGGGTTTCCCTTTGGTACTTTGATATACTTGCACATTCCAAAAACATGCTTGGTAGGTTAACTGGCAACTAAATTGCTCATTGGTATGAATGTGAGTGTGAATAGTTGTTTGTTTATATGTCTTCTGCGATTGCCTGACGCCCAGTTAATGGTACACCCCACCTCTTGATCAAAACAACCATTCTCACTCACAATCACAGCTACAATTAATGCAGACTTTTTGGGATGTGGGAGGAAACCGCAGTGCTCAGAGAAAACCCACACAGGTAAGGGAGAACATGCTATCTCAAACAAGCAAGACCAGATTTGAACTCCAGTCCTCTGAATAGTGAGGCAGATGCGCAAACCAGTCATGTGTCCATCAATCAATCCATCCATCCATTTTCTGAGCTGCTTATCCTCACGAAGGTCACGGGAGTGCTGGAGCCAATCACAGCTGTCATTGGGCAGGAGGCAGGGCACACCCTGAACTGGTTGCTAGCCATTTGCAGGGCACATGGAGACAAACAGTTGCACTCACAATCACACCTCGGGGCAATTTAGAGCGTCCAATTCATGCATGTCTTTGGGATGTGGGAAGAAACCAGGGTGCCTAGAGAAAACCCATGCAGACACGGGAAGAACATGCAAACTCCACTCAGGCAGGGCCGTGATTCAACCCTAGTGTCATAACCAGAACACTAGGGCGGACCCAAATGCACGACTTGGTGGACAGGAAGGCAGTTGAAAGAGAATCTTTATTCGTTCCGTTAGCGAAAGCCGGGGAGTTAGTCAGAGCGAGCAGTAGAATTTGAAGCGACAGGCTTACGGAGTTGGTCAGGGAACAGGCGGAGGTCGGTACACAGGAGTTCGGAGTCAGGAATGCGGGAGTGCGGGAACGAAGCATGGATGGCGATGATCTGGCAAAGACAGTTGGGTCCTATATATACCAGGGTTAATTATTGCAGATGAGGTGCAGGTGTGCGCCTCCCAATCAGCGCAGGTGTGCGGGGACCTGCACAGCCAGGGCTGGACTGGCAGACCATGACAGTACCCCCCCCCCCTCCCCCTT
Source organism: Syngnathoides biaculeatus (assembly GCF_019802595.1). Classification (NCBI taxonomy): domain Eukaryota; kingdom Metazoa; phylum Chordata; class Actinopteri; order Syngnathiformes; family Syngnathidae; genus Syngnathoides; species Syngnathoides biaculeatus. Next base: position 5,016,940 of record NC_084656.1, read on the forward strand.
AACGCGGTCGTCTGCTTGGCGGACGGGATCTTCAGAGCTGGCACAAAGTGGACCATTTTAGAAAAGCGGTCAATGACTGAAAGTACAACAGTGTTTCCTTGGGAGCAGGGTAGACCTGTGACAAAGTCCAGGAAGATGTGTGACCAGGGAGAATCGGTAATGGCCCATAGGTCACAGGCGAGACGTCTTATTGGCCATAGAGATGTCCTTCCCCAGGTTTGGCCACCAAAACCCTTGTTCCACGACTGAGTGAGTCTTCGCCATGCCTGGGTGGCAGACGGTTTTGTTAGTGTGAGCCTAATCAATGACGTCCCCTCTTAGTGAAGGAACAACGAACAGGCGACCGGGAGGGCATTCGGCTGGACCCGGAGAGTCCCTCAAAGCCTCCTTTACTCGTGTCTTGATCTCCCAGGTGAACCCGCACACGAAGCAGGCCTCTGGAAGAATTGGGACACTCACGGGCTCCATTCGCTGCTCTTCTTGGATTCAAGATAGTGCATCTGGCTTGCCATTCTTTGATCTCCTGGACGGAAGGACAGAGTAACCAGAAACCGCACTTTTGATACCTCCAGCCAGTGTATACATTCCTCCAGCACTGTCTTGACAGGCATTGTTCGCGATCGCCAAAATCGTAATTTCGCTCGGCCGGAGTCAGTCTTTTAGACAGAAAGGTGCACAGGTGAATTCATCTTCCATCTTTAGCCCACCTCTGGGAGAGCACTGCATTCCTGAGTCTGATACGTCCACTTCTACCACAAACTGCCTCTTTGGATCTTCCACGATGAGTATTGGAGCTGTGGTAAAACTTGACTTGAGTCTATCGAAGGCCTCCTGACAGGTCCCATCCCACTTGAATAAGTTGTGGGGTGAAGTGAGGATGTGTAGGGGGGCAGCATTCTGGTTCCGGATGAACTTGCGGTAAAAGTTGCCGAATCCAATGAACCTCTGCACCTTCCTACCATTGATGGGAGTGGGCCATTGGAGAACTGCGTTGATCTTACTGGGAACCATTCGAATCTGTCCCTCAGCCAAGATGAAACCCAGGAATGCACTTCTCCATCTTGACATATATTATGTCGTAGCAATTGCTGTAGCACCTCCCTAACATGTTCAGTGTGGGATGCTTCGTCCGGGGAAAAGATCAGTGTCGTTGAGGTACACAAACACGTTCTTGTTCAGTCTCTCCCGTAGCACATCACTAATGAAATTCTGAAACACCGCTGGTGCGTTTCCCAGGCCAAACGGCATCACCAGGTACTCGTAGTGGCCGATAGGTGTATTGAACGCCGTCTTCCACTCGTCCCCTTCTCGGATGCATACCAGATGGGCCGCATTTCGTAAGTCCAATTTTGTGAAGATCAGGGCCCCTTGAAGCAGTTCGAATGCGGTAGCGATTAGGGGAAGAGGGTACCTGTTTTTGATAGTGATATTGAGTCCTCTGCAATCACTACAGGGCCGTAACGAGGTGCCCTTTTTCTTCACAAAGAACAATCCTGCTCCAGCCGGTGATGATGATGGTCGGATGAGTCCTGCCGCTCGTGACTCCTCCACGTACTCCTTCATGGCTTGGTGTTCCGGGCCTGTTAATGAAAAGAGCCTCTCTCGAGGAGGTGAGGTGCCGGGCAGTAACTCAATTGCGCAATCGTACGGACGGTGTGGCGGCAGAGATTTGGCATTTGCCTCTGAGAAGACCTCCTTGAGGTCCTGATAACAGGACGGTACTGCTGGTAACTCCGGTACGGCTCTCGATTCCTCCACGTCAACGGGCACGATCTGTAAACTCCTCTCCTCTCGATTCACAAAACACACCTTGCTACATTCTTCGCCCCATGCCCTGATTTGACCGGTGGTCCAGTCAATGTGTGGCTTATGTTCTTTAAGCCACGGACTTCCCAAGATGACGTCGCTGCTCCGCTAGTTGAATATATGGAAACTTATTCTCTCGGTGTGAGTGTCCGGAAATGTCATCACCAGGGATTGCATACAGTGAGTCACTCGGCAGAGGAATTTGCCATTGGCCACAAATGCATTGCGGAACCGCTGTGTATGAAAAGTCGCAGCGCCCAAAGCCTCGACTACACATTGGTTTATCAGATTAGCGTCTGAGCCTGAGTCAATAAAAACTGTGGCAGAATAAGTACTGCCCTCCGTGCTTAAGGTGACCCGAAGTAGCGCTCAACTCGATTCCGCCGCGGTGTATTTCACACTCACTGGAATCCTGTTCTTGAGATCGGGGCGCTTGGGCTTGACCGGACTGTGGCCTACCAAGTAGCCCAGGCGGCCACAGTAGAAGCATCGTCCCTCTCGCCGTCGTCGCAGACGCTCCTCTGCCGGACCATCGAGTCCTTCAACCTGCATAGGCTCTGTCATGGGTGTGGGTGTTGTTAGCAGGGAAGCCGATAAGCGCGTCCACTTGTCCCTGGATTGCTGGCCTCTGGTCGATCTTGAGAGCTAGGGCGATGAGTGAATCCAGGGAGGTAGGCAGGTCCACAGCGATGAGGTGGCTGCGGATCTGTGGTGATAGCCCTTGGAAGAAGGCGTCGAGGAGAGCCATCTTGTTCCATTAACTTTCGGCTGCTTTGATGCGGAACTCGATGGTGTAATCAGCCATGCGACGCTGTCCCTGGCGTAGCGTGATCAATGTCGCTGCTGCTTCACGTTCCGGCGTGGCGTACTGAAACACCTGTATGGTAGTGCAAATGAACGCCGTCCAGGAGTGGGATGTTCTGGAGTTGCGACTCCACTCTGCCGTGGCCCACACCTCTGCTCTTCCTGTCATTTGGGAAATGACGAAGGCAATCCGTGCGTGGTCTGTTGGGAAGGCGGTGGCCTGTAGCTCAAAGTGGAGAGCGCACTGAGCGAGGAAGGGTCTGAGGTTCCCAGAGTCGCTGGAAAAGCGTTCGGCCCGGGAGAGAGGAGTGGCTCCGGTCCGCTGAAAATCCACGACTGGTGGGGTAGTCAGAGCAACCTGGGCTGGGATAGGAACCGTGGCGGCCACCGTCGGCGTGGTGGTAGCGGCTCTAGCCTGGAAAGCTAGCCATGGCTCCAGTTGGGCACAGATCTCATGAAGTCTCTGGTTAGTCACCTGAAGAGCAGTCTCCTGCTCAGCCAGGCGTCTGCCTTGGATCTGCAATGAGCGGCGGATGGCTTCTGAGTCGGCTGGGTCCATGTCTTGGCCAGATTGTTCTGTCATAACCAGAACACTAGGGTGGACCCAAGTGCATGACTCTGTGGACAGGAAGGCAATTGAAAGAGAGTCTTTATTCGTTCTGATGTCGAAAGCCAGGGAGTCAATCAGAGCAAGCAGTAGAATCAGAAGCGACAGGCTTACGGGGTTGGTCTGGGAACAGGCGGAGGTCGGTACACAGGAGTTCGGAGTCAGGAATGCGGAAGTGTGGGAACAAAGCATGGATGGTGACGATCTGGCAAAGACAGAGCGTCCGCTGGGTCCTATATATACCAGGGTTAATTATTGCAGATCAGGCGCAGGTGTGCGCCTCCCAATCAGCACAGGTGTGCGGGGACCTGCACAGCCAGGGCTGGACTGGCAGGACCATGACACCTAGTCCTCAGAACTGTGAGGCCTGTGAGTTCAAAACCCAGCCCCGCCTGTGTGGAGGTTGCATGTTCTTCCAGTGCTTGCATTGCTTTTCTCTGGGCACTTCGGTTTCTGACCACATCACAAAATCATGCAATGTTTGCAGACTCTAAATTGCCCCTAGGTGTCATTATGAGTGCGACTTGTACTTCTGATTCAGATATACTGTGCACCGCAGCGATAGTGATATTTTGGCCCATTCCTCCATGCAGGGCTCACCTTGAGTAGTGATTCTCAACCAATGTGCCGTTGCACATTAGTGTACCGTGAGAGGTCTTCTCGTGTGCCGCGGGAAATTGTATCATATTTCTCGTAGTTGGTCATATATTATTTATTTACAACAAATAATCTACATAGTGTGTTACTGATGATAGGCTTTGTTAGTTGGTCCCAGCTCTCTGAAGAACCAGGTGGTTCTGGGATTTTTGCTCACTGTTCCTGTGATCATTTTGACCCCATGGGGGTAGATTTTGCATGGAGCCCCAGATCGGGGGAGATCATCAGTGGTATTGTATGTCTTCCATTTTCTAATAATTGCTCTCACAGTTGAATTCTTCACACCAAGATGTTTATCATTTGCAGATTCAGTCTTCCCAGGGTGGTGCAGGTCAACAATTTTGTTTCTGGTGTCCTTTAACAGCTATCTAGTCTTGGTCGTAGTGGAGTTGGGAGCCTGACTGAGGTTATGGACAGGTGTCTTTTATACTGATGCATTCAAATAGGTATCATTAATGCAGGTAATGAGTAAAGGAACGAGGAGTCTCTTAAACAAGAGATCACAGGTCTGTCAGAGCCAGAAATCTTGCTTGTTTGTAGGGGACCAAGTAATGAGTAATGCCAATGAGACTTTTTAGGACTGAACCATCTGATATTCATTTGAACTGACAAGGGACTGGATTGCTCTTTGATTATTGGTAGATTTTAGGTACTGTCTTGGGTTTCCATGTCTTTTTAAACCTCCCTTTCTTCATGTGTTCAATACTTTTTGCCTGTGTCGTGACACATTTTTAGAGAGAACTTAATTTCTGATCGCACTTGTTTTTGTTTTCATTATGTATGGATTACTTGGGTTGTTCCTAATAATTAGTGAGATTTGCATGTCAGTAGCACCTTTGATAGTATATTTAGTGAGAAAAATGGCGACGTGTTAGATACTGATTTCATCTGCTGTATGTTTCTCGCCAACCTGGGCACTATTTCGTTCAAGCATGGGTCCTCTAACAGACACCTGGGTACTTGAGGCTTCCTAGCAGGATCTTCGATTTCTCAGTTTTGCGCTCTTCTTGAACATGTTGGATGTTGGGGTTTACTGCCCCCAGTTCCCCAGTCACTATGGGCACCATGGTTGCCTTCACCAGCCACGTTTTATCTTCAGTCCTTGGATTTTCGTCTTTCTTTTTCCGGATCGCTCAGGAATGCTACATGCTATCATAACTGCATCTTATGATGTTCATCCATTACAACTTTATCAGGCTTGTTGACCACCACAAGTTTCTCTTGTCTGCATCTTGAGGTCACACAGGATCTTGGCCTAGTTGCTTTCAGATTCCTTGAGTGCATCTTCATTCTGGGACCTTAAATGCTTTTTGATTCAGATGTTCCTGTACAGTATTCCTCCTACCTGTTTATGACCCTCCATGTACAGAATGTCATGCTTGCCAGCATCTTACACCCTTTTGTGAGGTGCTTCACTGACTCCGGGGCTTCTTTGAACAGCCTCCATCTGGAGTCCTGCCAGCTGTGGTAAACACTGGCCTTTATTGATCTTGTATTTAGAACATGTTCCTGTGCTTCCATGATTACTGCCTCTGTGCCATCTCTCATTCCAACCCATTCCTGCCACTGGTATGTTTGGTCCATGTCAGCCACTTCAATTTGTTAATGGTCTATGCCAGAGGCTTGTCATTCCATGAGCGCACATCTGGCTCTTTCTGCTTAATGGGCTTCTGTTACCTGAGGCATTAATTTAGTTGTTTATCACTGGGGGCTATCTTCTTGATGTATTCTTGGAGACCTATTGTTTCCTCCTGGATCGTCCCTGTGACGCTTGCTTGTCCTCCTCCCCGCCCTCCACCTCCCCTTTACACCTGCACCTCCAAATTACATGCAGGACTTCAGGTGGAACCTTTTCTGCTTTGTAAGGAGCTTTCTTGTCTTGATGTCAGTGGCTTGCATCTCTTCCAGTGTCAAGGTGAATATGCCTGTGGAGTATCTGATTACTGGCAGGGCATAGATACCCTTGTGAGCAAAAGCGGTTACAAAATGGATGGCTGGATGTATAGTTTTAGGCTAGAACGTGGTTATTTTATTCTAATCTGCAACAGGTGAAGTGCGTATTAAAAAACTCATCAAAATCTGAACACTTCAAACTACAACAATTAACTCTAGTGACAGAATTATATTGTGTGTTGGACGGAACTATAATACTGTACTAATTTTAATGTGTATGCACACCATATGTGTATTAGCTCCACCAGGGCATAGGCCGACCCAGTGTGTACCATGCAGTTGTGGTCATTTTCCTGGAGTTCTTCGCCTGGGGTTTGCTGACCACACCCATGCTCACAGTAAGTAATAATGTTTTATGGGTGGCAAGGCAGAAGATGCAATTTGAGATTTGTCACCTTGCGCATAGGGACTCATCAACACTTCACAGTGACACCATCTGTGGTCCATTTTATTAATTCCTGTCAAGACCAGAACTTCATTTTAGAGTAGGTCACAGTGTGAGTCCTCAGAGCCATTTTAGCCTTGATGGCTAGACCATTGGTTTTCCACTCCCTCAGTCATGACCCACTTAAATAGCTCAAGAACAATTAAAGTAATGTATTTTCCAAAAACAGCCTTTGAAAAGATTTAAATTTTAGTTACACACGTTTACATATTAAAAGTGCCTTTCAGAGCACCTTATAATGCAGAAATGTAAGTTCTTGCTTAATTATTTATTATTAATCTTATTTTGACATATGGGAGATTTTACTTTGTCTATATTTACAACAAAACATGAAGACTTGTTTTATGATGCAAGATCTTAATTAAAAATCTCATTAAATCACTTTGGACTAGTTAATTTAGAGACAAAATGTCTAATTTTAGGCAAAAAAAAATGACATGATAACTGGATATTAAGAAATTAATATTTAATCTCTTATTTTTAGGATAGCACAAAAACAATAGTTTGTCTTCTATTTAGGAAACAAAGGCTACTGACCAAAGCAACCATAAAACTTATCATTCCATCCATTTTCCAAGTCACTTATCCACATGAGGGTCACGGGACTGCTGGAGCCTATCCCAGCTGTCATGGGGCAAGAGGCAGGGTACACCCTCAACTTGTTGCCAGCCAATCGCAGGGGACATGGAGACAGACAACATTTGCACTCACAATCACACTTGGGGACAATTTAGAGTCTCCAATTAATGCTTGTTTTTTGGGATGTGGAAGGAAACCAGAGTGGCCAGAGAATATCCATACAGGCACAGGGAGAAACACATGCGGGGCTGGCCCTAGTCCTCATAACTGTGAGGCCAATGCCACAGTGGTGCCCCATAACACTAATTGTACTCTAAAATATTCTGGGATAAAAAATACCCATGGCATCTTCTTATGTAAGAGTCACTGATGATGTAGTCGTGCTCACGCCTGGCTTTGGCAGCGTGGGATTCATTCCCAGTGACTAGCGGTCAGTTCATGGTGTAGTCCACTTTTTGTCCGAAGCTTGCTGAGATAGGCTCCAGCTCTCCCCTGACCCTTGTGAGGATAACTGGCTTGGATAATGGATGGATGGATGATTTAATTCCACTATATGTTGTTCTTACACCCCAGATGTTAAGTTTTCTGATTCATGTCGTATTTTCCAAACCAGGGATGTATGTTAAATATTTCACTGCAACTACACATAGGCCAAATACGTACGCAAGTTGAAATGCCAACTGAGGAACCCCTATAATTTACTCGCTACACACGACCCACCAAAACGGGTCAATGACCCAGTTTTGTATCTCCACCCACCGGTTAAGAAGCACTGAAAAATGCTGTGTACAATACAATTGTAGTGAAGGTATCATGAAATAGGTTTGAACAAAGACATGATCTTTCGTCATTGTCTTTCTGTGTAGGTGCTACATGAAACATTTCCACAGCACACGTTCCTGATGAATGGACTCATTCAAGGCGTCAAGGTAAAAGTGTGTTTCTGTTTAATTCGACACTTTAAAGGACAATCAATTAGGTCTTGATTTCATTAAAATCAAACATTAATTGTACAGCCTTGCAAAAATTCATAGAGAATTGAATCTTGCTCTCTTTCTAGAGAGGGCAGAGCTAATGTACGCATCTGCAAGTTTTGACTATCCTCCTCCTTTCTTCTCCCGTCTTTCTCTGTCTCTTTTTGTTTACATCATGTAAATTCTTCCATTATTTTTTAGAAGAAAAAATTTCAACAATTCCATTGCTCTAACAAAAAATGGAAATGAATATGGAAACTATAAAACAATTTGAGACAAAATACTGGTTTTGTTGAGTTTTTAACCGTTTTCAAGAGATTAACCTAATGATGACTGAACTTGTAATTGTCAACTGTAAACGGAGCAATTTTGACTCCTCTCACTGATTTTTGCTCTTCCTACCAAGGGCCTTCTGTCATTCATGTCTGCCCCTCTGATTGGTGCATTGTCTGACGTGTGGGGAAGGCGTTCATTCCTGCTGGTCACTGTATTCTTTACCTGTGCCCCTATCCCCCTGATGAGACTCAGTCCTTGGTAGGTCATAGTGTGGTCCTTTTGGATAATAACAAGGAATCCACTACTCCCACAATTTTCATTACATTGTACTGAATACTTTGGTAGGCTGTACATGCTGTAAATTTATCTAATGCTAAGTCTGTAAGTCAGATTTCTGATTTCACGTTTAATACAGACTGTTGTGTTTGTGTTAGTAAGTACACAAGTAACATTGCTCACTCCATGACCGCAAGAATGTGGCCATTTTATCCCTGATGCCATTTAGAAGAAACAATACCTGCATATCAACCAATAGTCTCTGAAGACTTCCAAGTCACCCTCAAACTTTGAGTATCAATTTTTCCATGGTTGTACCTGTTGTAAGCAATAAACAGTCTGCTGAAATATTTAATAATCACAACTTTTGATAATGCAGAAAAAAATAACCATACTGTATGAGAGACTAGTGAATTCTCAAACTGACATCATGGTTGGCTTTTTTCTCAAATACTGTATATCTTTGAAATAATTTCTGTCCTCCTCCTATTACAGGTGGTACTTCGCCATGATCTCCATGTCAGGAGCATTTTCTGTTACCTTCTCTGTCATCTTTGCCTACGTGGCAGATGTGACGGATGAAAGAGAGAGGAGTACAGCCTATGGTCTGGTAGGTACTGGAATGTGTATGTGAATAGCATTTCTTTTCAATTTTGATAACAAATGCGTGCACCGTCTTTTTAATTCATCACTGTAGCCGTGGAAAGACAAGCTTCTCAACTGGAGCAGGTAGTTCTGGAAGAAGAACTTTTTAAATTACTTTAAATTAAATTACTTTTGTTTTTCCCATACCACTACTTTAACTGGCGGCATTTAAAGAAAAATGCTAACTAAATAATAATAATAATTATGACACACATGGACGTAGCAGTGCATTATGTCAAGCAGGTTGCAAATCATACTGAAATATGATTTGCAACTATCAAACTGCAAATATCTTGAAATTGTTATCACTATCCGTTGACATTTTTCAAAACATGCAGTGTGAATGATTCAGTGCCGTAATTTGTCCTTCACTTGAAATAGAAGCAAGTGAGTCACTCCAATATCATGGCCTGGGTTATCTGGCTGATTGTTTATCTAGCATGTCCAATTCGAAGAGCTGTTATTTAAAGGCAATATTGTTAGTTTTTTTCTTTCTCAATGATGCAGTCCAAATATTCATAGTTGCAGTAACACCACTGAGTGCTCCACAACACACAGAGCTGTCAAACTCCTGAGTCTGCATATTGATGGCAAGTGGAGCCTCTGGTGCATGGATGATTGTGGATTTCGGGAAACGACTCCTATCACACTTTCTACCTGCCCTGTGTCAACTCTCGAGATCGTCCAGTTGCTGGGAACGACAGTCTCTCAGAATCAGAATTATCTTTATTTTAAGCATCTCAAAAACACAGATTATTTTTTCCAGTAGTTTGAGCCCCTCCAGTACAGCAACAGAGAGTCAATTGACAGGCAATACTTTTGAGACATAAAGACATTGTGAGAATAATCACTGAGCAATAAAAGGCATTGAAAATTGAAATGGCAATGACAATTTTTTTTTTTTAAACCTGCAAAAAGATGCAGTCCTTGAGCAATTCAAGCAATTAGAATGACAAATAGGTGCACTGACCATTGTGTAAAGGGACTTCAAGAAATGTATGCAGTTTAAAGTGACGAGTGGTGCAATAATCCGGGACGATATCATTTGTGGAAAAATTGCGGATATTCTTCAGTTGAGTGACTGAATGCATGGGTAATGTCAAATTGGCCTAACAGAAATATGACAACAGGATCATTTGTAACTACCCAATCCACTGTTAATGTCTTGCATTTTTCCAAGAACTAAGAAAAGGTCAAAAAGTTCATTGTGACATTTTTTTGTACTTCTGTTACACTAATCCCATGTCTAGTGTTGGTGCTACATTTCAGAAAATACAGGAAAAACAGAAAATCTGAAATTTTGGTATAGAAGGTGACAATACGTCCTTCCGGTACGGGTAAATTGCAGAAGAAAAACTTTCATCATTTACAATGTCATTTTTTTACAAGCGCAGAGCCACCAAAGACAACAATCTCCTATCTTTAAGCTTTGCTCTTGTTTATGTATATCATCTATTAATGAATAAATGACACACGTGTATTTAATTTTTGTCTGGACACCAACCATAACAAAATAATATTTTAGGTTGTTTGGGTTCAACAACATTAATTGCAACATACACAGGAAGTCCGTGAACCTGGTTACCTGTTTTAGGGTTTTGGTCACGTGACATTCCGTATATACTAGAGGATTATTTTTCTCCAAGGGGCGTGTGTGTGTGTGTGTGTGTGTGTGTGTGTGTGTGTGTCTGTGTGTCTGTGTGTCTGTGTGTGTACGTGCTGCTCCAAAATTACCTTGAGAGAGTGACATCAACTATTTGCTCACCATGTTTTTGACCTGAGGTTGAAGGAGAATTTAATAAATGTAATTGACATAAATTGTCTTTTATTTCTGAAAGCAAGCAACCCATAAAGAGGAAAAATGCCAGCCTTCAGCGGAATTTGGAAAGGAAAAAAAATTGCTCATTCTTTCAAAGTGAAAGGAGTTTAGGGAATTATTTCACCACGCATGAAGAGGTCAATGATTATTTACAAACACAGCCAATTCCCATTATGGAGAACCCCCTGCTGTGGTGGGCCTAGAACAAGGACTGGGTGTCCCAGCGGCACACTGAGCCAGAAGATTTTTTTTTCTGTGGGTGAAACTCACGCAACAACAGGAGAGCCTGGTAAACAGACCACATTCATACCCTTTTTCTTTTTTTTCCTGTCCTGTTGGGTCGAGCAGAAGGTAGTATCTGTATCCCTCTATTCCGGAACAAATTTAATGCATCACAGTGGAGTTTTAAGCTTCTGCTGTGGTTTCTTAGTATTATAAATCAAGTTTATTGTGAAATAGAGTCAATTAGTCAAAGAGACCAATGTTTCTAGAGGGGAGAGGGAAACGAGGACAAAAGACGAAGCACTAATTGTAAACAGGATAAGAAAAATAAATCATTACACTTCAACAATGAAACATTAAATATGAGTGTTGCATGGGGCTGTATTGCTATACCCTGTGAGGGAAGGACAGGACAACGACAGGAGAACGAGCATGCAGGACAAGGGTTGTGAACCCAGCTGGAATTGACTAAGTAAATTATAAGTCCATAGGATGCGAAAAGAAGTGAGGGGATACACAAGCAAGTCACATATTAATGAGTTATTTGTCACAAGAAGTGACTGGCCCCACACACAGTAAAAGAGTAGCAGGTGTGTGTGCCTGTAGACACATGCAAGTGAATGAACACAGTTTTACATGCACCAAAACTGACAGAAGCGTCCTGTAATTCCTGTGGCTGCACCGCAGAGACTGAGAACCCCGCCCAATCAATCGAAGGGCGGGATCAGGCCCAGGGGTCCACCACGAGAGCAACGCAGTGGACAGGACATGTCCCGCACCGAGGGACCTAGGGCGGTCTGGCAGCCCCAGCGATGTACCCTGGCAATTGGCCTCCTGGCAGGGGCCACAACCTGTGGGGTTCGCGATGCAGCAAGTTACAGTCCCAGCTCGAGAGTGGCAGAAAATCGCTTGTTTTTGGAAAAGGAGGGCGGATAGAGCCACTCAAAAAGAGAACGATAAGAAGTGGAACCCAAGGAGTATCTACGGGTCATGAGAGGAGAGACCCCAATGTAAAGCGGTCGTCCAGCCAGGAAGGGACCTGGCCTTAGGAGCACTGCCGTGCTTGGCCACTTGTCCTCTGAATTGTTTCCTATTAGTGCTGTGGAACATCCAGTTGCTCTTTTGCAAATTTCAAATGAGCAGCAATCATTTTTATGTTCTCGAACCATTTATTTTTTTGTTATCTGTCTTTCTGATTATTAATAGTAATTGTGGTAGTCTTGTTGGTGCAAAAAAAATCCCAAATGTGAACAAGAACTATTTGCACATCTTTACACTTGACAGTCAGTTTAATTGATTATTGTTCATATTCTTTTAAGTGATCCATAAAATCTGGCATGTATCAGAATCTAACTTTCTCTGTCATTTTAAATGCCCCCCCCCTTACCCCAAAAATAATGTGATTCTTTGAGAATACTAATAGATTTAGCAGTATTAGTAGTAGTATCCAAACTGAATAAGGCCTGTGAAATATTTTAAAGCGCTACTGATTGCACTTTAATGGCCAATAAAGTATGATAGTTTCCCAACATAGGACCACAGATTCTATACTCAACATTGGTTCTCATCATATTCCTATGGAGCAGTTTTGCATTTCAAATAAATGTGTTGAGATACTACTGATGGGGCTGGAATAATGTAAACACAATATTTGCTCATATACAGTATTGCACACTCTTATTCAGTAAAAACCATGTGACGTTAAGTCTTGTGAACAGTTACAACTGAAACGTTACGATCCTTAAATGTCACCTATCATCCAAACCATCTAGGTGTCTGCAACATTCGCAGCCAGCCTGGTGACCAGCCCGGCAATCGGGGCGTACTTGTCAGCATTGTATGGAGATAACCTGGTGGTTCTGGTGGCTACGCTGATTGCTCTCGTCGACATCTGCTTCATCCTGCTTGCCGTGCCTGAGTCTCTGCCAGACAAGATGAGGCTTAACACCTGGGGAGCGCCTATATCCTGGGAACAGGCTGACCCCTTTGCTGTAAGTACTGTACCCAAAAACCCTATTTTGGATTACTAACAAATTACATTCACAGATACCTTTTGCATCCGCCTCACTTTAAGAGGATTTGGATTTGTGCAAGGTTAGGCAAATAACAATCACATTTATATTATGGATGTATCAACTCAGGTATGAGTGGTGGGATTACCTGATTGTCTAACTCGGTTTACAATCCAGCTACTGACTCTCAGTGCCTGAACGTGTGCTTTATTGTCTGCTTGTTATATTCTTCTTTTGCTCTCTCCCTCTTTCAGTCTCTGAGGAAAGTGGGTCAGGACCCCACAGTCTTACTCATCTGTATCACTGTGTTCCTGTCATACTTACCAGAGTCTGGACAGTACTCCAGCTTCTTCCTCTACCTGCGACAGGTAAGACACACACAAACACGCACACCTGCATTACTTTTCCATCATACATTCAGTTTGTTCGAAGCTCCCCTCCCCTCCAATGTATTGGAACAGTGAGGCCAATTCCTTCATTTTTGCTGTTAACTTAAAGCACTTGCCTTTACATCAAAAGATGAACATGGGATCAACATTTTAGCTTTCATTTTCCGGTCTTTCTATCTAAATCTCCATCCGCCAATTTTTCATATGAGCAAAAATATTGGCACATTTGATTAGCTGGTGTACTTTGTTGGGCATGTGTAACTGATTATGGTCATCAAAAATTACAGTGCTGTTGGGGCACATTGTTTACTCACAGAATAAGCATAGAAGCAAGCTTGTTTTTGTGGGTTGTTTTATCACCAAAAAAAGAAGACTTTGCAAAGAGAGTAAAAGCTACCAGTCTTACGAGTTCTCACCCCATACTGAAGCCCAGAAAAAAACTGTTATATCAAAGTGAGAGAGACGGAGAAACAAAAAAAAACAATTATCTTTTTCCAGCTCCACTTATCTTTATCAAAAAACAGTTAGTAGCCACAACATAGCTGGGAACAACTAGTCTATACAGCATGGCTAGGAAAGAGCTAGTAGTCACAACATAGTTAAGAACAATTAGTACACATTGTGTAGCCGTAAAAGAGCTAGTAGTCACAATGTAACAATAAAGCTTGCTACAGTTGTATTAAACTAATAGAAGTGATATTTGGTATATATAAAACACATTTTTCAACTCAAATGAATGTTTATCCTCAGTCAAAATGTAACATAGAATGCAACTGCAACAATCTTAGTAAACCCCTTTTCTTGGGGATTTTTTTCAGTTCGTCCACTGGTATTTCATTTACGTATTTGACTGAAGAGACAGGAAATTAACAGTGACGTTACCATGCTCCACAAATTTAATCTAGGGAAATGAAAGATGTGAGAGTGGGGGTCAGGTTTGCGGGAAAAGTTTAGAAACCACTGCTTTCAGTTTGTGAATCAGATCCAGATGTCACAACTTTACCTAAAAAAATGAGCTATTTATCTTGTCTCATATTCATCTTTTTTCTTTGTTCTACAAAAAGTGTTAGCAATCTTCAGAAAAGAAAACCAAAAGAACTGGGCTCACTGTAACAATACTGTTTGATTTAAGTATGCACCATTACTGATGAACATTCAATGAAAGAAAGTATTGAGGCACATCTTTCAATTAGGTAATTTATTAGTTAATGATAGGGGAGGCCCCGTAGCTCAGTGGTTGGAGCACTGGTTTGGTAAACCAGGGGTTGTGGGTTTGAAAAAAATTGTGCCAAACATATATGTGCGTTCATCTGAGATGACATGCTGTGGCGGCCCCGAAAGGGACAAGCCAAAAGAAACTTACCCTATTAGTTAATGATAGGACTATAATGGATTCCCCCTGAATGTGATTTTTTTTTAAATTTACCAAGATATAGATATTTTATAATCCCATTTACCTACTCTTTCTATGTGTTAACTAACATCCATTAATATTACATTATATTATATTATATTATATTATATTATATTATATTTAGATGTGATGATATAAATGTATGTAGGGGTCAATAAGTGACTAAATAAATGTATTGCCAAATAAGTCCCACATCAGTTTTTATCCTGTTAATATTTTGTTTCACACCACCAGTTCTACTGAAAAATATAGTTTTTTTTTTTTTTATTAATCAGAACCCAAAGGTCAGTGAAGCTAATGTAATTTCCCTTTAAGATTTTTTTGGGTAATACTTACGAATACAAGTATTAACTTGACAGGAAAATTTTGTTTTTTTTTTCCAAATCTATTACCTATTAATCATCTATTGGTCATATCCAAAAGGTGACAGAGACAGAAGAGAGAGCAGAAAATGTTTCACTGCACTGCTTCATCAATATATTAAACATTCACTTTTGTAATATCTCTCTAGGTCGTCAATTTCTCCTCCACAACAATTGCTGTTTTTATCGGAGTTGTGGGAATTCTGTCCATTGTTGCACAGGTAACACAAATACTCAATGTGCTGTACTGTTTTTGGATCACATGTTGAAGTTAAACTATGACAAAACAACTAGCACTGCAGAACCCTTACAACACAGTTTATTCTTATTCTTTTTATTATTATCATTGGGATTATTACTTGTATTAATAAGTCGTAGTTGTAGGGATGTAGATACAGGTAACTTAAACAGAGAGGAGCTTGTGGACAAAAGGCAGAGCCAGTGTAGCCAATTTAACTTTTTTCTTTTTTGTTACCCCTTTGAAAGACTCAGTTTAATTTAATTTGCGCAAGAAATCAAACGACATAAGCAAAATAATTTTCAGATTGTTTTGTGTATGAAAAGATATGAGCCCTGTAGAAGCCCATAAACTAATAACAGCCCATTCGGTAATAATAGCCTATACCGTAATAAATTTGCCCCTTTTAAATTATACTAGGCCAGTAATCTAATAAAAGTCTTGAACCTGTAATGTAATAACTTTTCGCCAGTAACACAATAAATAAATGATTTTGTTATTGTGTTGTTGGTGAGGTTAAAAAAAAAACATCTTGGAAATGTAATAGCTTACCCCATTCTATAATAATGGAACAAAAACACTTTATTTAACCATTTATTTTTGGGCATTTTTGCGAAAATACACACTCTCTCTATGTTTGTCCCTAACTCTCCTATTATACCTTTATTTGACATAATGATTAGCATGATCTCTCATCCTGCCTGCTGTTCCTTGGGCTTTCAGACTTTCTCCACGTGCAGTGGACGTTATTGGGAGAGGGCGGTAGAGGAGGCATATATTGAATTTTAGTTAGAGTACTGTTACTTTTGAAAAACATGACTCATGTAGAAGTAAAGCATAGCCATCTAAATATTTACTTGACAAAGAGTAAGAAACCACTCAATGGAAAAATACTGAGTAATTTCTGAGTAACTTCTGATTTTGTTTTAAATCAGACCATGCACATTTAAAAAAATATACTAATAATAATATATGGGAGGCGACCTATGCCTGGCACCATTCCAGTTTTTCACTGCCCAAAAACCAGCACATGCATTGACCCCTACAGAAACATTATTTGCTTCATTCATTTTGTCGAGAATCTGTTTGCTGACCAGACTTAGTGATTATTTGTCTGTGTGCATGTGCTATTTTTGCCACATCCACTGCCAAAACAACGACAAAAACATCTGGATTTGCACTTACTGGCAGGTGTTTTCTTAAAAATTAGAAGTAGACTAAAATATCCAAGTTTGAGAATGCTGGTCTGTAAACACACCCGTGCACCTGTTTTTTTCCCCCAAATTAGTAATTCTGTTTGGCTTGGAAGGCTATGTGTATCTATCCATTTTCTGTACCCCTTGTAAGGAAAATTGATTCACTATCCATTTTCTGAACCGCTTATCCTCACTAAGGTTGTGGGCGTGCTGGAGCCGATCTGGATATTTTTCGGGAAAAGTAGGTTTACCCTGAGATAGCCACCAGCCAATCACAAGCCACATAGAAACAAACAACCATTTGTACTCACATTCACACCTGTGGGCAATTCAGAATTTTGAATCAGCTTATTACATGTTTTTGAGGGGGAAAAAATGACGTAGGCATGGTGAGAACATGCAAACTCCACACTTGGAGGGCTGTGTTTTGAACCCCTATCCTCACAACTGTGAGACGGACGCCCTAACCAGTTGCTCACTGTGCCACCATGGAAAAATTGGATGACAGTATTATTGTAATCTTACTTTAAGAACAGTGCCCAAAACTTTTCAAGTAGGTGCATGTTTTTTTCCTTATTCATTCAAATATGGCAGACTCCAAATTTTTTTTGTCCTTTTTTAGTTGGTTAATGATTATATTTATGTGTCAAATGTTTAAAACAGTATTTGAAATACAGTAAGTATTTAACACGTCACCATTTCTCTCACTAAATATATTTACAAAGTTGGTGTTTGCGTGGAATTTCCACCAGATGTTGGGAACAATGCGAGTAATCATACAAAGAAAGTAGAACAAATAAGATCAGAAATAGTTTTGTGGTTAAAAAAAAAAATGAAATGACACAACAAAAAAGTATTGAACATGAATAAAGGGAGGTGCAAAAAGCCATGGAAAGCTGAGAACACACCTAAAATCATTAACAATCAAAGAGTCAAGACACAACTCACGATGAAGAAGAGCAGAGAGCTGTTCCAAAGACTTATTAATTGTTGCAAAACATTACGGCATTGGTTACAGATGCATAGCTAAGCTTCTGAATGTTCCAGTGAGCACGATTAGAGCCATAATACGTGAGTGGAAATCCAATCATTGCTATCGTGGCTGGCTGAAACACAATATAATGAGAGAGAGCAAGATCAATGGATAATATTGTAGAAATTGTAAAAGTAGAAATCTGCAATACATATAGTGGGACTGCAAACAACAACCATCATATAGTGGAGGTAGACTGTATCTGGACTCAGTGATGATAAATTATGTGGACTCATTGTTCCACAACTGCAAATAATTTTTTCCAGACCCGTGCATCCTGGGACTCCAGTGTAAAATGATCACATGATTACATTTCATTGTGGGCCATTTACATTTTTAAAAAGGGCAAATTTATCATATCTTGGGCCATTATTACATTGTGTCTGTTTTTATGTTAATGGCTTCTACAAGCCGTGTGCAAGATAATCATGGCGTCACCCATGCTGAACATTGGCAGAGACCTGATATCCCATTTGTACATTGTAAAAGGAGGGATTTATCGACCTGGTCAAAACTTTAGACTTGTGTGCTTCCAAGCCACAAACATTCAATCTGCCTCATCTGCAAAGTACAACTCACCTGTACATGAGGAAAGTGTGTGAGAGTGTTGAACGGGCTGTGGCATCACTCTTACATTATGGCCGTGTCAAGCCATACAGTTTGACAGTTGATTAATTAAGGATTGTGTTTCAATGTTTGGACAAAAGGGACATTTTTCCATGAGGAAGCATATACTGTATTTTCTCATTATCTATAAAGAAGAAAAACGAGCATCTCTTGTATTTATGTAGAAGTTAATGCAAGTGTCAAAGTTACTTTGGTATAATGAGAAATAAAGCAGGGAAAAACTAGGGGAAAAAAGCAAAAATGTTTTGAATCATTCCGTTGTCGTTTGCATTTTCAAGAGGCAGACAGGAACATTTGTTAAAATTGGAACTCGGATTGTACACGCCTGACTTCAATTTCCGCTTAGTGATGGTGTCGATATGTGCTTGTTAGCTGGTTTTGGCTCCTGCACTCACGTGACCTTTGTGAGGATAAGCAGCTTGGGAAATGAATTTCAGATTTTTTTTTTTGTGAACTCATTATAAAACCATATTACCCAACCTTAATTTGTTTTTTGTGATACTCATAGCGATAGTAATAATAGATGGTGACGTGCAGAGCTGTAGGAACTATAGAGTAATAAATTTGATGAGCCACATGTACTGTATTTGCAAGCAACAGTATGGTTTCATGGCAAGAAAGAGTACAGCAGATTTTCCTTGAAGATTTTAATGGAAAACTACAGAGAAGGTCAGAAAGAGCTACATTATGTCTTTGTAGATCTAGAGAAAGCCCATGACAGAGTACCCAGAGGGTACTCCATGCAAGAGTCTGGAGGGGCAGTAATGTATTTAACCATACTACAGGACTTGTATGTGGGCAGCAGAACCACGGTGAAGTGTCCTGTAGGTGTGACAGGAGTTTAAGGTCAAAATGGGACTGCATTAGGGATCAGCCTTGAGCCCCTTTCTGTTTGCAGTGGTGATGGATAGGCTGACAGATGAGGTTAGACTGGAATCCCCATGCACCATGATGTTCGCAGATGACATCTTGATCTGCAGTGAAAGCAGGACCAGGTAGCAACCAGTTAGAAAGGTGGAGCCATGCTTTGGAAAAGAGATGAATATTAGCCAAGTTAAGACAGAAAATGTGTTCATGAATAAGAGGGGTGGGGGTGGGCGGAGTGAGGCGACAGCGAGAAGAAATAGAGGGGGTGGAAGACCTTAAATACTTGGGTCAACAATCCAGAGCAAGAGTGTATATGTGAAATGGAAGTGAACAAACGGTGCCAAGCAGGTTGGAAAGGTTGGAGGAAGGTGTCCGCTGTGTTATCTGACAGAAGAGTCTCTGCTAGTTTGAAGGGCAAAATTTATAACACAATGGTGAGGCCAGCCATAATGTACAGATTCGAGACAGACAAAATATCACTCAGGAATAAAAGATTTCTAGTAATTTAGTAATTGCGGTACATTTTTTTTGACAGTTTGAAATGACGAATAGAACAATGGTCCAGTGACCACTCTGTAGAGGTGATTGAGAAGAAAGAAAGAAAGAAAGAAAGAAAGAAAGAAGGAGAAACATGCCGTTGAAAGTGATAAGTAATGCGATAATTTGGGACAATATCCATGTCTATTTTCTGAAGCGCTTATCCTATTGTGCAAATGTTTCAGATGCTACTCAGGCACATGTGTGGTCAGTATTGGTCAACAACGAATATGCAACTAGTGCAGGGTAGCGAGACTGCTACAGTGAGTGCATGAGTAATGTAAAATTGGCCTGACTGAAATGTGAGAACAAATTTAAGACAAAAATATTGCCAGCATATTGCAATGGAATTGAAAGGAGTAAATTGCAAGAGGGAAGAAACTGTTGGAATGTCGCCTTGTTTTAATTTGGATTCTTCGGGTGGACCTATCTGAGGTCAGGAACCGGAAGAGATTTGACCAGGACATGGAAGGACCAAGAAGGTGGAGTCCCGTAGCTCAGTGGTTAGAACACGGGTTTGGTAAACCAGGGGTTGTGTGTTCATATCCCACTTGGGCCTCCACTCCCTGAGAAGGGTTGCGCCAGGAAGGGCATCCAGCGTAAAAATTGTGCCAAACATATATGTGCGTTCATCTGAGATGACACGCTGTGGCGACCCCGAAAGGGATAAGCCGAATGAAACCATCCATCCATGGAAGGTCAAAGAGCATTTTCCATGCTTAGTTCAAGCAGCATGCAAGTCCTCAAGGGTGGATATCGGGGTACCGATAATCTTTTAGCTGTTTTGATTATCTGTTGCAGTTGGAGTTTGTCCATTTTTTTGTGGCAGAACCAAACTAGACTTTGATGGAGAACACAGGCTGAATCAATGGCTACTGCTCCTGTGGCTTCTTCAGAAGCTGCAGGAACTACAGTACATTGTCTGCTCGGCCTTTTTGGAGGCTGGATTTAATGTTGATCTCCCACTTCAGGTCCTGATGGAGTGTGTTCCCACCACTTTAAGATCTCGACGGTTAATACTGGGCAGTTGGACAGCGTGAGGGAAAGCTGTGGTGAAGAATGCCTCCTGAAGTCTGCAATCATCTCTACAGTCGTTCATGTAGATAGAGAAGAGCAACAGAGAGAGGGCACAACATTGTGGTGTTGCATGTAAATGAGGTGGTGTACCCCCGGCTCTCCTACTGTGTCCTGCCTGTCAGGATGTTGTCAATCCACTAGCATTTGCCAGGCGAGACGCGGAGCTGGACGACCTTGTAGGAGAGGAGTTTGAGTGGGTGTGAAAGAGTCCTTTTCAAATCAGCAGTCGAAGGTGTTCAAGTTGTCTGCTTTTATTGTTTTCGGATTTGGGGGGTTGGTAGCTTGTAGTTGTTTAGAAAGAATACCAGACTGACGACAGGCCTGTCGTCATTCAGACCCAAGATCGCAGGTTTCTTGGTCACTGAGATGATGATGATGGAGTGTTTGAACCAGGATTGTACTTCACACAGAGATCTATTAAAGATCTATGTAAAGACTGGATCAAGCTGGTCTCTGCAGACTTTGAGACAGGATGGAGACACAAGGTCTGGGCTTGCTGTTTTGCTCATCTTTTGTTGTTTGAAGATGTGTCTGACATCATGTTCGTGCATGGTCAAAGCAGAAGTCAAAGTGGTGATGGTGGTCGGAGGTGCGCCTGGGAGGGTGTGGGGTGTGAAAGGGTCCTTTTCAAATCTGTAGTCGAAGGTGTTCAAGTCATCTGGTAGTCTTTGTTTTCGAATTGGGGGTGTTGGTAGCTTGGAATTGTTTAGCAATTTTAAAGAATACCACACTGATTCAGAGTCGTTAGCGGTTAACTGTTTTTCTACTTTAAATGCATTTTCTTTGCAATGTACATTTTTTTAGTCAAATGGTTTCTAGCATGATTTTACAGGGCCCTATCCCCACTTTGATATTAGTCCTATTTAGCCTGGTTAAGTTGCTTACGTTTGACAGTGAACCATGGTTTATTCTTATTGAACGTGCGAAATGGCTTTGTTGGTACACGTATATCTTCACAAAAACTGATATAGGATGTGATGGTTTCTGTATATTAATCTAGGCTGCCAGTTTAATTTTCAAAGACACAGCCAACCAAATTTTTAATGCAGCGCTTCCACTGAACCTCATTCATTATGCATCGGTACTAAAAATTGTCTCTGTTTTTCCTCTTTAGACCCTCGTACTCACACTGCTAATGAGGACTCTGGGTAATAAAAACACAGTTTTATTGGGTCTCGGTTTCCAAATTCTTCAGCTAGCCTGGTATGGCTTTGGATCAGAGCCTTGGTAAAACTTGATTTTTTTTTGAGTATATATCTTCATTATTCACACCATCTGTTAAGCGCTCCCTCCCCCACAATCATGTTTGTCATGATGCATGTGTTTGTGTTCATGCTAACAGGATGATGTGGGCAGCTGGCGCTGTCGCAGCAATGTCCTCCATAACCTTCCCTGCAGTCTCAGCTCTGGTGTCACAGTCTGCTGATCCTGACAAACAAGGTGACAAAGAGAGTTCCCCTCTCTTTTGCTATATGGTATTTTCTTTTCCTTCACATCAATAGGTCACTGTTTCAACATTAGCCATAGGACTTAAGTTTTTGCAGCTTGATAAATTCCTAGTTTAACTAAGGGTGTGTTCACTCTAAAAGTCAATTGAGATTTTTTCCCCAGTTTGACAATTATCAATTCTTTCATTTCAATGTGAAGAATACAATTTAGATTTTCTCATATCCGACCCAAATCTCGTTCACATGGGGATATAAATTGTCCAAGTATCCGATGTGAGTGCAGTATGGATGCTCACGGGGCATGCATCCGATCTACAATAACAACATCCATAGGAGACAAATGTCACAATAGTTGGTCAAAATAGACATGGGAGACAAAGGAGTAAAAATCAGTTAGTGACAAAAAGAAGAACTTTAGAACTGGTAAATATAAGAAAATATCGGCTCCCGTTCCACAAAATCTTTGAGATTACCACAAATGTGTCATGACAAGACGCATGCAAGGAGCCCTATTCTGTCAACACAGTGTCTCATGGCTGTGCATAAGCACAATGTGACGTCCAGTTTTCTGCGGATGCATGTGACATCACAGTCTGCCCTCAGCAAAACCCTTTTTTTGGTAAAATCCACCACATTTTTTGTTTAAAAAAAATTCATTTTCACTCAAAGCACTTATGGAAAAGCCCCCACTATACTGATTAAGTCATTCAGCTTCTCTCGCATCTAGCTGTATTTGTCAGTGCCTTATTTTTTGCATTTCCTCAATGGGCTCTTCATTTCCCTCGCTCGCCCGGTTGGTAGCGCTTTGCAAATGACGGTACCGAAATGACAGCTTGGAAATGAAGGATGTTTTTCAAAACCTAGTAAAGATGTTGTAAAGAAACCTGCCGAGGTCATAACATGCATTGGCTATCTCATATTAAGGCCACGGCTCTGTTCTTTTGTTGTAATGCAGAATTCAAGTTTAGGGGGACGCCAAGAGTTACATACATTTGCATGAATATGCATTATGCATAACCAGAGTTTGTCTTTCCCCACAGGTGTGGCCCAAGGAATGATAACAGGTATCAGAGGTCTGTGTAATGGTTTAGGTCCAGCTCTGTATGGATTCATCTTCTTCCTGTTCGATGTGGAGCTGAACACCATGGACCCCATCCAGGGAGATTTTGACCCCCTACCTCTTCACAGTCCCACCGAGGTACGTATAAGAAATGAAACAGACACCCTTACCCACAGGTGATATTTTGGTGTTCGTTGACTAGTTGTGAGTTCTTTGAGTTTTCTGAAACTAAAAAATAACTGGGTTAGGCTCCAAGCACATCGGCGACCCTAGTGAGGATAAGTTGTACAGAAAATGGATGGATGGATGGATGGATGGATGGATGGATGGATGGATGGATGGATGCCCTCCACCACAACCACAGAGTGGGAATCATTTGGCTTAAGTGAACTAAATGCGTGGGTACATAATACAACATGCTGAAAAGACCTCTTTTTGCATGCATTACTTGCTTGATTATGCATTTATTCAGTGCCAGAGTTCATTTTTATCTATGTTACAATTGCTTAAAACAAACAGGATATTGTATATATAGTACAGACAGTATTTTTGTTTTCTGCCATTTAAATAAAAGAAAAAAAGCCACATTAGCCATTCATTCATTCATTTACCATGCCGCTTAACCTCACTCGGTTCATTGGCATGCTGGAACCTATCCCACCTGACTCTAGTAGAGAAGTGGAGTACAGCCTAACTGGTAACCAGCTAATTGCAGAGCATATAAAAACAAGCAACCATTCGCACTCACAGTCACACCTACTGCCAATTTAGCGTCGACAATTAACATAACTAACTTTTTTTTTTTTTTTATGAAGTGTACGTATACTGTGCCTATCAAATGTCACATTTTACTTTCCTCAAGCCCACATTATAACAGGGTATCCAACCTGCAACATTCCGGTTGTACTATGACCATGGATATATATATATATATATATATATATATATATATATATATAATTGTTTTTTCTTGTTTCTATCAGCAAACGCTCATCCCTGGGCCACCTTTCCTTTTGGGGGCGTGTACAGTGGTTGTCGCCTTCCTTGTTGCTCTCTTTATCCCAGAGAAAGCATCCTCTGGCCCTCCATCCTCTCCGCTGGCTCTTAATGACAAGCCTCGCCCAGTCAGCAAAGAGTCGTTGTCCTCGCTGGCAGGCGTCCATATCAATACACCTCTGCCAGGCAGTGATGAAGAAACTCCTCCCAGCACCAGTGATGAGGACTTTGAGCCTCTGCTGCAGGACAGTATTGTTTGATGGACCAGTGCAAGGACCACAGCGTCTGGGATTAACATTTTAACTGGACTGATTGTTTTTTGTGTAAAAGAGGAGCACATTTCCTTTGCTACTGGGTGAGTAAAAGTTCAGTGACTTGACCGTCTGAAGTTTGTGATCGACAGCATGATGCTCCAATCGTAATGATGCTTTACCAGAGGATGGGACTAGCATTTTATTGGACTGTCCAGCATAGCCCAGAAGTGATTTTAACAGAGCGGCAGCAGCAAAGTGCTCCAAATAGGAATCTGTTGTTTAACTGGACAAAGGCAAGTATTTTTGGTTGATAAAATGAGGTTGTGACTGACAACACCACAATAATAATGTCACCAGCTTTTGATCTGATTGAAAAAGGAAACGTACACATTTCTGGTTTCCCAAAAGATTTCTTAAATGTTGTACATTTCTGGTTATTAACTAGCTCAACTGAAACAAAGTTTTAAAGGTGGGATTGTTGTATATCTTCATGGTTGAAGTGTAACAATTTTTTTTTATTGAAGGAAGTTATCATATTCAGATGTATCGTTTTACTACGGAAATGTATTGATATTTTTTATTGGTTATTGTATAATTGAACAACATATTTACAGCTACTAAAGCATCTGTCTTGATTTGTACATTTCTAAGATATGACAAGTTATAATAATCCAGAAGATGATTTCGTCACATAAAATTGGAAATGCCAAGATTTTGATTTAATTCCATCCATCCATTTGAAACATCGGCTACCCGGACTCAATGTCCCCCACCTTACCCAGGATGTGGTCAAGGAAACTCAAGGTCAAAGAAAGTTATCAAATCACTCCATCCATCCATCCATCCATTTTAACACCTTATGTGTTCTCTTTAGGCTCATAGGTGAACTGGATCTCATCCCAGCTGAATTTGGGAGTGACGGGAGTCACAACCTGGACTGTATTTCATTGCAGGGCACAAATTGACAACCATTAACATTCACATTAAATTATCCTAAAACGCATTTCGGAAGGAATGTTTGGGGAAGACCAAGTATTAAATCATATACAATGAATGAATATTTATCTTTAGAAATTATTAATAAATTTAATGAATTTCAGGGTGGACAATAACAGCGCATCTGCTTATATTTGAAGTCAGATTCCACGCTTGTTAAATTACCTCAGATCACATTCAAACGGTTTACTTTTTGATTAGAATTGTTTAATAATATACTATATTTAAAATTGGAGTATAAAATTGCTTCTGAGCAATTGTATTAAAAGGACCTTATTGTTGCGTACATTCTAGTGGTAATTCAGCAGTAGATGACAACTTCTTTAGTTTATATTCTGAACATTACAGTTTTACCCATGCAATGTTTTACTCTTACAATTCTATTCTCAAAATAACATAGATTTTGGGATCATTGTAAATGTTCTCCCAGATTTTCCTCACCAGTGTACACGAATAATTAAAAAAAAAAAACACTGCAGAAATCTTTGTCACTTTGCCAAAGGTATATTCTGTCAATATAAGATGAGAGAAGATGAGATTTAACTCAATTGATCTCTTGACCCACAATCCTATTGTTACTATGCAATACAGGCATTATATTTGTACTTCATGAAAGCTTTAGAGAGAAGATTGAAGAAGGAATGTCCAAGAGGTTACCTCTACATAAGTGGCACAGTGTACATAAGTGTTTGCTTCATGCTCAAAAAATGTAACTGAAAAAGAATGAACATCTTATTTAAATGGTGACTATGAAGACTTGTTTTATGTTACTCACTGGTACAACCAGAGCTGGCATTATGCTCTCACATTAACAGTGAAAATCAATTTTCTGAAACTAGGATTCTTTGTTAAATAGATTGAAACCTAGTTTTAGTGAGAGGTAATTGATAAATAAATAGTCATAATGCTTCCACATCAGCATTTCTTATGGAAGTTTACCATCATGTGCTACAATCATAATAAACTGTTTTCCCCACTGATCTCATATCATGCATATCGTGTGATGTCTAAAAAAAATAAAGGCAACTGTTGTTTATATTTGTTATTATTACTGGCGGCGGCACAGTACTGGTTTGGTAAACCAGGGGTTGTGGGTTCGTATCCCACTGGGGCCTCCATTCCCTGAGAAGGGTTGCGTCAGGAAGGGCATCCGGCGTAAAAATTGTGCCAAACATATATATGCGTTCATCTGAGATGACACGCTGTGGCGACCCCGAAAGGGACAAGCCGAAAGAAACTTGCTTGGCACAGTAGGGCTGCTGAAAAGCGTTGGCCTCACAATTCTGAGGACGCGGATTCAACCCCAACCATACCTGTG
Organism: Syngnathoides biaculeatus; assembly: GCF_019802595.1. Lineage (NCBI taxonomy): Eukaryota > Metazoa > Chordata > Actinopteri > Syngnathiformes > Syngnathidae > Syngnathoides > Syngnathoides biaculeatus. The sequence goes on from NC_084656.1 coordinate 5,043,827, forward strand.
TAGATTTTGCATGTTTTCACCGTGCCTGCGTGGGTTTTCTCTGAGCACTCTGGTTTGCCCCCACATCACAAAAAGATGCAGCATTAATTAGACACTCTAAATTGCCCCTAGGTGTGCTTGAGAGTGCAGCTCTTTGTCTGCCCAGCGATTGGCTGGCCACCAGTTCAGGGTGTACCCTGCCTCCTCCCTGTTGTCAGCTGGGATAAGCTCCAACACTCGTGACCCTTGTGAGGATATGTGGCTAAGAAAATGGATGGATGGATTGATGGATTATTACTGGTGGCACGGTGGAGCAGCTGTAGTGTGTTGGACTCACAGTTCTGAAAACCATGGTTCAAATCGCAGCCCCGCCTGTATGGAGTTTGCATGTTCTCTCTGTGCCCACACAGGTTTTCTCTGGGTACTCCGGTTTCCTCCCACATCCCAAAAAATACACATTAATTGGAGACTTTAAATTGACCTGAGGTGTGATTGTGAGTACTATGACTGTTGTCTATCTCCATGTTTCCTAGTAACCAGTTCAGGGTATACCCTGCCTCCTGGCTGGTGACAGCTGGCGTAGGCACCAGCACTCCCGGGACCCTTGTGAGGATAAGCGGCTCGGAAAATGGATGGATTTTTTTTTTTTTACAAAATTATCCAGACTCTTATCACAAGCGTGAATGAAAACGTGCATGTGCACAGTGCCATTTGATTGTTCCCCACTTTAATGAGACTGGTACATCAGTGAAAGTGCCTCAGCACTGTAAATACTTTACCTGTAGTTAAATGTTTGTGATTTAAATAACTGTACATGGAATTAATTGTAAATAAAATGTCTGGTCTGAATATGTTCAGACAAGACATAATACTGATCAGTAAAAATTAAGACAAGAATATAAGTTGACATCACCTCAAGTGAATCACTTTTGTGTCACTTTCACGTTTGTGCACTTGTGTTATTGAAGTTTTATCCCTTGGAAACATCCAAATATCCACTTGAATAATGCAATTTATTAAAATTGGGCATACATACTTGTAGCGTGTATTTGCGTATAACTGCGACCTCTAGAGGGCAATGTGCAATAGTATTGATGATCCTCGTGTAACTGGCGTCCAATCCGAGCCAGGGTTGTCGATCACGTGATCACAGAGTCAAACTGAAAGGGGACCAAACGGCAGCAACGAATATGGAGGTCTCCCCGAGCAGCTTCACGCCGGAGAGATATTGGACAGAGGAGAAAGAAAGGACACTCATTTCATTCTTTTCTAGTAAGTGAAAAGGGACATGATTGCAACCCTTTTACTCCAAAAAGTACAAATTTCTCAAAGTTTGGAGTGGGTCCCGATGGATGACAATGTTGTTCGTTATTTGGCAACCGTTGCTCGTTTCGAACGATTGTTGTCTGTGAAATGAGCAACTGACAGATCATAGCAATGGCGACCGGAAACCTGAGACAGATTGGCCTGAAATAGCAGCCTAAACAGTGATGACTATAGTCATCACATCACTAGACGCTATAGTTTAGGGTTACCCTAAAACTACACATTTTCACAAGTCTAAAGTCGAAAAAAAGTGGTTAAATTGAAATGGCTGTATTCTGAACTTATATTTAAATGTGGAAAACATAATGAGAAGAAGATAGCAAATAAAACAATAATTTGTTGGGTGTGTATTGTTACACTTTTATAACTATTGGAATAGAGGACACTTCTAAAGGTTTTTGGACAACACCTCTGTCAAAATATTTGCTATGGAAAAGGAGTCGTACCCTTGACTTTTTACTGTGTTAAAATTCAGAAGTTGACATGACGGTATTTCAGGAATCGCTGAAAACATTCACTTAAATGTGACCCCAATTCGTGAAATATTCATCCATCCATTTTCTTCTCCTTATGGGAGGTCATGTCGCAGGGGCAGAAGCTTCCGCAGGGAAGCCCATCCTTCCTTCTCCCTAACTACTTTGTCCAGCTCTTCCGGGATGACCCCAAGGTGTTCCCAAGCTAGCCGGGAGACATAGTCTCTTCAGTGTCTAGAGTTATCCCTGAGTTCACCTCCTGATGGGACATGCCCAGAACACCTCACCAGGGAGGCATCCAGGATGCATTCAAATCAAATGCCCGAGCCAACTCATCTAGGTCCTCTCAAGGCGCAGGAGCAGCAATTTGACTCTGAACCCCTCCTGGATCACTGAGCTTCTCACCCTTTCTCTAAGGGAGAGCACAGACACCCTGCGGAAGAAACTCATTTTGGCCGTTTGTATCCTGGATCTTGGTCTTTCGGTCATGATCGCAGCTCGGGACCACAGGTGAGAGTAGGAACGTAAATTTACCTGTACATTGATTGCTTTGCCTTTCGGCTTAGCTCGGTCTTCGCCACAACAGACCGATACAAAGTATGAATTACTCCATATGCTGCACCAAACTATGAAGCTCCCATGCCATGCTTCCCTCACTTGTGAAGAAGACCCCAAGATAGTTGAACTCATCCACTTGGGGCAGGATATCATCCCCAACCTGGAGAGGGTACTCGACCCTTTTCCAACTGAGGACCATGGTCTCAGATTTGGACGAGCTGTTTTTAATTTCAACCACTTCGCACACCGTTGCGAAATGCTCCTCTGAGATTTTTAGATCCATCCATCCATCTTCTACCGCTTTTCATGGTTGGGTCGTGGGGGTAGTAGCTTTAGCAGGGATGCCCAGACTTCTCTTTCCCCACCCACCTTATCCAGCTCTTCTGAATGAATCCCAAGGTGTTCCCAGGACAGACAAGAGACGTAGTCTCTCCAGCATTATCCTGGGACATCCCCGGGGTCTCTTTCTGGTGGAACATGCCCAGAACACTTCACCAGGAAGGCTTCCAGGAGGCATCCGGATCAAATGGCTCCTCTCAATGCAGAAGAGCAGCCGCTAAACACTGCGCCCCTCCCTGATGACCATGGTTCTCACCCTGTCTCTAAGGGAGAGCTCTGGCACCCCGCTGACAAAACTCATTTTGGCCGCTTGTATCAGGGATCTTGTTCTTTCGCTCACAACTCACAGGTTGAGGAGTGTGTTTGGAACGCACCCTCCAGTCCCCTTTCTTAAACCTTTTCCGGGCAGGGGTTGCAAATTTGCAACAGGTTTAATATAATCGAAAATTTTAAGTCCAGAGTATAATTTTCTGAAACTATCAGATTTTTCCCTCTGCAAAATTTTATTTGCTTCAGAGAAGGTTAAAAAGTCGGGCCACCACCCCAGTCTGGCAATCCAGAAGCTCTGTCCCCGAAGTCCACATGATGTTGCAGAGGTGTGTCAACTCAGACAGCTCCACAACATCAGATTACGGTTTGACACTTTTAGAATATATATAAATTTTTTCACACTCTAGACATGCTTAGGCCAAAAAATGTGGTTCCAATTTCGTACATTTCAGAATGAGCATCGGTAGGTAGATTTATTTTAGAAAATATTTTTACACCGTCTCCAGCACTTTTTGCTGCCATCTTATTGTCAATTATACTTAATTTGCGCTCTCTTGTGCTTAATGAGATCAAAATTCATGATGCAGTCTCCCATTTCGAACAACCAGAATATTAGCACAGATGATAAATAAACTTAATCTTGTCACAAACGAGGCGGAGGGTTAGACCCAAAAGCAGGATGCCGAGACGTAAGCATGGATTTTAGGAAGGTTTGTTGTCAGGTAGAGGTTATACACGGGAACGCAGTCCAACAGGGCGACAGTACAAAAATCACAAGACAAAAGGCTTGTTCAAAAAAAAAACATGAAAAACTCGCACATGGCGAAACATGAAAAGGTAACTTGACTAGATATGTCTCAGTAACGCTATGACATGGGATGAGGCTGTTATGCTAGCTGACGCTTGTGAACAGACATGCATATACACACAATGATCTGGCAGCAAATGGCATGAAATAAAAGGCTTAAATACACAACCTAATCAGGGCGAAATGAGGTGTAGCAGCACGCACAAGGAAGTGGCACACAGCCAGACCGCTGCTCGCTGCAGGCGGATCTGCGCATGACCGTGGAGAACCACGCACCTGAGAAAATTATTCCATGGTGTAAAAATGTTATGATCGTTGCGAATTTTTAGGGTCAGTCGGGAAATTGGAACCACAAGAATTTTTTTTTTTACACCTTATTGTGAATTGTGATGAAATACTCATCTAATGTTAATATTTGTAAATACACTATATTGCTAAAAGTATTCACTGACCTGCCTTGATTAGGATATAAATTTAAGTGACGTCCAATTCTTGATTCGTACTGTTTTAAATATGACATCGGTCCCTGATGTGCAGTTATAACAACTTAAACTCTTCTGGGAAGGCTTTCCACATAGTTTAGGAGTGTGTTTATCGGACTTTATGACCATTTTTCAAGAAGCGCATTTGCAAGGTTACCATATGACAGGCGTGAGCATTTCACGGAAACGATCGTTCCGTTACCGTGTCGTTACCCAGCCTTAGAAAACACGTAACCAAAAGTCAGTTTCCCAGATCACAGGGCTTACTTTTAATAAAATTCGCCCACGTGTAGAATGTAAAACAAGTTCTCAACGAAATATAACAATTTGTATAAAACAAACCTACATGAACCCCTTTATTTTTAATGATTAAAACGCCCTGCTTTGTCAGTGTGGTTTACAAACGGCACCGGTTTCCGCTTCTGCGCTACGCATGAGCAAGGTCGAGTTATTCATATCCGGGTCACACAAACACTAGTCAAATATGTCGGTTGCTAAGCGTAAAAGACAAGAGACTGTGTCCCTAAAGACGTTCCAAAAGTGGACTATATCTGAAGAATTTATTGCCGGAACCAATGAAGAAGGTGAGGTGATAAAGCTGAGGTGCAGAATATGAATATAAAATCGTTTCCCACCGTTTCCCAGGACAAAAATCAACAGAACCGAAAGATCGGTTCCCATACTTGCCGAAATCCTCATGCCTGATATGATTTTGGACAAGTAGTCCTTGCTCTCAGTTTGTGCTGTAATTCATCTGTGCTGATGGGGTTGAGGTCAGGATTATGCCAGCCAGTCAAGTTCATCTACGTCAGTCTCTTCACGAGTCTTCATTTCTGCACTAATGTAGTCATTTTGGATTAGGCCATTTCCAAACTATTCTCTCAAAATTGTAAATGTCCAAAATATTAGCCTCACCGGTCCAATGAAAGGAACTCTGAATGCTTCAGTATATCAAGAAATTGTGTACAATCAAACATTTTGACAATTACCCCTTCCTATTCCAAGATGACTGTGCTCCATAAAGACATGGAACAGATAATTTGGTATGGATGAACTTGACTGGCCTGCAGAGTTCTGGCCTCAACATGATGGAATACCTTATGTTGATTTTAAGTGGATAGTGAGACAGGTGTTCTCATCCAACATCAGTGTGTGACCTCACAAATATGCTCCTTTAAGAATGGACACAAATTTCCATAAACTCACTCCTAAACCTTGCTGAAAGCCTTCCCCCAAGAATGTACATCCATCTACCCATTTTGTGAGCTGCTTATCCTCACAAAGATCGCAGGAGTGCTGGTATCTATCCCAGCTATTTTCGTACATTTTCATCCATTCATTTCCTTAGCTGTGCATTCTCACGAGGGTCACAGGAGTGCTGGAGCCTATCCCAGCTATCATTGGGCAGGAGGCAGGGTACACCCTGAACTGGTTGCCAGCCAATCACCTGGCACATGGAAACAGACAACAGTTGCACTCACAATCAGACCTAAGGCCAATTTTGAGTCCCCAATTAATGCATGTTTTTAGGATGTGGAAGGAAACCAAAGTGCCTGGAGAAAACCCACACAGGCATGGGGAGAACATGCAAACTCCACTCAGGCAGGGCCAGGATTTGAACCCCCTGGGCCTCAGAACTGTGAGGCCAACAGTCTAACCAGATGCACCCTCACGCCGCCTCAGCCAATTACTGTAATTAAAACATATATATATAATGTATAAAAATCCTGAAATCTATTGAAAACTTGATATTGTTTGTTTGAATGTCATTAGCTTTGTATTATTCTGTAATGTGTTAATTCATGCAAAAAAAATGCAAGTCATCTGCTCGTGTTTGCAGATTAAAAAAAGACCAATATCTGTTGAATAAATAATTCGTCCGATTAATTGGTTACAATTAATCTAATTAAAACAATTCAGTATAGTGCTTCATAAAAAGATGTTATATTCATATTTAACACCATTAAGGTTAGCATGTGGGTGTTGCCCTAGACTTAATATTAAAGTTTTTAATGACTAATGTTTGAAGTGATAAAGCTTCTGTCAAGAAAAGCACTCTTTAAGTAAAAGTACTTGTCAAACTGTTAATAAATGAAGTTGCAATAGTGAAGACTTATGACAATTTAAAAAGTGCTTACTTTCTGAATTTGCTTACTTTTGCTTAGTTTTCCAACTCTATTCTCTAAAACTGTGCAACTTCCTGCCTCCGTCACATTTTTTCACCTGAACTATAAATCAAAGTTATTACAAGGATAGATTGATGGATTTTTTTTTTTAATGTTTGGGCGTCTGTTTTTTTAGCTTTGGGTGATATATCATATAAGGCCATTTGTCTTAGCCAAGTTTGTGTCAGTATACTGGCATGTTACGGAAAATTGACTTTCAATTTCTTGTATACAAATAGTTGGTGCTATAGAGTGTCTGCACCCTAATTCATTATGAAATGAAACAACCAAGTAAATCTCTATAATTTTAATTCCCAACAAATTTGTAGTGTGTCTACTTTAAAAGTACAGCGCTGCAATTATATTCTTGAGAGTACAAAAAATTCAATACTTGATTAGTGAAGACAATGAGCAGTGGAGACTAACGTATTATTTCATAGAGAACAGTTGCCTGTGGAACCATAAATTAGAAAGCTACAGAAATCGACAGCTGAGATGGAAAATGCTGGAACACTTGAGGATTCTTCTGTCTGCTCAACCCCCACCGGCTCCTTTCACAGGTATATCTAAGCTACAGATGGCAATGCATTTTCTCTAGCAGAACCCTAACATCACCACTATGCCCCCCCGACACTGATCTGTTTTCTCTATCCAGTGGAAGACATCAAAAACAAGTTCAAGAATCTTCGTACCACCTTTCAAAGGCAGTACAAAGCGGTGAAGGCGAGTGAGGTGTGCGGTTCAGATGTGTTTATACCGCAGTGGAAGTACTATCAACAGCTGATGTTCCTGCAGGCTACAGGCCTCGATGACTGCACTGAAGCTCCACTGCAGTCCACGTCAATTGTTTCACAGGAGGAGAGCCCACATGTCCTCACGACCCCAGGTCTCATCATCTCCATCATTCCCCCTGAATCCCCCACCACAACCAACTCATCATCATCCTGCATCCTCTCAAACATCGTAGCTAAATCGCTTTGGACTGAAGAGAAGGAATGTGCGCTTATTGAGTTCTATGCAGGTAGGCAAAATTTCACATTTTAATAATTTGCTGTAAATAAATCAGCACATAAATGCTGAGGGATTGCCGAAGAGTCTAGGCAAATGCTAAAAAAAACAGATTACTTGTGTAAATAAAGTAACATTTAATGTCACTTTCATTAACCCCCCCCCCCCCAAAAAAAAATAAAATAAAATAAAATGCAAAAAACCCACTGTATGTATAAGTGATGAAAGTCCTCCGGATTTTCCCAGAATTCTGGATTTTTAAATTTTCATGAAAATTCCTCTGGAAAATTGAGGAAAAATTTCCTAAAATTAATCCGGATATTAGTTCACAACACTGACCCAACATGCGTTTGAGTTCGTTGTTTTGCTTTCACGAGCGTAGCCATTTTGAGGCACTAACACAAGTAACAGTAACGCCCCTCCCCTCGCATTCTCTCAAAACGTCACTTATTTTATGTGGTCTTGACATTAATTTACATGTTTATTTCATAAATGTTGTTAACTAAAGGAGCCTGCTCCAAAACAACCAGTATTCTGTACGAAAGCGCATGTTCAGAACCGCTTCAAGTAATGCGAGCACATTTACGTCGAAAGTCATCAACATCATGTGGCACGTCAAAGGAAATTCAGTTACACCAGGCAGGGGTGCTCATTGCATCGATCGCGAAGCAGTGTGACAGCGTTAAAAAAAAAAAAAACACCTCATCGCTTGATTCAGGTGTGGCCAATGTGTCGAGCGCATGCACATAAAGGTGCGTTCTAGCAAGCCGGCCTCCTATTTACGGCAGTCCCATGGTGCGTGCCCCCCCCCCACAACAATACGACACGATTGCCGATAGGAATCTTTGTTCCAATATATCGCTAGCTTGTTGCCACTAACGCCGATTATGTTGAAATAAACTTTCAGCATCTTCAAAACGTTGCGAGTATTGACCGTTCGTGTTTATTCCTTGACAGGCCAGTGCATTTAACTTTTATTCAGATAAAGTTTGTCAGATCAAGAATTTTTATTGATGAAAAATTTTAAATACCGTTTTATATTATGTTCTACTAATATCAGTTGAAATTGGAAATGATCTTTTCTGCGTTTTAAGTTTTAGTTTTCTATTTTAGTTATGTATGTATTTGTTTATTTTATTTTTAATTTACAGTTATGTTATATTAATCGTTTAAGTTATTTTAAGGCCATGCCTAATCACACCCACAAATTTATTTGCGAGCATGACTGACCATGCCCGTTCATTTTTCAAATGTGAGTGATTGTGTGTGTATATATATATATATATATATATATATATATATATGTATGTATGTATATATATATATATATATATATATATATATATATAAAATCAAAATATTAAAGGCAACTGATTATACTATTAGTATTACTAGATCTATATCTAAGATAGTGAGCAATGTGGTCGAGTGTATCAGTACAACGCGACGTAACAAGTTTGAGACTTAAACGTTAATACTAATTACTACAGATCAACTTCTTTAACATTTTTTGCTATACGGTGTAGGAATTCTAGGATATATTTTCGTGTATATACTGTATCTATACTATAATATGTATAATGTGGGGAAAATGACCATTTTAGATGTCTTTTTACTGAATAATTCACTTAATTCATTTCTCTTGAGATAAGATGGCATATTTTAATGACAAATGTGATTTTGTGCCATCCAGTGATAGGGGGATGAGGGGCAAAAAAATATGGGCTTGGCCCTTGGGGAACTTCTGCCCAATTTTATGTTTGGTCAGGATTTAGAAATTTTACTTTCAATTTTTGTCTGAATTTTGTTCACAGATATCGCCAGAATGCACCACAGCCATCCATTCTTTTCAAAAATTTCCCAGGGGGGGCATGCCCCCGTACCCCACTAGTGCTCACATTTGTATTTCCAGGAATTTTCACAAAGGTCCACTTTCATCTCTAATATGTTTGCTGAAAAAGAGTGGAAATGTTTTGGGTTATTCCATGTTAACTCAAAAGAGAATTTGCCCTTCCCTTCATATCTTTTTTCCCAATTATTGGGTATGGTTGGAAATGGAAAGAAAAGACCAATGTTTTGGTTCTAAAATTGAACTAAAGATATATAGTCTAACAAACTTAAGTGTAACTTAAGCAAATTAATGTCTCATTGTCTGAAGTCAAATCAGACTCAACCTCCCCTGTTTCAGGTCAGTCAGCATCACCAAAATGATTTAATGTAGTTAAATGCCACAATAGTGAGAGAGAATTTCTTGGAGATTTTTTCTTGTTTTCTTCAAGGTCAAAAGTTTACATACATTACCTTCGTATTAGTATCATTTTTGTTGAACTGCGTGACTTGGGTCAAAGGTCATTGGAGGCTTGACTAGTGGAGACAGTATGGTGATTAATTAAGTGATTGTGTTGCTATGTGCACTGCGACTGACTGGCAATCAGTTACAGGGGTTAGGGTTAGGGTTAGTCATATGCCTTTCACCCGATGTTAGCTGGGATAGGCTCCAGCACTCCTGCGACCCTTGTGAGGATAAGCAACTTAAAGAATGAACATGGACTTGGGTCAAACGTTTTGGGTAACCTTCCACAAGGTTCTGAGATCACTCTGCGAGAATCCTGACCCATTCGTCCCGACAAAACTTTTATAGCTGAGTCGGGTTTGCTGGTTGCCCTGCTCGCACACACCTTTTCAGATTTGCCCACAAATATATGATGGGGCTTTGTGATGGCCACTCCAAGACTTTATCCTCAAACCACAGTTGAACCAAATTGGCAGTATGCTTAAGATCATTGCCCATTTGGAAGACCCATTTGCACCCAAGTTTTAACTTCCTGGCTAATAATGCCTCGAGATGTTGCCTTAATAGCACCATGTAATGTTCTTTCTTCACGCTGCCATTTATTTTATGAAGAGCCCCAGTTCCTGGTGTAGCAGAACATCCCCACAACATGATGCTGCCACTTCCATCCTCCAAAGTTTGTACAGTGTTGTCAGGTCTACAAGCTTCCCCCTTTTTCCTCCAGATGCATTTTTCATCAGACCGCAGGAGATATCTCTAGAAGTCAAGATCTTTGTCTTTGTGTTTTTTTTGCAAACTCTAAGCTGTTTTATTATTTTGTTTTGTTAGGAGTAATGACTTCATTCTCGGCGGCAAGTTGCACAGCCGTAGAGCGTTGGCCTCACAGTTCTGAGGACCGGGTTTCAAATCCCGGCCCCACTTGTGTGGAGTTTGCATGTTCCGTGCCTGCGTGGGTTTTCTCCGGCACTCGGCACTCGGGCAATCCGAATCAGATGCCCCAGCTACCTCATCTGTCTCCTCTCAATGCGGAGGAGCAGCGGCTTGACTCTGAGCCCCTCCCGGATGACCGAGCTTCTCACCCTATCTCTAAGGAATACCCTGGATGCTATGCTGAAGAAACTCATTTTGGCCACTTGTACCCGGGATCTTGTCCTTTCGGTTATGACTACAGTTCATGACCATAGCTAAGGGTAGAAACTTGGGTAAATAAAAATAAATAATAAATTTCAGCTCACCTCCTTCTTCACAACAGCAGACCGATTTAGACCTAATTGCTGTACCTGTGGATCTACGGTTCCATTCTTCCCTCACCCCTAAAAAAGACCCCAACATATTTGATCTCCTCTGCTTGGGAAAGGATCTCATCCCCGACCTGGAGAGTGCACTCCACCCTTTTCTGACTGAAGAGCGTGGTCCTAGATTTAGAGGTAGTGATTCTTATCCCAGCCGCTTAACACTCAGCTGTGAACCGCTCCAGTGAGAGTTGGAGGTCATGGCTTGATGAAGCCAACAGAACCACATCATCATCACCATAGATCCAATTAGACAATCACAAACCCATTTATCGAACGGCGACCTAGGGTGTCCTGGTGCCAAGTCCATGTATGGACACCCTTAAGCTTGAAAATGGTGTTTGTTATGGAGAATCTGTGGTGAGCGCAAAGGTCTAATAACAGAACACCAATCGGGTTCTGATTGGGGGAGCTGTTTCTCCAGGTCTCATTTTCATTGCTCACATGACCATTGAAGTCCTCCAGCAGAACGATGGAGTCCCCAACAGGAGCGCTCTCCAGCACCCCCTCGAAGGACTCGCGGTTACTCTGAACTGCTGTTTGGTGCATAGCCGTCCCTCCACTTGAAGGCAGAGGGAGGCAAGTCTCTTATCCACCAGGGTGAACCCCAACATAAAGGCACTGAGCTGGGAAGCCATAAGTATACCTACATCTACCCAGCACCTTTCACCATGGGCAACTCCAGAGTGGAAAAGTGTCCAACCCCTCTCGAGAGGACTGGTACCAGAGCCAAAGCAGTGTGTGGCGGCGAGGCCGACTATATTTAGTTAGAGCTTCTCGACCTCACACACCAGCTTAGACTCCTTTCCCGTCAGAGAGGTGACATTCCACGTCCCCAGAGCCAGTTTCTGTATCTGGGGGTCCGATCGCCAAGGTTCCCACCTTTGGCCATCACCCAACTCACGCTGTAACCTACCACTATGGGCCTTCCCACACGTGGCCTAGCGCCTCGAGGAACGGGTCCGGAGAGGTGGCCCGCTTCCGGGCAAGGAAAACCTAGATCTATTAATCTTACTTATCATGGGGGTTTATGTAGCTCTCCTTTTTCTGGTACTTCACCAAGGACCTGACCTAGCAAGGTGGGGGTGAAGCCCCCAGACAACATAACTCCTAGGATCATTGGGGGACACAACCCCCTCCGCCATGATAAGGTGACAGCTCAAGCAATTTTTTTCTCCAAAGAAAATAAATCATCATTGAAAAACACCATTTTAACTTCACTTGGGGCGTATTTGTGTGTTTACATTTCTTTGTTATTCTTAAACATTAAATTGGATGCAGAAACAAGACATTTCGCTGTACTGTATATCCCACAATAACAAAAGGTTCCATTCTAAAAAAACATTTTTGTTGTATCTTAAGGGTGGTAAACACTGGATGGGATTGAAATTTCAGAATTTTATTGAAAAAATACAATTCATGCCATTTGATTCCACTGGAAATTGTAATCACCCCCATTAAAAGCCAGTAGTCCCAAGTTTGGGTTTTAAAATGGACGGTTTTAAAACATTCGATTGGTAAATCGGTACAGTTGTCAAGGCCTTTCACAGAAGCTTTTCAACACGCAGTAATTCATGACTTTACATCTCAGTTGGATTACAGTAATGCACTTCATTGTGGAGTCAGGCAGTCCTCCCTCAAATGTCTCCAGATGGCTCAAAATGCTGGTGCTCACTTTCTAACAGGAGCACATAGGAGTTCTGCTCTCCCCTCGCTGGCCTCCTCTGTGTTTTAGAGTCCATTTTAAGAGTGTTTTATTTGTTTTAAGTATTTGAATTGTATTGACCCACATTGCCTCTCTGAGCTGCTCCACCTCCTGTACGTTGCCTACGTTACCTGACCAGCCACTCCTGGGGCTACCAATGACTAAGCAGAGGCTGAGAAGGGACTGAGCTTTTAACGTCCCCCTAAGCATTAGACAAGCATGCTCAATGTAACAGTTGTAAAACCCATTTTTTATTAGTTTAACTTTCAATTCCACATGAGACTTTACACTGTTTTTTCTCTTTATCTTTTTTCATTTGTCCTATGTTGAACTGTTTTGTGTTTTGTTCTTGTATAATCTGCAGCCCTCGGTGTGCAGCTGCGATTGCTTTAAAGTGCTCTATAAATAAAGTTGAGTTGGGTCTCTATTACCCAAGGATTTTTTTAGTGTATATCTCTCCATACTTTATCTTCTGGTCTTTTTTCCTTCCATTTCAAAGAGCACTTAAAAATCTGGAGAACATCTAAGAGTTGAAAAGAAAAATATTGGTAGATTTTTACATAGAATTTATGTTCTTTTATTGCTGTTATATCTGTTAAAACCTCGCTACTATTTCATGGTTTTATCACAATTGTAAAAATATTTTATTAAAGAAACAAAACAAAAAATGTCTTATCCACTGTACACAAAGCATACATTTGCATTTGTGCAGAACACAGCTGTCTGTGGAACAAGAAGTCTAAAAACCACAACAATCGTCCGCTCCGATTGAAACTTCTGAAGATTTTAAGGAGACGGTTGTCTGACCACTCTGCATCTTTCTCAAGTAAGTATCTTCTAACTGAAATAAGGGAGGACTCCATCATCATTTTTGTTATTTTTCAGTATTTGTAGCAGTATGGTATTTGAGTGCCTTTTTAGTTACTGAATGAAACACTTGTAGTCTACAATGTAAAGTGTTGTGGTCTCTGTATGAGTGTCAACAAAACTATATGGCACAAAATGAAGTTGGAACATCTATCGTAGAATGTCCCTGACATTTTACAACCATGTGGCTATTCCAACATTTTGTAGCCAAGGCAAATTGTATTTGCATAGCACAATTTAACAACAAAGTGATTCAAAGTACTTTACAAAGACATCAATACATAAATACAAGCACGATTGAAGATTAAAAGAAACAAGAACAATAGTGAAATCATTAGTTAAAATATGATTAAGTTTAGAAAAGTAACTGCAGATTTGGATCTTTATTAAATTGCAACTGAGAAAATGTGTCTTCAACCTGGATTTAGAGCCAGTGTTTCAGCTGATCTGGCGCTTTCTGGGAGTTTGTTCCAGAAATGATGGACCATAAAAGCTGAATCCATCTTCTCAACGTCGGGTACTGGTACTGACTCTGGGATTAAAAAAAAAAAAAAAAAAGACCATATGACCGGAGGGATCCAGAGCATTCATACTGGGTCAGGAGGTCACTGATGAATTTTGGTCCAATCAGAGCTTTCTACACCAGCATCAGAACTTTGAGGTCTATCCTCTGACGAACAGACACTGAGTGTAAAGACCTAAGAGCTGGACCGATGAGGTCCACTTTCTTGGTGTTAGTGAGGACTCGAGTAACAGACTTCTTAATGAGCCGCAGTTGTCTCACAGATATTTTTAGGTAGACCTGAAAAGATGCTGTTACAATAATCAAGCTTACTACAAATGTATACATAGAACCTTTTGAGATCTCAAATCTTTTAACCTTGATATATTCTTAAGGGGCGGCATGGTGGAGCAGCTGGAAAGCCTTGGCCTCACAGTTCTGAGGACCTGGGTCTGTGTGGAGTTTGCATGTTCTCCCTGTGCCTGCGTGGGTTTTCTCCAGGCACTCCGGTTTCCTCCCACATCCCAAAAACATGCAAGATTCATTGGACACTCTAAATTGCCCCTAGGTGTGATTGTGAGTTCGGCTCTTTGTCTCTATTTGCCCTGCGATAGGCTGGCAACCAGTCCAGGGTGTACCCTGCTGGCTCCCCGTTGACAGCTAGGATTGGCTCCAGCACGCCCCACAGCCTTTGTGAGGATAAGCAGCTAAGAAAATGGATGGATATTCTTAATGTAAGAGGCTGACTTTCTTTGCTTTGTGTCTTTTCAAATTTAGTTCTGGCACAATCACTACACACAGATTTCTGGCCTGGTTGGTCGTTCTATGGTGTATAGATTGAAGCTCTGTGGAGACCTGTAATATTTTGTCTTTGGCTCCAAAAATGATTACCTCAGTTTTGTTTTTGTTTAGCTGGGGAAAGTTGTGGCACATCCAGTCATTAATCTCCTCATTGCATTTACCAAGGTGCTGTACAGGGCCTCAGTCTCCTGGTGACACTATAAAATAATATCTGTGTCATCATCTACATAGCTTTGTTGACTTATTTTGTTGTTCTTTATAATCTGTGCCAATGGGAGCATATAGATGTCAAACAGAAGAGGTCCCAGGATGGAACCTTGGGGAATTCCACATGTCATTCTTGTCTGCTCAGATAAGAAGTCCAAAGTACTTCCTATTCCCCAAGTATATTTTGGACCAGTTTAGTATGGTTCCAGAAAGACTTAACCAGTTCTCCAGTTGTTTGAGTAATAATTGAGTAATAGTAAACTGTATCAAATGCAGCACTGAGATCCAGTAAAACTAATACTGACATTTTTCCATTGTCTGTATTCAGACATCTCATTAAACACTTTGGTTAGAGCAGTTTCCGTGCTGTGGTGCTGTCTAAAACCTGACTGCAAGGCATCATAGCAGTTGTTTTGGTTTAGAAAGTAATTGTTCATTTGTGTCTTGTCAAGATTGTCCTTTTTGAGGAGAGATTTCTTAAATCTGTTTTTAGTGGCTCTGGAAACACACCTGGCATTAAGAACAAGTTCACGATCAGTAACAGGTCTGACTCCAAAAATCTTTGAGACCTTGTTGAAAAGGCTTTTTCCAGGGTGTGTAAACAACAAAAGGATAAGTTCAGCTGACATAAGGTGTCCTCCAGTTCTTTGCTCTTCATAGGCTCATGTTTATGGTGTTCAAACCGTTTTTTGGGTGGACACGGTATATCTACTGAACCTGCTGCTGGTGTACCAACTGCATGTGTAATGTTTTGCATTTTGTCTATGAAGAATTTGGCAAACATTTCACAGGAGGAATTTGCATGTAAAAGTCACAAATAGCGTAGTGGTACACATGGCAGACATGGGTATGTTCAAGCAGAGCCACTGTCGCTGATGCACGTTCACCTATTTATTGAAAAGCACAAACGGTCAAGCACACAAATACAAAAGGAGAACACACTGAACTATCCGCCCAGCCTGATTGTTTCCTGAGGTCCCTCACTCGGCCACGGCCATATACTGTGCGCCACACACTCATGCACCACACCAATCTTCTTCTTCTTCTTCTTTTCCTTTCGGCTTGTCCCGTTAGGGGTCGCCACAGCGTGTCATCTTTTGCCATCTTAGCCTATCTCCTGCATCTTCCTCTCTAACCCCAACTGCCCTCATGTCTTCCCTCACCACATCCATAAACCTTCTCTTTGGTCTTCCTCTCGCTCTTTTGCCTGGGAGCTCCATCCTCAGCATCCTTCTACCAATATACTCACTCTCTCGCCTCTGAACATGTCCAAACCATCGAAGTCTGCTCTCTCGAATCTTGTCTCCAAAACATCCAGCTTTGGCTGTCCCTCGAATGAGCTCATTTCTAATCCTATCCAACCTGGTCACTCCGAGCGAGAACCTCAACATCTTCATTTCTGCCACCTCCAGTTCAGCTTCCTGTTGTTTCTTCAGTGCCACCGTCTCTAATCCGTACATTATGGCCGGCCTCACCACTGTTTTGTAAACTTTGCCCTTCATCCTAGCAGACACTCTTCTGTCACATAACACACCAGACACCTTTCGCCAGCTGTTCCAACCTGCTTGGACCCGTTTCTTCACTTCCTGACCACACTCTCCATTGCTCTGTATTGTTGACCCCAAGTATTTGAAGTCGTCCACCCTCGCTATCTCTTCTCCCTGTAGCCTCACTCTTCCCCCTCTACTTTTCTCATTCACGCACATATATTCTGTTTTACTTCGGCTAATCTTCATTCCTCTCCTTTCCAGTGCATGTCTCCATCTTTCCAATTGTTCCTCTGCGTGCTCCCTGCTTTCACTGCATATGGCAATATCATCTGCGAACATCATGGTCCAAGGGGATTCCAGTCTAACCTCATCTGTCAGCCTATCCATTACCACTGCAAACAGGAAGGGGCTCAGAGCTGATCCCTGATGCAGTCCCACCTCCACCTTAAATTCCTCTGTCACACCTAAGGCACACCTCACCATTGTTCTGCTGCCATCATACATGTCCTGTACTATTTTAACATACTTCTCTGCCACACCAGACTTACGCATGCAGTACCACAGTTCCTCTCTTGGTACTCTGTCATAGGCTTTCTCTAGATCCACAAAGACACAATGTAGCTCCTTCTGACCTTCTCTGTACTTTTCCACGAGCATCCTCAAGGCAAATAATGCATCTGTGGTACTCTTTCTAGGCATGAAACCATACTGTTGCTCGCAGATACTTACTTCTGTCCTGAGTCTAGCCTCCACTACTCTTTCCCATAACTTCATTGTGTGGCTCATCAACTTTATTCCTCTATAGTTCCCACAGCTCTGAACATCCCCTTTGTTCTTAAAAATGGGAACTAGAACACTTTTCCTCCATTCGTCAGACATCTTTTCGCATGCTAGTATTCTGTTGAATAAGTTGGTCAAAAACTCCACAGCCATCTCTCCAAATTGCTTCCATACCATGTCATCAGGACCAACTGCCTTTCCATTTTTCATCCTTTGTAGTGCCTTTCTGACTTCCCCCTTAGTAATCATTTCCACTTCCTGGTCCTTCACTCTTGCCTCTTCAACTCTTCCTTCTCTCTCATTTTCTTCATTCATCAACTTCTCAAAGTATTCTTTCCATCTATTTAGCACACTACCGGCACCAGTCAACACATTTCCATCTCTATCCTTAATCACCCTAACCTTCTGCACATCCTTCCCATCTCTATCCCTCTGTCTGGCCAACCTGAAGAGATCCTTTTCTCCTTCTTTCGTGTCCAACCTGGTGTACATGTCTTCATATGCCTCTTGTTTAGCCTTTGCCACCTCTACCTTGCCCTACGTCGCATCTCGATGTACTCCTTTCGCCTCTCCTCAGTCCTCTCAGTATCCCGCTTCTTCTTCGCTAATCTCTTTCCTTATATGACTCCCTGTATTTTGGGGTTCCACCACCAAGTCTCCTTCTCCCCTTTCCTACCAGATGACACACCAAGTACTCCCCTGCCTGTCTCTCTGATCACCTTGGCTGTCGTCGTCCAGTCTTCCGGGAGCTTCGGTTCTCCATCGAGAGCCTGTCTCACCTCTTTCCGGAAGGTCGCACAACATTCTTCCTTTCTCAGCTTCCACCACATGGTTCTCTGCTCTACCTTTGTCTTCTTAATCTTCCTACCTACCACCAGAATCATCCTACATACTACCATCCTATGCTGTCGAGCTACACTCTCCCCTACCACTACTTTACAGTCAGTAACCTCCTTCAGATTACATCGTCTGCACAAAATATAATCTACCTGCGTGGTTCTACCTCCGCTCTTGTAGGTCACTATATGTTCCTCCCTCTTCTGGAAATAAGTGTTCACTACAGCCATCTCCATCCTTTTTGCAAAGTCCACCACCATCTGCCCTTCAAAGTTCCTTTCCTGGATGCCGTACTTACCCATCACTTCTTCATCGCCCCTGTTTCCTTTACCAATATGTCCATTACAATCTGCACCAATCACAACTCTCTCCCTGTCTGGGATGCTCAGAACTACTTCATCTAGTTCCTTCCAGAATTTCTCTTCCACCTCTATGTCACATCCTACCTGTGGTGCATAGCCGCTAACCACATTATACATAACACCCTCAATTTCAAATTTTAGTCTCATCACTCGATCTGATACTCTTTTTACCTCCAAGACATTCTTAGCCAGCTCTTCCTTTAAAATAACCCCTACTCCATTTCTCTTCCCATCTACTCCGTGGTAGAATAATTTAAACCCTGCTCCCAAACTTCTAGCCTTACTACCTTTCCACCTGCTCTCTTGGATGCACAGAATATCAACCTTTCTCCTAATCATCATGTCAACCAACTCCTGTGTTTTTCCTGTCATAGTCCCAACATTCAAAGTCCCTACACTCAGTTGTAGGCTCTGTGCATTCCTCTTTTTCTTCTGACGCTGGATCCGGTTTCCTCCTCTTCTTTGTCTTCGACCCACAGTAGCTGAATTTCCACCGACGCCCTGCAGGTTAGCAGTGCCGGGGGCGGGCGTTGTTAACCCGGGCCACGACCGATCCGGTATGGGATTCTTTAGATGAACGCTCATATTTGTTTGGCACAGTTTTTACGCCGGATGCCCTTCCTGACGCAACCCTCTGCATTTATCCGGGCTTGGGACCGGCCTACAGATTGCACTGGTTTGTGCCCCCATAGGGCTGCATTCATGCACCACACCAATGTTCCCTCTATTTTTTTTATGTGTCCGAACAAACACGCCAAGCCCCTGAGTGGTCCCTGTGACCACAATGAGAAACATCAGAGATGTCAGGATTGAAATTACATTTCATGCCAAAAATGTATTTATTTATTTTGATTCATAACCATATCCCCATCTGTTTTTCTTGGTGTAACTGAATTATTGCTTCTACAATATTCTTTTGCAGTGCATGCTGACAGCTGAATGATGCTCCTTAATATTTTGATGACGTTATTTTGACGTTATTATATGCAGTGTATTCTGTGCTTTCAGCCGTGATGAAGATGTGCCAAGGTGGAACATTACTAGTTGATTGATTAATTGATCCATTACATTTTTGATTGAATAAAAAAAAAATAAAGGGCATAACTTTTGATACATCAGCTTTTCTACATAGTAATGTACTATGCTATGTGATTGTGAATTTGTTAAATTGACAGCAGAGATTCATTTTTGTTGATGGCAAGCAAAACATTGTTGATGAAAATTTTAACTTTCTCTGAGTTTGAGTTGTTTACCAGCGTCCTCTCGTTCCTTTTCTGTCTTTGGCGGCCTTTCCCAACAAAGTAGTGATCCCGATTCCTAACTTACATCTGCGTACAATTCCAATTGCTTTCCCAAATAGCTTGTGTGGAATATGACACTTGAGGTAGTCCAGCTTCAATTCTGGCCACACGTTTCCTTCCGTAAACTCGCTTTCTACTTTGGATTTGCAAATAATTTTCAGACCAGACCTTTCTTGCTCTAAAAAGAGAAAATCTCATCTGGTTTCACTGCTTTTTCTTCGATTTGCACATACGCCAACAGAGTATGAGCGTAAGAGCATTTCTTTTTTTTTTTTTTATTACTTTTTTTACTTTCATAACAAAGGTAAACATAAATAGCGTGTCTCACTCGTCTTTGCTCTACTATGCCCAGACCGCTTTCCTAACTCTACACCGGTGGTGGGCGGCGCATAAGAACACTCACATTGGAAAAGTCGGTTGACTGGCTGCTTAAGTACGTATCTAAATCGGATGCAGCCAGTCACCCCTCACTCATTGATCACATTGCAAAACGCCACAAACTGAATACCGTAGTTGTTATATTGTATTCGGGGTCCTTTTGTTTTTTTTGTGCGCAATGCATAATGTCTGCGTAGGGACCACATCAGCAGTGTGCAACTGCGTATGTGCGCATTTTAGAGGGAACATTGCACCATACAAATACTACCATTGTTGTTGTTGGTACAACAATTTTAATCTAAAAAGTGATTTTGTTTTTATTGTCTTGCAGTTGAAGATATAAAATGCAAGTTCAAGAATCTTCGGACAGTTTTTAACCGTGAATACAAAGTGGTGCAAGTGAGCAGGACATCTGATAAACTCTATCACTCTAAATGGAAACACTACCAGCGGCTGCTCTTTCTCTGTGACTGGTGCAAAAATGAAGATAGCGCAGACAACCTGCAGGTACTGATGCCACAGGAAGCACAAGTGGTGGAACGTGGAAAAAAATTACCATTGTCTACCCCGAGCAGCTCCTCATGCTCCACCCAAACTAACACTTCGTCCACCATCAGGCAGATGGATGCCTACACCAATACCGCTGCGGGTTTCCAAATCTTCTCTGTGTCTTCAGATGACCTAAAACTACAGAATCAAAAAACTGCTTCCACATGCCCAAATTCACGATCCAGTTCACCACTGATTAGCAAACCTTGTGCAAACAATCCCCCTGTCAAAGTTCTTCCATCCAGTCCAGTTCAACTAAATTGTGGTCTGATTTCTGACTCCCGCTGCCAATGGAATGAGGCCAAAGTTCATCAGCTCATATCATTTTACTCCGGTATGTACTTCACAATGAAAGATGCTGTATATTTATGTCCTACATTGATATTAGATTATTTTTTCTTTTTGTTTATCGTAACAGTTTTGTCAAAATTAGTGGTCTTGTCTTGGTCTCGAACCGGCCAGAGTCAGAATTTTTTGCCAGGACTGGTCAATGGCGTACAGTGAAGAAAATAATTATTTGAACACCCTGCTATATTGGAAGTTCTCCCGCTTAGAAATCATGGAGGGGTCTAAAATTTTCATCGTAGGTGCATGTCCACTGTAAGAGAGATAATCTAAAAATAAAAATCCAGAAATCCCAATGTATGATTTTTTTTTAACAATTTATTTGTGTGATACAGCTGCAAATAAGGATTTGAACACCTGCGAAAACCAATGTTAATATTTGGTACAGTAAGTAGCCTTTGTTTTCAATAACAGAAGTCAAACATTTCCTGTAGTTGTTCACCAGGTTTGCACACACTGCGGGAGGGATTTTGGCTCACTCCTCCACACAGATCTTCTCTCGATCAGACCGGTTTTTGGGCTGTCGCTGAGAAACACGGAGTTTCAGCTCCCTCCAAAGATTTTCTATTGGGTTTAGATCTGGACACGCCAGAACCGTGATATGCTTCTTACGGAGCCACTCCTTGGTTTTCCTGGCTGTGTGGTTCGGGTCATTGTCATGTTGAAAGACCCAGCCATGACCCATTTTCAATGCTGTGACTGAGGGAAAGAGGTTTTTCCCCAAAATCTCACAATAGATGGCTGCGGTCATCCTCTCCTTAATATAGTGCAGTTGTCTTGTGCCATGTGCAGAAAAACACCCCCAAAGCATGATGCTACCACCCCCATGCTTTTCAGTAGGGATGGTGTTCTTGGAATGGAACTCATCATTCGTCTTCCTCCAAACATGGTTAGTGGAATTATGACCAAAAAGTTCTATTTTGGTCTCATCTGACCACAAACCTTTCTCCCATGACTCCTCTGTATCATCCAAATGGTCATTGGCAAACTTAAGACAGGCCTTGACATGTGCTGGTTTAAGCAGGGGAAGCTTCCGTGCCATGCATGATTTCAAACAATGACGTCTTAGTGTATTACCAACGGTCACCTTGGAAACGGTGATCCCAGCTCTTTTCAGGTCATTGACCAAGTCCTGTTGTGTAGTCCTGGGCTGATTCATCACCTTTTTAAGGATCATTGAGACCCCACGAGGTGATATCTTGCATGAGGCTCCACTCCGATTGAGATTCACCCTCATGTTTAGCTTCTTCCATTTTCTAATGATTGCTCCAACAGTGGACCTTTTTGACCAAGCTACTTGGCAATTTCTCCGTAGCCCTTTCCAGCCGTATGGAGTTGTACAATTTTGTCTCTGGTGTCTTTGGACAGCTCTTTGGTTTTGGCCATGTTACAAGTCTGAGTCTTGCTGATTATATGGGGTGGACAGGTGTCTTTATGCAGCTAACGACCTCACACAGGTGCATCTGATTCAGGATAATACATGGAGTGGAGGTGGACTTTTAAAGGCAGACTAACAGCTATTTGAGGGTCAGAATGCTCCTATGATGAGAATTTCAAACCCCGCCATGATTTCAAAGTGGGAGAACTTGCAATATAGCAGGGTATTCAAATACTTAAAGTATTTTCTTCACAGTAGAATAAAAACTGGACTGTGCACTCTGCATCCATTTTGGACACCGACATGGTCAACTTCCGGTCAGGGCAAAAAGCATGGTAAACGTACACACGTTATGGAAAACGATGAGATAAATCTAAATACTTGTGATGTTTTGGATCCCAAGAGACATGAATATAATAATAATAATATTTGCAGCATGCCAAAGGAAACTTTAGAGGATACATTGACACATACATTTGTAATAGGTTTACACACCTTAATAAT
Source organism: Syngnathoides biaculeatus (assembly GCF_019802595.1). Classification (NCBI taxonomy): domain Eukaryota; kingdom Metazoa; phylum Chordata; class Actinopteri; order Syngnathiformes; family Syngnathidae; genus Syngnathoides; species Syngnathoides biaculeatus. The sequence goes on from NC_084656.1 coordinate 5,066,826, forward strand.
ATTGCCGATGCCAAACATGTCAACTGCCACGCCTACCGCTCGTGTTAGTGTCGCTCTCAGGTTTATAAATCAAACATCTGAGGCATTTATATTAGTTTTGTTTATCCAAATAGGCCTACTAAACGTTACAGCCATTATCCTTCATAACTTGTGATTTTCTTTCACTTTTATTATTTTATTGTAATAAAATACAACTTTTATTGTACACCAAAATGTAGTATTTTTTAATGGTACAAGGTATCTGAAAGTGAACATAAAAGTGTTCACAATATATACGTTCACCTGTACCAAACAATTCTGAATACTATTATTTAACAATGTAAAAATTCCAGCATTAAGTTCCTCAATGATATCCATTTTAAGGACATATAAAATATACAAAACGACACTTACAGTTAAGCTACACATTTAATATGACATCCTATAAATGACCAGTAGCAATGTGATACATTTTTAATTGATTACAGATATACACAATAATAGAGTAGTTCTAGACATGATTGTATTGTTCCAAGAAAAAAACAGATGGCATCGCAGTCTTCTTGGGCAGCTTCAAATGTCTCTGCTTGGAGAGATAGAAGTCTTCTCTGAAGTGTTCAAAACAAACAACATCATACCTTGACGGCACCCATTGCTTCTTCGTCACTGCATGAATGCAATTGATGGCATGTACCCATAATTGCCTACGACGCTTATCTGATGGTATTCTAGAGTATTATAAAAAGTTCTCAAGATATAATTTCTGTAGCAATGTTGCATACATCAATCTATTAGCCCTATCCACTAACTGTTACTAGTTACACTGGGGCTAAAAATGAAGCTGGGGCTAGTGATAAAAAGTTGTCATTCATAGATTTCAGGATAAGTAATGCTACCTAAGCTTCAAGTTCAAGCCTATGGACTAATGAAGGTTAAAATGAAACACACTTACTGGTGAAAAGTTACTTCTTTGCGACCACCTGCACGGTTTTGACAGCCAACAGCGCAACATGAATTAACCATATTGACACCAAAAAAGCTAAACTTAACGTATTCCAACTTCATTTGATGTTATTATGTTTCAAAATGTACAACTGTAAGGATGTCAACTCTGTCGTGAAATCGTACCCAAAGCAACGTTTTGTCCTAACCAGAAGTTGAAGCCGAAGTACCACGTGAAAGGGGTCTGTGCACGGTCTAGTTTTTATTCTATATCATTGGGACTGGTTGAGACCAGTATTAAACTGCTATTCTTCAACTTCATTCATGTGATGAGGAAAAGTGCCTCATCAAGACAATAAATACATTTGGTTTATGTGTTGATAAGTTGATAACCCCCATAATAACTGCACCATTCATGGTGTGACTAACTTGAAGAGTACCTGCTTTTTACTGGTTCTGTGAGATAAGACATTACAGCTGCCCAACAGCCAGTGATGCATGGCAATATAGTGGAAAGTAGATACTTGGATTTAATCTGTGTGTGACTTGTTTTATTGTGTTGCAGTATTGTGGTTCCTCATTGATACATACATTTTAACTTGTATGTTCTCTAATAGGGGCAGCACGGTGGCTCAGCTGGTAAAGCGTTGGCCTCACACTTCTGAGGTCCCGGGTTCAATCCTGGACCCGCCTGTGTGGAGTTTGCATGTTCTCCCCGTGCCTGCGTGGGTTTCCTCCAGGCACTCTGGCTTCCTCCCACATTCCAAATATATGCAACATTAATTGAACACTCTAAATTACCTTTAGGTGTGATTGTGAGTGCGGCTGTTTGTCTCTATGTGCCCTGCGATTAACTGGCAACCAGTTCAGGGTGTACCCCGCCTCCTGCCTGTTGACAGCTGTGATAGGCTCCAACACTCCCCGCGACCCTTGTGAGGATAAGTGGCGAAGAAAATGGATGGATGGATGTTCTCTAGTACAGTATATGACATATTACTCAGCACCGCTAGGCTTGTAGAGTTACTACAAAGCTGAACCCATTTCTGATCCAAGTTCTCGCTTAAATGTCTTTGGGGGAAAGTGCACATTAAGGGGACAAATGGCACGAACAGGCGCATCTTTACTCTAACATGGAAGACAAATTTTCAACACCGCTGCTGAACAATACTGTACGTTGCATATTATTTCACCAAACACAATAGCAATTTCTGCAATGTACCTAATTAAGTTGTTCATTTGCGTTTGAATCCATATCTTTACTCACTTATAGTCTTATGTTTAAGCTTACTTTTGGTGCACACACATTTCTGTTATGAGCCAGGTTACAATATGCTCTTTCAAGTGGATCAAATTTGTGTATGAGCATTTTTCAGTAGCATGCTTTCAATGTATTATGCAGTGGAACTTCGGAGTTTGAACATCATTAATTATTGTGACGTGTTCAAAGTCAGATTTATTCAACCTCAGACATTTTTTACCCATAGGAAATAATGTAAATGAGTGTAATCCGTTCCCAACCTCCAAATAGTAAATTCCTCCTACTCATGTAAAAACATGTACACCCTGTATTTAAACAATAAAAATCCATAAACCTAAAGCAATTTAAATGTGTGACATTTAACTTTTTGCTTGCTGTGTGAAGCCTTCTGAGGGACTCGAGAGGGAATGACTCACGCCGAAGTCACCCTCCATGATTTGACTAGGTAATTCTCCAGTATCTTCTCCATTTTTCTATTATCTGTGGCCTTTGCTTTGTCATTCTAGTCACTCATTTGGCAACACGAGCTGCCTTTTATTTCATTTTTATTCTTTAAGATTATCAAAATAGTCAACTTAGCCATACAATACTAGTTAGCAAGAGCCGTAACAAAAACAAACCCCATTTTCGTACTTAACCCTTATTTCCCTTCTTAAATCCACTGTGTTTTGCAAAACTTTCTTTTTTTTTTTTTTTCTGGCGGTAGCACCACTGTCCCTGGGCCAATAGCAAAGAAAATACCGGGACAAAAAACCTTGAGAAGCACTCACGAACGTGCGTAGTTACACTTTGACTGCCTGCTTGACTCGAATTGAACAGTGAATTGTTGTGGCTATGCGTTCAACAGCGGTTAATATTTGTTCGGGTGTTCTGACGCCGAGAATAAGGTCAAACAGCGAGGCATTTTTCATGCAGATTGTTTTAGGGGGCGTCGAAGTCCGATTTGTACGACCCCCGAGTCATTTGAACCCCGAGGTTCCACTGTATTTTAGCAGTAGTTTATGCCAAATCAGCTAAATTGGTAAGTTTTTCATTCTTTGTTTTGTGCGGTCTCATAATAATTATTAACACTCCACTGTGTATATTTGAGTCACAAATTCTGTTTGTTTCTTCTTTAAATCTTGATTTTTGATTGATTGATTTTGATTTATTTTTAAATCAAAAATTTCTTTTTTACAAAAAAATAAATTAAGTCAATGCAACCCGATGTGGGGCGCCTGCCATCGCAAACTGAAGGGCGGAATAAATGCAAAGGAAGGGCTTCCATCTTAAAACTTTGCCAAACAATTATAAGTGTCCATATAAAGAATTCCTTACTGGATCGGTCGTCACGCAGGTTAATACCATCCACCTCTGGCATCGTCAACCGATGCCAGTTAAAATTAATCTATTGTGTTTTTTGATAGAGAGATGGAAACTGGGTTTCTTAGACAGAAAAAGAATGGGAAAGTACAGAGCCTAGAATTGAATGTGAATACTTTGAAGTTAGGACTGTAACAGGAATATCTACGGCATTCTTCAGCATGATAATTAGGAGAATGGTTGACATATTGTGTGTCCAGGCGACCAGGTGGAAAGGCTGTGATGAGGCTGGAACTTGAAATTTTTTGATCATGTAACTAGAGGCTATGGCCCACAGATAAGATGTTACCTACGGATGAAAGAAAAATTCTTAAAGGACCTAGAATCTAGCATCTAGGTGCTAGATGAAGTAGTTATCCATGTCCCAGATAGAGAGTCATGATTGGTACAGATTGTAATGGAGATGTTGGTGAACGAAACTGGAGTGATGAAATTGATGGGTAAGTACAACATAAAATAAATGAGCTTTGAGGGACAGATGATGGTTAACTTTGCAAAGAGGATGGAAATGCCTGGAGTGAACAGTTTCTTACAGAAGAGGTAGAAACTGGATGACCTACAAGACAGGAGGTAGAAGCACAAGGGTGGATTACATCTTGTGCAATCCACATAATCTGAAGGTTATCAACTGGTGGTTGGAGAGCCTGCGGCTAGACTGCATAGAATCGTGGTGTGTAAAATGAGTGGTGATATGGTTAAGAAGTCAAAGACAGAGTAGAGAAATATGTGGTGGAAGTTGAGAAAGGAAGAATGTTCTGTAGCTTTTCGGGATGGGGTGAGACAGGGTCTCGGTGGACAGTAGGAGCTCCCAGAAGACTGGGCCGCTACAGCCAAGGTGATCTCAGAGACAGGCAGGAGAGTACTTGGTGTATATTCTGGCAGGAAGGGAGAGAGAGAGTTGTTGGTGGCATCTCTAAAAGTATAGGAAATTGTACAAGGAAAGCAGTTTGTTAAGAAGTGGAACACTAAGAGGACCGTGGTGAGGCAAAACGAATACATTGAGATGCAACGTAGGTCAAAGGTAGAGGTTGGAAAGGCCAAACAAGAGGCATATGATGATGTATGCCAGGTTGGACACTAATGAAGGAAAAGAGGACCCAATACAGGTTGGCCAGACAGAGGGATAGCAATGCAAAGAATACGCAGCAGGTTAGTGTGATTGAGGATAGAAATGGAAATGTGTTGACTGGTGCTGGTAGTGTGTCAGATAGATGGAAGAAAACTTTGAGGCAATGAAGAAAATGAGAGAGAAGGAAGAGTAGAAGAGGCAAGTCTGGTGGACCAGGAAGTGGCAATGATAGTAAGGGAAAAAATAGGTATGAATTGTATTTGTATTTCATAATATTGTGTTTGTTTTCCCAACCTTATCTCCAGAGCACGACTGTTTGTGGAACTATAAGTCGGAGAGGTACAAGAACAAGTTAATGAAACAGTCTCTATTAGAGACTTTAAGCATCTTACTCTCCAACAATGAACAGCAATCATACACAGGTAACATTCCATACAGGCCAGCTCCAAAACATTCATTCATTTTTTAACAGAAGAATATTGTCACTGTTTAATAAAACCACTGTGTGCACTGTTGGTGAGTGGTCAGCACATCCACCTCACTGTTCAGTTTGTAGGTTCCTGTGTGATGTTTGCATGTTCGCCCAATGCTTGCATGGGTTTCTTCCCACATCCCAAAAACATGGATGTTGAGTTCAATGAATACTCTAAATTGTCCATAGATGTGATAAAGTACATCTTATTTAACGCTGTATGTGATGTTTGTTCTTATAATATTGTTGCCATGTTTTACTCAGGACCCATGATGCCTCTGATGTTAAATTTCCTGTAATATGGTCATCCGCCACTTATTTTGCTCTTTGTCATCACTGGTACCCCACCCACTCATAAGTTTCACAAGATATGTGAAAGCAAGTTTTGCTGCAGTCTTGTGAAATATTCAAATATCCAACCTTGTTCGACTTTGTCAGGAACAATAACATACCAAGATCAATTTAACTCCAAATTGTCTGAATTTAGGGTCAACCTCATTTAAACGGCTCGAATGTTAATTAGTTTCATTGGACAGGTTTGGATTTATCGACAGTAATGGGAGAAATGTTTTTTTTTATTCTTTCCATAGTGGAAGACATAAAGACAAAGTTTAGGAACCTACGAACCATCTTCCAACGTGAACATAAGGCAGTGAACTCTAACAAAACATGTGGTTCAGAAGATTTTTATGTCCCCAAGTGGAAGCACTATCGAGAGTTAATGTTCCTCTGTGAATCTTGTGACGAGGAGGAGCAGCCTAAAGATATCATCTTTCAACAACCGGCAGATGTTAGCATCAATCCTCCAGACAACCAAATCCCCCTCACTTCCTCCTCCCAGCAGTGCCAAGGCACACTTGAAACAACCAGTCAAACACCTAACATCATGAAGATGCTTCAATCATCACCCTCACCTACTCCAAAAGACAGCCAGCACTCACTGCCCTCATCCTTGTACTCTACATCGTCATCTCACACCGACTGCAGCGTGTTGGGGCAAAAACGTGTAAACCAACCCCCGCTGCCTGCCACAATTGAGGTTCTGGATTTCATGAAGACATTCTATCAAAGTCAGATAATGTCGCCACATGCTGGTTTCCTGAAGTATGTAGAGGAGTGTCTTAATGAGACACCTCCAGACAAAGTCAAGCGAATGAAGATGAAGATAATTGAGACAATTCACAACATATCAGAGGAAGTTTAGTTGGACTATGAACATTTTCATTGTCAGTTTTGCCTGCATAATGCATTGTCATGAATACTTACGAAGGTCAACTACGAGGATAGAATCTCTTGTGCGTAAAACTCTTTAAGGTAATTTACAAGCTGTATTTTTAAATTAGGTGCGAAAATTGATTTTATTGAACTTTATTCATAGATCCTTCACTGGAAAACTAAACAGTAAGTGAGAGAATTTCCAAGTAGGAAAGAAAATTGTTGTTTCTTAACTGAACACATTATCAGTGACTATACGCACCACCTCATTTGCTTAGGCCGTGCGTATCAAATGCATATTTTGTCACTGCCCACATTGTAGTTATAGTTTTCTTTTAAGGGCCATTATGTCTGTGAAATCCTATTATTTCATCATTTCATTGTATTAAATAGTAATGTGACAAAATTTTTGTCCCCTTCCTGATTTTTTTGTTTTTTTATTTTTTGGGACGTTTGTAGCAGCTGGCATGGTGGTGTGACTGGTTAGAGCATCTGCCTCAGAGTTCTGAGAACCAGGGTTGAAATCTCGACCCTCTTTGGAGTTTGTATGTTCTCCCTGTGCCTGTGTGGGGTTCTCCGGGCACTCCAGTTTGATCCCAGAGTCCTAAAAACATGCATTAATTTAGGATTTTAAATTGCCCGAAGGTGTGATTGTGAGTGTAAATGGTTGATTATTTCTATATGCCCTGCGATTGGCTGGGAACCAGCTCACGGTGTACCTTGCCGACTGCCTGAAGATAGCTGGGATAGGTTCCAGCTTTCCCGCAACCCTTGTGAGAATAAGAGGCTCAAATAATTGATGAATGGACTGATGTGTATAACACTCAAATGTTTCCCATTATCAAAGCAAAGCAAAGCAGATTCATTTGTATGTATGGCCCATTTCATACACAAGGTAACTCAATGTGCTTAACATGATTATGATACAAAGAGATAAAAACAATAGAAATGACAGCAAAAGAATATATATAAAATAAAACTAAATACAATTAAAATCAGCATACAGTGGAGGAATGGTGGCTCAGCTAGTGAAGGGTTGGCAAGAACCTCCGCGAGAGAGAGAGGAGAATAAGCGGCAAAGAAAATTGATGGATGGATCAGCATACAGTGAAAGAAGTTAGATTTTTGTAAGATGAGGGGTGGTGGGGAATTTTTAAAATTTCATTTCAAATTGGAAATACTCTAAAATGCATGAGGAAAAAATTTTTTTAGCCTGTAATTAAAAAAAAAATTCACACTTGGGGCTGACGTCACCTCTGTTGGCAAGTTATTCCACTTGTTTGCAGGATAATAGCTAAATGCTGCTTCACCATGTTTGCTTTGGACTCTGTGGTTCACTATTTGACCTGAGTCAGTCGATGTCAGAGCTCTACTAGGTTTGTATTGGGTATTCATGTATTTAGGACCTAAACCATTTAGTGATTTATAGATCAGTAGCAGAACTTTGAAATCTATTCTATTAAAGCTGACTGGAAGCCAGTGTAAGGACATTAGAATTGGAGTTATATGCTCTGACCTCTTTGTTGTGGTCAGAACCCGGGCTGCAGCATCCAATCCTAACTTGTGTTTGATTCTTGACCAAAAAAACTAATTTTATATCTTTATGTTTGAAGCCTGAAATGTGGCAAGAGGTTGAAAAGTTCAAGGGGGGCAAATACTTTCACAAGGCACTGTAAAAACCACTGCCAGGCAAAAAAATTAACTCTCATCTCAATTTTGCCAGCAGACAGCTTAATGATCCCCAAGAGTTTGGGCAAAATACTCTGACGAGACCAAAGTTAAAACTTTTTTGGAAGGTTTGTTTCCCATTACCTTTGGGGTAAAAGTAACACTGCATTTCAGAAAAGTACATCATATCACCAGTCAAATATGGGGTGGTAGTGTTTGGGCTGGCGCTGTTGCTTCAGGACAGGATAGTTTTGCTGTGATAAATGAAACCATGAATTCTGCTGTCAACCCAAAAATCCTAAACAAGAATATCTGGATATCTTTCCTCACCTCAAGCTGAAACAAATTTGGGTTCCGCAGCAGGACAAATCATCCAAAACCTACCAGCATGTCGACCTCTGAGCAGCTAAAAAACAAAACAAAGTGCAGGCATTGGAGGGGCCTAGTCAAACTCCTGACTTGAATCTTATTGCGATGCTGTGGCACTCCGGTTTCCTCCCACATCTCAAAAACATCCATCAATTGGATACTCTAAATTGCCCCTAGGTGTGATTCTGTGTGCCTGTTGTCTGTCTTTATGTGCCCTGCAATTGGCTGGCAAGCAGTTCAGGGTGGACCCTGCAACCTGCCTGTTGATAGCTTGGATAGGCTCCAGCACTCCTGCAGCCCTTGTAAAGACAAGCGGCTAAAGAAATGTATGGAAATTCGCTAATGACATTTTTTTTACAATCAGACAGATTCTTCTGGATCTTTTTCTCGTTTTGTCTCATCGGTGAAGTATACCTTGGATGAAAATAACAAACGTCTGATCATTTTAAATGGGAGAACTTGCACAATTGGTGGGCAATTGCCAAGTGTCTAGATCTAGATCTAAAACTGATTAGTTATTCTCAGTCTTGACGTTGTTCTCCCCGTTGTTCTCTCTCCGCTTGACTGCATCATTACATTTCGTAAGTCATCACGTGCACAAAAGTCTATTCAATGTTGAAATTGATCAAGAATTTACTAGGACTGAATGACACATTTGACAGTCAGGTGAAACTAAAACTTGATTAACAAGGGAGGAATTTCATACGCATCTCAGATGGCCAATCAAACAATATGTTTGTTGTTCATGATTGGGAATGGTCACGTACATTTTTTACTGTACAGTATCTTCATTAGGATGTGTACAAGTCCGGGCTTACCTGCATGTACCCATAATTATGAATACACATTGTACAATATGTACAAACAGTAATATGTACAGTGTGTGTGTGTGTAAATAAAATGGTTACAATTTCCTTGGCAGCATAGTGCAAAGTGTTCTCTCAATCTATATATATACACGTATATGTACTTCGCTAAAGTGGACAATATATTTGGGGGACACTGACTAGACGAGAGAGGAATTTTGTTGTGACACAGCTGAACTACTTTGAGAGAGATTCTTTATGAGCTTTTACAAGCAAGCTATAAGAGTGGTTCGCCAAATGATTTTAAAAGTTTTGAAAATCTAATCTCTTTCAAGAAATGAGCTCAAGCAATAGAGGAAAAACGAAAACTGCTACAAGTATATTGATGCCAAATAATGTTCCGTTCCGGACAGTTTAATTGCATAAAAAAAAAATTGTCAGATTTTTGGCAATTTTTTTTCAATTCAGATTTAAATTTTTTAATTTAATTACATTTTTTAAATTCAGATTTAGTCAATTTTGCGTTTGAATTTGCATTTGCTCGGTTACATAAAAGGAACCTCAGTGCCATATCATAATTACAGTGACTACAATTAGGGAGAGGAGCTCACTTGCTGGCTTTCAGCTTGGTGGGAAGTGCAGGTTGAGCAGTGAACATAAAGTGTCTTATAAGAAAATAATTTTTATGCACATCCTCACAAATTTTCTTTCACCCATGGACCAACAATTGTGCCCATCAGTATTATATTTGTTTTACTTGTCATCCAATCTCAATTACCACACTGAGTTCCATTACAGACGCAGATTGATATTACTTGCTAGTTTGACACAAATATCCATTATTAGTCACAACTCAATAATGTTTATTCCCCAAATATTCAAAGGACGGGTTTGGGTTATAGCATTTCAACCCTTAGAAGGGTGAACGCATGTATGAGATGTGATTTTTCTCTAAGTAAATGAATCCACTGATGTTCCGCTTATTTAAAATACATTTCTCATTCATCCGGGTCATTTCACTCTCAGAGCATCGGATAAATTGATTCTAGGACACCAGAACAGTCCATTTGCGAATAAGTCAGTGCCCCGACAATCTTTAAAATTATATAATTTTAGACTTTATTTCCACAATCATGCAGACGTTTAAATACAAAATTTTGGGGCCATTTCACTTTAAAAGGTAGATAACGTTTTCGACCAGTAGATGGGGGTGTTGGTTTACATGTAATTCATGTACTGAATTGCTGTTCCCAGTCAGAAAGGAATTCCGCAGGCACTAAAAGGGCAACACTTGACAAAAGCCCACTCAGTGTCCAAAAATAATAATTGTGTTGTTTTGACTAGACACTCATTTTAACGTTCATAGTCATTATAGTCGCTAAGGAAATGGACATATTGTGTTTTTCCCTAATCCAAGTTCACCAGAGTCACAAATGATTGTAGTTTTTTGTACATTTTTTTTGAAAGACAACGTTCCTAACAATTCACAAAAAGGAACATTTTATGCAAAATGTCATATGAGAAGCTTTAAAATATCCAGAAGAATCACCAAATAAAATAAAAACAAAAACCCTAGAAAAATGTACACAAATGGCTGCAAAGGGCACCAGGGTTAAATTGCGCTTTGACTCTAGTTCAGATGAAATCCAAATGAGAATCAAAGAATCAATCTCTTGGCATTTTTCCGATTGACGTCACTTTTCCGATGTCCTTTCACTTACTTGTCAGACCACCCCCCTCCCTCGCTCAGCTCTCCCCCCTTTCTCTTTGCTCAGTGAGTCGCACCAAATTCTATTGTGATGCTAAACTTTCGGGAAGGGAGACAGAGGGACGAAGAGCGGCTTGGATTTCTGTTTGAACCCATCTGATCTGACTCGCGTTGATTTCGAACTGTGCGTCCTTCCTCCATTCAGTGAGGTTTTCAACAATTTTCGACCTTTTTCGCCACACTTTTTTTTTTTTTTTGCGCTCCAGGAATGCACTGTGCACTTTGCAGCTCGTTGTCCGGAGACCCCCCTGCTTCGCTTTTTCTCGACCAGGAGTTCTAAATTATCGACGGTCATGCGCTCGTGAAGGACGGACTCTTTTCGTCAGCTTCCACGGTATGAGCGGTTCCTTTCCGGGCATGGACGATGGCCGGGCGGGGCTCCAGAAGGTGGCGGGCGGAGGAAGAGGAGGCGGGTGGACGCTGGTGGAGGCCCAGCTGCAGGGTGGAGCTCCGTGGGGCTTTACGCTGCAGGGTGGCCTGGAGCACGGGGAGCCGCTCGTCATCTCCAAGGTACATTTTGGAAGTGGGCTGAAACAAGGTCGAAAGTGTTCATTTGCAATTACTTTTGCAGTAAATGTACAACATTTTGAAAGATGAGTGTACTGTCAACTTCAAGTACTCGAATGAGTTCAACGTATTAAAAACACTTTTAAAAAGACTAACATCACTTTGAAGAAATGTAAAAACCGACTTCCAACACAGTTGTTCAAATAAGGCTCATATGCGCTTGCTTCAAGCTGTTTATTTCCAACTCACACAGTTCAGGTCCACTGTGAAACTAACACAAAACAAAAGATAATCAAACATTCTGGATTCAGACATCAAAATATTCAGCGAAGTCACATAATGAGGTCTAACAAAACTGCTGCTAACTGCTATCTTACTGCTAACATATCATGCGTAACACCAGAAATGAGATGTTAATTATGAACCTTTGAACAACTGCTATGTTAACACACAGAACAACACATTAAAACAGTACTCACGGACAGATGTTATCTCTTCTATTATCTCAACTCTAAACTCAGACTTGCCTGTGTCCTGTGAAAATCTCTAAAAATGATCACTTAAATATCTGCAATATAGTGAGGGAGCGGATGATCACCCTTCATATAGTTAGGGTTCACTTATACACTTTTACTGTGTAGTGTGCTTTAAAAATCCAATCTCAATTCCATTGGACATATCAATTGTGAAAGTGCAACAGATTTTATTATAAAACATAAAAACAAGTAAGAAAATTCATTTAACACAAGTGAAAGTCCAAACAGATGTGGGCAAGAATTGGGGTGCACTTCCGCTAATATAGACAGGCCTGGTGGGAGGAGGCATAACCCGTTATATTAGCCATAGAACACCTTTGCTTTTTAGAAGTTCCTCCCTTGCATACTTCTAGATTCGATTCTTGAAGTGACTTTCTGCAATGAAACAGGTTCGTGTTGGCTGTAGCACAGGTGAAGCAATATATTTAATGTGGTTACAGAAGGTTGAATTTACACCGGTGGTCTTAATGCCCACTTCAATATGTTACTTATTACACCAATAGTCTAGTCTTCATCTTGGTTACAACTGAAACTAGACTAAGTTTAGTATCCATCCATCCATCCATCCATCCATCCATCCATCCATCAATTTTCTGTACCACTTATCTTCACTGGGCCTATTCCAGCTACATATTGGTACAAGGCAAGGTACACCCTGAACTTGTTGTCAGCCAGTTGGAGGACACATATGAACAAACTACAATTCGCAAACACTTTCACACCTATGGGCAATCAAGAGTCTTCAATTAACCTGCCCTGCATGTTTGGGATGTGGGAGGAAACCAGTGTACCTGGAAAAGAAAAAACACAGGCACAAGGAGAACATGCAAACCACGCACAGGCGAGGCCGGGATTTGAACACCACTCCTCTGAACTGTGAGTCAGATGTTCGAACCAGTCATCCACTATGTTGCCCTGAATCTAGTATTCACAGACAAAACCTGAAACTGAGGAGACGTGTATATATATATATTTTTTTTTAATAATGAAATCACACACATGGGCAAAAAAAAGAGCTTTCAGTCATATGCTCATTTTAAAAATGGGTGGCTTCAAGAAAAGGTACTATTGTCTAAGAAGTGAGTGATGTACATGTAAACACCTGGTAATAAAAGCTGTTGACCTGGACTTTCATATTCCTCTTTTGATGTCCAAACTACATTTCCTCAGAGGTATGCAGCAAAAACCAAATTATTTACCTTAGCTGCCATGGTCTCATTTTACTAAAATGCAAATCAGCAGGCAAGCTTGCCATTTTATGTGTGGGTGTTTTACTGGGACGAAAGCCAAAAGGTTGTAAAATAGGACAAGAATGTGAATAATGCTTTTTTGGGGTGGGGGGTGTGAGAAATGAACAGAATTTTGTTTTGTGATGCATTGAGTCTGGGTTGTCATAGACATTTTGGTGTGCCCCCAAGAAAACCTTGTCTTCTAATTCTGCTTTATTTCACTTTTTAACCTCAAATTGTTTACCATTACCACATTTCTTCATTTTCACTTGGTTCACTTATTCCACATATTTCATCCGAGGCTAAATACTCTTAATTATTTTAATCTGGAGGTCTCGTGACCTGCATGGAACTAAGTAGACTTAAAAGTGACTCAGCATTTATTTGCATCACTAATTGTGGAAATGTATCCTGATCATGTACTTAAACAAAACCAGAGCTGAGTGTTTGAAATTGTGTCTTGTAATTTCTTGTGTTAACAGAGGTGGGATTACATACAGTGAAGAAAATAAGTATTTAAATACCCTGCTATATTGCAAGTTCTCCCACTTAGAAATCATGGAGGGGTCTGAAATTTTCGTCCTAGGTGCATGTCCACTGGGAGAGAGATAATCTAAAAAGAAAATCCAGAAATCACAATGTATGAGTTTTTAACGATTTATATGTTGATTAATTATTTTGTGTACCTAATTTCAGACCCCTCCATGATTTCTAAGTGGGAGAACTTGCAATATAGCAGGGTATTCAAATACTTACTTTCTTCACTGTAGTACAGTATGTGCAAGTCATAAGAAGCCTTGAGTCCTAACCTTCGAGTTACTGTGTCAAAAATCAGTCAAATCATGTTGATTCCTCCAAATAAGTCATAATCCAGTCACCGTGCATTCATTATCTGTACTTGTGTCAGTTTGCTTTAACTCTAACCCTGACACATTCATAATCACATAATTTTGAATGATCCCAAACCAGCTATCTCTAGGGCAGAAGGCGGGCTACACCCTGAACTGATGGCTCTGTCTCACATGGTGGACAGATGGGCTGAGGGATATTTACTACTTTAGTCATCTCCATTGAACACACAATTTACTGAAAGGTGAGTTTATGTTTGGTTAGCTATAAATTAGCTAAAACAAAATGTTGTCTTACCTGTCTTTGTGGCATAATTAGGAATCCCACTTGTGGCCTAGGCAGGACATGCTCTGCAGCAATATTATAGTGCTGTGAACAATTTTGCCTCCTCGTGATTTCTGTTTTTGTTTCCGTATCACGCATAAAGGTTTCAAATCTTCAAACCAATTATAATATCTCTCACAGACAACCCAAGGAAATACAAAATGCAGTTTTCAAATGACAATTCAATTTATTAAGGCACAAATAATTCCAAACATTTTTGACCCTCTGGGAAAATGTAATTGCCGCCCTGTTCAATTACAAAGTCTCTGTCACTAACCACACATTTGGCAAATGTGAGTTCAGTTTCACAAGCCACATCCAAATTTGATAAACACCATACTTGTGAATGAAGAAATCACTGAAATAGTCAGAGAACGTGAAGTAGGCTACAAGATCTCAAGAATCAATGCCTCATACCACGATCCAAAGAAATTCAAGAAGAAATGAGGCAAAAAGTGAAATCTATCAGTCTGGAAAAAGTTACAAATCCTTATCCAAGGCTTTGGGGCTCTAGCGAACCACTGTCAAGGCAATTATCCACAAATGTAGAAAACTAGGAACAGTGGCAAACCTTCCCAGGAGTGGACGACCAACTGAAATGACACCAAGAGCGCAACGACGACTCATCCAGGAGGTGACAAAAGAACCTTGAACAACATCTCAAGAACTGCAGGCCTCACTGGTTTGCCTGAACAATGTATGTGAATATAATCATGTAATATGTACTCTATTTTGACAATATGATGTTATATCCTCTCTCATTTAATAGTTTTTTGAGAAGATTTTTATTGACAATTACGAATTTTCAGGGGCGGTGCCATTATCGCGAGTGACCTATGTGCGCAGATGTAATGTGTACCGTGCCGCAACAAAGGCTTGATTCCATGGGACACCATTTATGCCCAGCGCTGATTTCTCGAATTTATCCTCGTCTGATGAAGAAATAGCAGTATTGGTTGATCGGGAAGACGGAGGAATACTTCCATACACAGGTGTGACCGGCACAGCTGTAAGTGGCTCGGCTGCTCGGTTGATCGGACCGATCGCCGACAGACCAGGAACGGGGGGGGCGACTGCGGACCGGTCGCCGACGAAGGAGGAACTGCGAGCGACCGCGGACCGGTCGCCGACAAAGCAGGAACTGGGAGCGACCGCGGGCCGGTCGCCACTGGTACTCCAGGGCACGGACGAGAAGCGGCTGCGGAGACCTCGCCACCTCCTGGACAGCAACGTGAGGCGGCATCGGGTCGGTCCCCACTGCCACGTGAGCTTGCAGTGCATTCGTTGAAACCGCACCGTGGGCGTGGCGTGGTGGCGGGTCCGTTTCCAGGGCGATGTGAACGAGAGTCGGCAGAGATTCAGTCGAAACTGACACGTGGGCGTGTCTCGGGAGCGGGTCAGTTCCAACTGCCACGTGAGCATGAGTCCGTAACGAGTCCGTCAAAACTGACACGTGGGCGTGTCTCGAGGAGGTGGATCCGTGTCCACAGCTACGTGCGCTTAATGAGGTGGCGGGTCCGTTCCCATTGCACTGTGCACTTGGTGAGGTGGCGGGTCCGTTCCCACTGCAGCGTGAATCTGCGTCAGCAGCGAGTCCGTCGCCATTGCGACGTCAGCATAGCTCGGCTGGTTCGCCAGTCCTTGCCGGACCTGGGCCATGAGAGCCGCCAATTCGGCGCTGTGCCGCTCTATCTGCGCCCGCATTTCGCGGCAGAACACCTCGTGATTTGGCGGCTCCACCTCCCTCTGAGCTGGAAGCTTCGCCACCAGCTGCGGGTCTGCCGGTTTCGCCGTTGCCGGCGAGGAATGGGAGGACGGTGCGCAGCGGGAGGCACAAGGGAGCGCCCGGCCGGGGCGTCTCCTCTGGCCGCCACGCGGAGGTCCCGGGTAGATGGCCAAGCGGGTTCCCACAAACGGGTTGGTGTACTCGGACCTACCGGCGAAGATGCTCGAGTGCTGGAAACGCGGGGAGGTGAAACAAACTGACTGGGATGAAAGACCGGACAAAGAGATTCAGAATTAAAATCATCGGAGTCGTACTCAGGCAGCTGGTCATACAAATCACGGTCCTCCTCATATTCCGAAAAGTCAGAGTCCAAAAGAATATGGGGAGCCGGACGGGTCGTGGTAGGGACGTATTCGTAGCTCGCTGGTGGAGCCTAAGACACGGAAGCGGAGGACGTCAAGGAGCCTACCCGGATTGGACAGGCTTGGTCCTCCGGCAGATGGGCTACCTTGCGTCGTTCCCGGCGACGCCGGGTCTTTCCTGCTGGGTCCTGTTTTGGCCAGATCATTCTGTCACGACCCATCGGAATGGGAGTAGGACCCAAATGCAGGGCTCGGACGATGCAAGGTACTTCGGGGAGAAACGTTTGTTATTCCATGGTCGGGGATCGAGCAGGCAGTCAGGTGCAGCAGCAGTAGTTGGGACGTTGGGCGAAGAGAGGAGGACAGCGGGCAGGCAGGAGTCGGTACACGGGAAAACGATCAAAGCAGGCAGAAGTGTCAAAGGAGTCAGGCTTACGGGGTCGGTCGGAGAACAGGCGGAGGTCGGTACACACGGGTTGACGATCAGGGATAAGGAAGTACACGAACGGGGCATGAAGCTCAACAATCTGGCCCCGACCAGTCGTCATCGGGGTCATATAAATACACAGAATAATCAGCCCGCATGAGGCGCAGGTGTGCGCCTCCCAATCAACGCAACCGCGCGGGCACCCGAACAGCCCAGGCTGGAGCGGCAGGATTCTTTCAAAACCAAAACAAGTGGCCCTCTACCTTTAAAGTGTAGATGTTAAAATGTAAACAACGATGTGAAGTCTCTCGTGTTTATTGACAATTACGGATTTTTATAGTCAAACAAGTCCCAAATCTTCTAATTGGTGACTTAAGCCTGTCTTGAGTGAAGTCATATGTTGAGTCCCCTGCCTCTGAGTGTGCAGCCAAATTCTCAAGATCTCCATGTAGATGAGCACTATCAGATGTAGTTGTTGAAAATATGCCATTTTATAGGCTCATCAAATTGTGCTTTTGAGTAAATGCCAGACTCTGTGTTTTCATATTGTGGCTCACAATTGGGGATAAATGAGCCTTTGACATATAATGCGCCAATAACACTGTGACACTTTGAAACCAATTATTTTCAGTAGCTCTCACAGCACAGCAACTGTCAGTTTTGTCATCTGTGCACATGCACAGTGGTTAAAGTTCAGCCTTTTTAACTTTGTTAATATTAGACTGCTTTATGTTTGCAGCGCTCAAAAATGATGAGCACAGTGCACATTGTGCTGTGTATCACATAAAATTCAACAAACAGGACAGTGTTAGTCATCACTAGGTTTGTTATTCTGATATATCGAAATCAGTCTTACCATGACACAGCGTCAATATTTTCTTTAGGGTGAATCAATATTGGTATATAATTCAGTTCAAATAGGCTGCTACCGAAAATCCCTCTATGAACTAGATTGCACAATCTAAAATGAAACCGCACAGGCATTCAAAAGACTCAACACAATATCTTCTTTTATTGCAAAAGCTCAAACACCTTGTTGATATCCCTTGAACTCATAAAACAAACAAAAAAAAAATTAAATTAATTTCAGCCCTGGGCCCTGCTTCTGTCTGAAGAGGCTTTCTTAAATTACACATTCTACATTGATTAGAGATGGTATGTTAGTTCAGTTACAGTGAAAACATAATGAGCTCATCTGCTCTGTCTGAATGATCATGAATATCAGCTACACCCCCCGGCACGACCCCACCAAAACACACACACACACACACACACCACACACACACACACACACACACAGGCACACGCATGCTGCACACATATTTTTCAGGTTGTGAAATGGTTTTCATTGCAAGGGTTTCCCTTCAAAAAGGGTGTTTAATTTCCCTCACTTAAGTAAAACACAGCAAATGTAGTCGTCATAATTTCATTAGGTGTCGCCATTACATACTTACATTAATAACAATGGACCTTTTGGGTTAGGAATGGGAACCTTATTGATGAAGGCAGCTAGATTTTTTTTGTCCACGCTACCAGAGAACCGCATAGGACTGCACACTTTCTAACCATATGTTTGACAATAATGCCATTTTTAATATAGTCAAAATGTGTACATTTCTTTAGTGAACCAATGTACGTCACAATATCTTAATACGGTATGTTTCATGCTCAAATACATGTAAAGTCCACTCTGCAACAACAAAATGTTTGAGATTATGTGCAAAAGGGCTCTCATAAAAAAAATTAAAAAATAAATACAAATACCATTCAAAGATAGCACAAAACTGTTCAACATCAAACCAACATTAAATACAAGAACTCTTTTTGTACATTTTTTTCCTCATAAAAATCAGCTCACTCAAAATTGTAACATTCTACTATTTTTTTCCTGCCAGTCATTCACAATTCCCAAATGAATATTGGCGATAATGCTTGGTGCGGGTCCCCTGGCCAGCCACTTATCCGAGCCACAATTTGCATTTGCAAACAATTAAGAGCATTAAAAATGTCAGTGTTTGGAGAACAAATTTTGTAGATCCTCATGCACTTTAAACTAACCACAGTTGCCCATCGCTCCAAAGTGTGTCTTCTAAAACCCTCACTCATATTTATTCTCGCAGTCCATTTGACAGTTTTTTTTTAAAAAGTATATTTATTTATTTTTTAGGGACTAAAGTACAACACAGCCTGAAAGCATAGCCTTTGGAGACCTGAAAAAATATACTGTAAGAGCCAAAGTGTGGGGGACAAAATGTGTTTTAATTCAGAGGGGGCGGGGGTCTGACGCACTGTGAGAGATTCTTGGCACTTGTTTTAATATCTGAAAAGGTACACATGGGTGGAGTCTTTTGTTTCACAACTGTGCTGGAAAGCTTTAGAAATCATGAGCATGTAAAATAAAAATGACATGATTGTCACCTGTGTTAAACTCTTTTATCGACAAAGCATTTACAATTACAAATTGTCATACTACTACCAGATTCTATTGTAAATGATTGTACAGATTAGGCTATGTGATCATAAAATGACTGGAATTTACGTTCCACTGCTTTACTTGCCTTACTTTTGTATAGTTTCGATACGTTATTTTGTTAGCAAGCTACTTCTTGGTTCATGGAGAATTACAAAAGATGTTACGAATGCTACATGGCGGCCTCGTCCATCCTTGCTCATGTCGCCTGCTTAACACGGGCTAACTTTTGTTAGGCTATGACTGTTTTTGGGTGGCAGCTGGCTCCTGCTTTGGGCCCTGTTGGTGGCTGGGTCCCCCAGGTCTCCAGGGGTATTAAGGGTAGGGTGGGGTGGTTACTCGGTCCACTGCAAAGGCTACCAGAAGTGCCCCTTGCTCGGGTAGGTTTATAACATGCTGCACACAAAGTCTTTGCCATGTCTGTTGGCATAACATATAGGCAAAAGTACTGGCGAGAGTACTGAAAAGTACTGCGTGGATGTTTTTTCTCAACTCCCCATTGCATTGTAACCATATTAAAATCATAGGTAAATTCAAGGAAATGCTCGCCTCTTGTCTGCGCTGCACCGTGGAAGCTGCAAGATTTTGTTCGTTTGCTGGCTGGTTGAGGTCCCGATGGCCATGGGAAAAATGGTAGACACCACGGGCTGGTTTCAGCCTCTACCTCTGTATCCAATGCTTTCTGGTAAATCTTTCTCAAAACAGGCCCGTCTGAAGCGATCAGCACAGAGTGTGGAATGCTTACTCGGCACACATACCTGACCATCTTCTTCTCTTGTCCATTGACTTTCCCGATCCAATGGTCTCGTATTCCTTTTTAACTTGAAACACCCCCCTCCTCAAAATAAAACCCTTGCCACTGCCTGAACCTTTTGTACTACCAAATGCCACACGATGAACCATCGTGACATTGTTAAATCATACGACAACAAATATACAAAGATGGGAACAACAACAAAGAACAATAGCACAAAATGCTGAATGAATAGTCTTCTTGGCTCATGTGACGTGACAGTGTCGGATCAAGCTGAAGACTAAAAGGCTTTGGATGCAAAAAGCAGAAGGGGCATTTTTCATAAATATCGATTTAACTGCTATATATCTGCTATTTAATCACTTTGAAATGGCAGATATAGTTTGTGCAGGAGTTCTAGCATCATCAAGAAAACATTTCAACTCTTAGTCCTCTGACCTTTAACACATCAACTCACAGGTTCTTAGAGTTGTTTATACCCTAAAAAGAATCCCACCGCACAACTCGTCGGTAGCACTGACAAGAACACGATTTGACTGTTGTAATGTTACTTGTCTTCAGATATCAAGACTAACTATTGTTTTGCTGTGGTTCGCACCCCAGGTTCCCTTGTCCAGTCAGTCCTCTAAAGCTGTTTTCTGCCTAGCTGTGTTTTCAATAAACATCAGGGAAAACAAAACAAAACAAAACAGGGGGAGTATCTCAAAGTCCCCTGTTGCACAGGAAAACTGTTCCAGAACAAATGGCATTCAGATCCACCATTCTGGAAGACCAGACCAGCTGAACAGTTAATGCGGTGGTGGGGGGTGGGTGCTCCTTGGCTATCTGGGCACTGTGGGTGGTTCTATCAGTGCCATTCCATTGAATGATATGACACACTCAGATAAAGCTAGCCGTATCGTGGTCAGAATAGGTGGGCTTGCCCACGGTATTGCCCACGGTATGACTTCTCATGCACAAGTACATAAAGAGTTCTTGTCCAAAATGCTATGAATGAATTGAGGTTATTCATGGCAAAAATAAATTTACTCTGAGCTGCAAATGTTACAAACATTACTTTAATCCTATTTAAACAATTGTCTCAGTCTGAAAATGTTTAACAAATGATTTGTACACAACAGAACGGTATGGCAAAGTCGAGGTTCTTCAAATGTGCTATTTATTGTTTTTTGTTGTTGTTTGTTTGTTTTGTTTTACACACATGGAAACCAGATCTTGACTTTCATAATTAAATATTTATTAAAATCACTTGGATAGTTCTTAACTCCAATAGACAAAAGCGGCTGTGGAAAAAGAAATTGGAGCTTAGTTTATAAATAAAACTACTTGTTTAAAACATGTTTTGTTGATTCATGGAAAGGTAAAGTGGTACAACTTAGTCCCTGCAGACATAACTTTGCATATTTCTATCAATAAACATGCATGCCAAACCAGTCAGTACCCATGAATTCAGCTTAATAGCTTACGCACAAACATTTTGAAGACCAAGGCGAAGTTTGAGCATGCTTATCTCGCAGGGAACATGAGAAAACATGACAATGTGACCTTGACATGACACATGTGGCGATGGCTCACCCACTTTCAGGCTGCTAAGAAGAGTCATCAGCAGTGGGAGATAAAGCATCTGAGCAATGCTGATAGACTATTGTGTCATCCAACCAGTTTCTGAGCCGCTTATACTCACAAGGGCCGCGGGAGTGCTGGAGCCTACCCCAACTGTCATCGGGCAGGAGGCGGGGTACACCCAAAACTAGTTTCCAGCCAATCGCAGGGCTCATAGAAACAATCAACCAGTCGTACTTGCAATCACACCTAGGCGCAATTTAGACTCTCCAATTAATGCGTCATTTTGGGATGTGGGAGGAAATTGGAGTGGCCGAAGAAAACCCACGCAGGCACGGGAAGAACATGCAAACTCCGCGCAGGTGGGGCCGGGATTGAACCCCAGTCCTCAGAACTGTGAGGCCAACGCTCTAATCAGCTGGTCCACTATGCTGCCTGACACTTTATAGTGCGTGTGATAAATCATCACAGAAGCTACATTCACGTCTGTTTAGCATTTTTAATACAATATTTTATTTGGAACCAACTTATAGTATACAACACTGCTAAAAATATTTTTTTTGTGTTGTTTGTTGGTTTCTGTTTTTAGTTCTGATTATTAGCCTTAAAATAAAAATATTTAACATAATATCTTTGCATAGATATAATCTCATTGTAAGTAAAAATATTCTACACTTTCTGAATAAGATGACCAAATATCTCAATTGAAGAGCAAGATTTATTTTATTATTTTAAAAGTTAGACCAATTGGACAAATTCTCTCTTTATGACATTTATGAATGGTATCGATTAAAGTTTGAATTCACCTGTTGACAACAGTTTCAATTTAGCTATTTTACTGGGAATCACATCACAGCAGCAATGTTCACACATACAATCATAACTATTATATACGACACAACCAACAAATTAAGGACAAGTAGAAGAGTAGCATTAAGGTTGAATTAAATATTTTTTCAATGTAATAAAAGCCACAAAAAAAACCCATTACAATGTTACATGGTGAAACTCTGCAATTTCCCAGAATTGCTTTTCAGCAATCTTTGCAATACAGTAGCGTAGATCATTTTACACTTGAGACTATGTGAGTCTAAGAATGCACGTCTCAAAACAATAAGTCCCATCCCAGGAACAATAAGTCTGTGCAATTTATCATCACAGATTACAATGACAGTAATCTTTCACGTTCTCACTATATTGGAGATTATAATTTCTATATTTGTGCAATATTTTTGTGATGTCCATTGCTCCTGCTCTCTCTCACTATATTATGTTTCAGCCTGCCAGGGTTGCAAATGTTTTAGGATGATATATTTTTGCTAAAAGTATCACAATTAGTGTAAGTATATATCTATGTTTTTTTATGCCATTGATATTCTGAATTTATAGCACATAATAATTCAGGTACATCCTTTCATGAACACTTAACTATCAATTCCAAAGAACATTGAATGTTCGCATTGTAATGCAGAACAGTAAATATCTACGATAATTAAACAATACAAATAAACCCGACTCTTCTCGCAAAAACTGCACTTAAACACATATTAAACATTTGGGACATAGGTATAAAGTTATTAACCCACTAAAGAGCCTGTATGTACTCAAAAGCATTTGGGCTTTGTCACTGTTTAATCAGATGTGATCCTTTTTAATATCATTGGTTTTTTTTTCCCGTTTTTATTTATTATTTACTGTGTAATTTCTGCTTCCTTTATCATTTCTGATGCTTCTTGGCTTTTAGAAGATATTTTATCTCTTAATAAACTAAACAATGAAATGTAAAAATAAGGCCTGGCATTGTGCTGCTAGACTGTAATGTGTGTGTGACGTTAAAAATGGGTTTGCTGAAGTCAACTACGACCTGAATACTGTTAAGGTGTGCCGCCGTGCTTACGGTTGATTAACAGTTAACTTTCCCATATGTGTCTGTGTGTATTATGCGGGGAATACACAACTCAGAGGACTGAAGTTCTAACGATGTCGCTGCAGTCGAGTGAGCTTTTTAGCACAGATTTTACCATAATTTCTCGAGTATAATGCGAACCCAAAGTTAAGCTGAAAAAAAAAAAATCAGGAAAGTCCTTCTACCAATGTACAATACGCCCCACCAATTTGCTGCTACCCTTCTTCTTCTTCTTCTTTTCCTTTCGGCTTGTCCCGTTAGGAGTCACCACAACGTCTCATCTTTTTCCATCTTAGCCTACATCGTGCATCTTCCTCTCTAACACCCACTGTTCTCATATATTCCCTCACAACATCCATCAATCTTTTCTTTGGTCTTCCTCTTGCTTGTTTGCCTGGCACCTACATCCTCAGCAGCCTTCTACAAATATACTCACTGTCTTGCCTCTGGACATGTCCAAACCATTGAAGTCTGCACTCTCGAACTTTGTCTCGAAAACATCCAACTTTCGCTGTCCCTCTAATGAGCTCATTTCTAATCCTCTCCATCCTGCCCACTCCAAGCGAGAACCTCAACATCTTCATTTCTGCCACCTCCAGTTCTGCTTCCTGTTGTCTCTTCAGTGTTCACCACTGTTTTATAAACTTTGCCTTCATCCTAGCAGAGACTCTTCTGTCGCATAACATACCAGACACCATCCGGCAACTGTTCAACCTGCTTAGACCTGTTTCTTCCCTTACCACACTCACCATTGCTCTGGATTGTTGACCTCAAGTTTGAAGTCGTCCACCCTCAATATCTCTTCTCCCTGTAGCCTCCTCCTCCACCCCTCTCATTCATGCATATATATTCTGTTTTACTTCGGCTAATCTTCATTCCTCTCCTTTCCAGTGCGTGCCTCCATCTTTCTAATTGTTTCTCGACCTGCTCCCTGCTTTCACTGCATATCACAATATCACCTGCACACATCATGGTCCAATGGGATTCCAGTCTAACCTCATCTGTCACCCTATCCATTACCACTGCAAACAGGAAGGGGCTCAGAGCTGATCCCTGGTGCAGTCCCACCTCCACCTTAAATTCTTCCGTTACAGCTACAGCACACCTCACCATTGTTCTGCTGGCATCATACATGTCCTGTACTATTTTAACATACTTCTCTGCCACACCAGACTTACACATCCAGTACCACAGTTCCTCTCTTGGTACTCTGTCATAGGCTTTCTCCAGATCCACAAAGACACAATGTAGCTCCTTCTGACCTTCTTTCTAGGCATGAGACCATCCTGTTGCTACCAGATATTGACTTCTGCCCTGAGTCTACCCTCCACTACTCTGTGGCTCATCAACTTTATTCCTCTCTCGTTGCCACAGCTCTACAAGTCCCCTTTGTTTTTAAAAATGGGAACTAGCACACTTTTCCTCCATTCTTCAGGCATCTTCTCGCCCGCTACTATGCTATTGAATGTGTGTGTTTCTTTTGGCTTTTCCCTTTCGGGGTCGCCACAGCGTATCATCTCAGATGAACGCATATATATGTTTGGCACAATTTTTTTTTTCTACGCCAGATGCCCTTCCTGACGCAACCCTTCTCAGGGAATGGAGGCCCCAGTGGGATACGAACCCACAACCCCTGGTTTACCAAACCAGTGCTCTAACCACTGAGCTACAGGGCCTCCCGTATACTATTGAATAAATTGGTCAAAAACTCCATAGCCACCTCTCCAAATTGCTTCCATACTTCCATTGGTATGTCATCATGACCAACTGCCTTTCCATTTTTCATCCTTTGTAGTGCCTTTCTGACTTCCCCCTTAGTAATCATTTCCACTTCCTGGTCCTTCACTCTTGCCTCTTCAACTCTTCCTTCTCTCTCATTTTCTTCATTCAACAACTTCTCAAAGTATTCTTTCCATCTATTCAGTACATTATTGGCACCAATCAACATATTTCCATCTCTGTCCTCAATCACCCTTACCTGTTGTACATCCTTCCCATCTCTATCCCTCTGTCTGTCCAAACTATAGAGATCCTTTTCTCCTTCTTTCATGTCCAACCTGGGGTTCATGTCGTCATATGCCTATTTTTTAGCCTTCACCACTCCTACCTTTGCCCTACGTCGCATCTCAATGTATTCCTTTTGCCTCTCCTCTGTCCTCTCACTGTCCCACTTCTTTGCTAATCTCTTTCCTTGGATGACTTCCTGTATTTTGGGGTTCCACCACCAGGTCTCCCTCTCCCCTTTACTAGCAGAAGACACACCAAGTACTCTCCTGCCTGTCTCTCTGATCACCATGGCTGTAGTAATTTGCTTACTTTACTTTCCTTACTTTAACTTAGCCTCGGTAGTATCTGAATTGTGTGCCTTGTGTGTTGTATTGGTTTATTTGATTGTCTTTATTTGACTATCTGCAGCCCAATAGGTGCACAAGCAAGCGCAATCAGTAGGCTGGTCCCAAGCCTGGATAAATGCAGAGTGTTGCGTCAGGAAGGGCATCCGGCGTAAAACTGTGCCAAACACAATGAGCATTCATCAAATTTGCTGCTACCCATTTTCTCAAAATATTAATATTAATATTTTTCAAAAACTGTCTGTACAACCATCATTAATAATAATCTTTGTGCATGCGCTGAGGTAGCAGTAATATATATCTTGGGACACCCCACAGGACACACTTGTCCTGGTCCCTGTAATTGTCAGAACAGAATCCCTCAAACAACTAAAATAAATGCTCAATGATGGCATAACATTTTATTAATACTGTTGATAACACACATTACTGTCATGGTCCTACCGGTCTCGCCCTGGCTGTGCAGGTCCCCTGCACGGCTGCATTGATGAGGAGGCGCACACCTGCGCTTCATCACTGATAATTAACCCCAGTATATATAGGACAATGGTCTGGCTTTGCCAGATCGTTGCCATCCATGCCTCGTTCCCGCAGTTCCACATTCCTGATCCTGAACCCCTGTGTACCGACGTCCGCCTGTCCTCCGACCAACCCCGTAAGCTTGACGCTCATGATAGTTCTGCTCGCTCTGACTGACTCTCCGGCATTCAACATTGGAACAAATAAAGACCTTCCTCTAACTGCCTTCCTGTCTATCGAGTCATGCATTCGGGTCCGCCCTAGCATTCTGGTTATGACAATTACAGTCTTCAATTAATAAACTATTTAAGACTGTTTAACTTCAACATTTTTTTTGCATTAAATATTTTTTAGAAAATGTTTGTGCATAGTGCAGTTTATCCATTATATTACACATCCTTGGCCAAGACTTCCAAAAAACCATCTGACTCATCTCCATTCTGAAAAATATCCATCGTAGCTACCTTTGGTGCATCACTGTCAAACTCATTGATGACTTGGTCCAGTTCCGGTGCCTCTCCATTGCACCATGAACATCCCATCTTGCACACACCTCAAACACTCTTCTTCCTTGTTTGAAATCATGGCAAAAATCAAAATAATTGACCAGGAAATCAGAGAAATGGAGCTGCACAAGTTCAGTTCCTCCTGGCTCATTTGTGTGTGAACTTTTGTCCTTGATGAAAATACTGTAAAATTTTCTCTCTCATTATCGTGGCTTTTAACTAAATGAAATAGTTTTGTTGATCCTGACTGACCTGAAACAGAGCTTAGTCTGATGAAAAATGAAATGTGTGTTCTTGCACAGTGTATACTAAACTTCTGGCTTCAAATGTATTTATAGAAAATCGTGGGTGCACATTATACACAGGAAGAAGATTTCCCAGAATTTTTGTTTTTTTTTGGGGTGTGCATGATATGTAATTGTGGATGGAAAATTACAGTAATATATACTGGAGTGGGGGACGTGTTGGCCCCAAAAATGGTCACCTTCCCTTAGCAGTGTCAAGTTTATACCCCCTGTTTGATCGTCATGGTCACATGGCATAAGTAGAGATAATCATTCCATTCACACAGACAGTCCCTCCCTCAGTGATGGGAACTGAAACCATGTTCCCTGTCCATCAGGCGAATGAACCACAAGACCAGTGACATGATCAAGATTTGGAGAAAATTCCGCAACAAAGGAGAATTTCATATTATGACCTGTTTGTCTCTCTTTTCCGTGCGTACGCAGCTGACGACCAACAGGAGACGAGAGCACGCTCGCATGTTTTGTTCTGATTTTGGGTTCCTCGGAGAACTGAATTGTTTGACATAATTGTCGTATAGAAGCCATCCCCTGAAAATCTCCAATTTGTCAATCAATGGTGAGTGAAAAAGAATGTGTTTCTGCAGGTAGAAGAAGGCGGCAAGGCTGACAGTTTGGAGTGCCCGCTTCAAGTGGGAGATGAGATTATCATCATCAACGACATCGAGTTGACAGGTTATCGTCAGGAAGCCATTGCCCTTGTCAAAGGATCATACAAGACACTACAGATCACCGTCCGCAGGTAAGCGCGTATGCGTGTGTGTGTTTGTGTTCAGAAGGGCAGCAAATGGTAGGGCTTAGACCAACAAACAACACCATTTGTCACCCACTATAAGTTTTTTTTTCTTTCCGGTGTTATTCTATATTCCACCATACATTTCATATTCAGCAAGAAGAAAAATTGTGTTAAATTCTGACTGATACCTTGCTAGCTACAATGGCTGGTATGGGTTGAGGCTTGGGGTGCGGCTGCTTGCAAGGCTGCTGATGCTCCTGCAGATTTTATTTTGTGGAAGTCCAGTGAGAGAACTGACTCAACACAGGACTTTAAAAACACAAGTACACATACTCAGTCCAACAAGATATGGATGGATACCACACATGGGATTGTTAAGGCGTGGCAAAAACGTCATGAAAGCTCTGCCGCCAGACAATCACAGTTCAAGTGTGTAGGTCTAATCAACGTCCTGTATGAATCCTATAGCTGTAAATGCTGCTGTTTTTTTTAAGGTGTAATAATAACTATAGCAAATATTAAATAATATACATGCAGTGGTTGAGGATAAGCGACTCGGAAAATGGATCGATGGATACCATATGACCAACTACTTCACTGTAAATAAATGATCTGGAAAAAACAAAAGTTTTGTTTTGTTTTTCAAACAACCACTAAAATATGCGCTTGGGTGGCCTTTGACACAAACAACTATACTAGCATCTTCTATTGCTTATTATACATAATCCATTTGTATTCCGCTTGTCTTTATGAGGGGTACAACCTGGAATCCTCACCAGTCACACACCACAACCACAAACTGTTTTACCCTTTAATTTAGGACAGATAGCCAACCACCACATCAACAAAGAGATCCTGGGGTGTTTGCTTAGTGTGCGAGAACAGACGGAGGCTTTGCCAGGACAACTCATGGCTGCTTCACCATGACAACGGGCATGCTCACATTGCGAAGAGCATCTGACATTCCCTGGCCAAGAAGAATATTGCTGGAGTGGAGCAAAATCCTTAATCGCCTGATGAGGCTCCATGTAATTTACAAAAATGGGAGGCCGGAGGCGTGTAGTGATGACAGAGGTCTAAGAGGCATACATAAAGGCATGCGAGACTCCAGGGGGATTGTTTTGAAGGGGAAATTGAAATGTCTTTTGTGACACAAGTCCTGGAACCTCATGACCTCATGATTTTGTTAAGTAGGAAGGAGATGGAGTACAAGAGAAAACTAACGAAAACCCTGGGCTGTCATACTGGTTAGTGCCCACAAAGCAAACCCTTGATTACCAAAGCTATTATCTACCAAGTGGATGCAGCAGTCTGAACAGACAATAAAACAAAAGCTTCAAACTTGAACACTTTTTTTTTCTTGGATTTGGAATCAAAGGGTGAATATCAAACCAGATCAACAATTCAGGTTTATTTCCGGATAACTAATATTCAGATTTTATGGAAAACTCAAATATTTTCAGTTTTCAGCAGTAAGGCCTCACTATTCTGATACCCACCCACTCCGATACCCACCCACTAGGCTGTTTGAATGGTAAATGAGGGGATTACAGAGAGAGCTGGCGGGAACAGTCAGATTGACACACGCTAAGGGAGTTAGTCCAAAAAACACCACTACGTAGTTAATGAAACAAGATTTTACTGTATATTTATACTGTCCCGTACGATTGTAGCAGTTTACAAAGTGAAAGTCGGTCACGATTTTAGGTTCTGTATAAATTACCTGTGGAGACAATCAAATTTCTTTCATTTTTATTTATTTTTTTTTCATTCACAATCATATCCCCGTCTGTTTTTCTATGTGTAAAACTGAATTATTGCTTCCACAATGTCTTTTGCAGTAACATGGAGAAAGCTGAATAAGGTCCCCAAACAGTTTTATGGTGAATGTTATTTTGCTCCCTGTATTTAAAATCCAGAACTAGCTTTTCATGCACTGTATTGTTCATCCATCCATTTTATGAGCCATGTATCCTCACAAGGGTCGTGGGAGTGCTGAAGCCTATCCCAGCTGTCATCAGGCAGGACGCGGAGTACACCCTGAACTGGTTGCCAGCCAATCTTAGGACATGTCAAAACAGACAACAGTTGCCCTCACAATCACATTGAGGGGAAATTTAGTGTCTCCAATTAATGCAGGTTTTTGGGAGGAAACCGGAGTGCCCGGAGAAAACCCATGCAGGAAGAGCATGCAAACTCCACACAGGAGGGGCCAGGATTTGAACCCCGCCAGTCCTCAGAACCGTGAGGCCAATGCTCTACAGCTGTGCCACCTTTCCGCTGCACTGTCTTGTCTGGGCTTTTATCCTCAATGAGGGTGTGCCAAGATGGATTTTTAACATTGCACACCATCTCATCTTGCACTGTTTGATTGATTAAATTGAAAAAAATTAAAATGCATAACTTTTGCTCCATCAGCTTTCTGGTATACTCAGGTACTTTGCCATGTGATTTTCAATTTGTTAAACTAACAGCAGAGATGGAGTCCTATTGATGGCTAGCAGAATATTGTGGATGAGAATTTTAACGTGCGACAGGTTCGATTTGTTTACCAGTGTCAGCTCGTTCCTTTTCTCTCTGTCTTTGGCACTCTCCCCAAACCGAGTCACGACCCTGATTGCAATCTTTGATCAACATACTATTCTAACTGGTTTCAAATTACTTGTGCTGAATGTGACGCTGGACGTTGTCCAGCTTCCATTGTGTCCACCCGTTTCCTTACTAAAACGCAGTTGCTACTTTAGCTTTGCAACAAATCTTTCAGCCCAGACCTTTCTCGCTCGAAAAAGAGAAAATCTCGTCCAGTTTCACTGCTTTTTATCCTGTTTACACATACGCCAACGGTCATTGGATCCTTTTTTTTTTACTTTCGCCATTATCGAGGGTAAACATAAGCAGCGTGTCTAGCACGTCGCTAACTAAACACGGGTAGTGGGTGGCACATAAGGACGTTGTTATGGTCAACAACGTTGACGGGCTGTGTAAGTACATATGTGAATTGGATCAGCCAGTCACCCCTCACTCATTGAATCACATTGTAAAATGGCGTAAAACTAAATAGTTGTATGTTATACTTTAAATTCAGGTTAGATTTTTTTTTTTTTCTGTGCAACGCAGAAACTCTGTGCGCAGAGACCACATTAGCAGTGCGCAATTGCGCACGTGCGCAGCTTGGAGGGAACATTGATCACAAGTGTGCTGGAGCCTATCCAAGATATTTTCATGCGAGAAGCGAGGTACACCCTGAATCGGTCGCCAGCCAATTGGAGGCCACATACAAACAACATTTACAGTCTCATTCACACCTACAGGCAATTTAGAGTTTTCAATTCACCTACTGTGCATGTTTTGTGTGAGGTGATGTGTGTGGAAACCGGAATACCCAGGGGGAAAAAAAACATGCAAACTCCACACAGGGAACTGTGATCCGGATGTGGTAACCAATTGTACACCATGCCGGATGTATTTTGATCAAAGAAATTTAAGTTGTATTTCCGCTCCAAAGGCGACATTTCAGACTTGGGCATTTTGTTCAAAGGAGCAACCTTGACACTGGTAAAAGTTTACAGTGATTTAATGTGACCTTTCAAACCTTTTGTATTTAATTCAATTTCATATTTGTTACATTTGGGTGAATAAAGGTTACCACATCTACCACATACAGTTCAGAACTCATGGGTTCAAATCCAAGCTCTGGCTTTCCTCTGTGGAGTTTGCAGTTCTCTCCACGTATGTGTGCATTTTCCTCCTGGTACTCCATGTTCCTCCCAGGTACATTAGCTCAGTAGGTAGTGTGCGTCATCCAGTGACTGAAGGGTAGCTGGTTCAAATCTGACAGTAACTGGCTCTGACTGTCCATGTGTCAACCTGTCCTTGGGAAAGACATGGAACCCTTAATATCTCCAGTGGGCATTGCAGCATCTTACATGGGAGCAGCCATCCATTGTTGAATGAATGTGTGTGAATGTTAGGCTTTGTAAAGTGCTTTGTGCACTGTGATAGATGGAGGATAGATGTAGCTGTAGATGTATCCAAGATGACACCTATCCATGTGGTCCCCTCTGTAAGGTGGTCCCTAGTACTGTCTATGTTTTTTTGTTTTTCATTAATCTCTGGACTCACATACACAAGGCAAGACTTGCTAACCATCAGGGCTTTTTTTAACAACTTGCACAAATCCGTTCAGTTTCCCACCACCACCCCACCCCAGTTACTCACCGGGTCAGTAACTGCAGTCTTTGGCATATTGAACCAGAGGCAACAGCATCCAAGTGAAGCTCCACAAGAGAGAGAACACAGATTGTCATTTGCTTGTATCCACCTCATGAATTTACTCCATTCCCAATAAAATGGACAAGCTTCATCTTCTGATAGACCTGCAAGGACTTCAGATCTTCAAACCTTCACAGAGAATTGATTTGTGTGAGTGTCCCCTACGGAGCTCTTATGCTCCCTGGCTTTGAACTTCACCAGGCGGACTGCGCATTAGAGTTGTCGGTGAAAACAACCTCTTGTGAAAGGTTGAAAAGTTCAAGGGGGCCGAATACTTTCACAAGCACTATATATATATATATATATATGTATTCGGCCCCCTTGAACTTTATATATATATATATATATATATATATGAAATGAAAAAATGAAATTGAGAAAAAATACCCAGACTCACCCCTCATTATTCTCTGAGAGTTTAACAAAGCTCCCTCAAACTCCTTAAATTAAAGCAGCACATCGACTGTCCTACATGGGAAAATAACATGTTAGACCACTGCTGTGCTACAGTAAATCATGCATATCGCGCTATTCCCCATGCTCCCAAGGCTCCTCTGATCACCGCTGAATTTATTTAATACCCAAATACAGGCAAGTACTTAAATACGTGAAGTCTTGAGTAAAATCAGTGGGAAAAAGTGGACCAACGAAGCAGAATAGAACTCAAAAGCTCTAAACTTTCGACTTCACAAACTGAAGGGTCTTTGAAAATTCAGCTGGCAGCCTGTACGAAGATACGGACACTGTTACATCTCATGTCAGTTTCTGTGAAGAGGTGTGTGTACCAACAAAGTCATTTCACATGTTCAATAACCAAAAGATCTGATTCACTGCGAAATTTAAGCAACTTCGCCAGGCTAAAAGGGTCGCATATCATAGTGGGTAGAGGCCCTCTACAATTGCACTAGAAACTAGCTGACTCCAGAAATGAACAGTGCAAAGAGGAACTAAGCAGCAAAGCTGTAAAAACAGTTTCTTGGTAACGACTCAAATTCAGTCCGGCATGCATTACAAACACTAAGCAATTACAAGCAATGCTCCCCCGTCCTCCCTCACACCAGTGACAAGAATAATAGACTAGATGATGACCTGGACAGCTTTTACTGCAGATATGAAAACAAAACTTTCACACCCCACACCTACCAAACTGCACCACCGACGACTTCAACACCTCTGACTTCTGCATTGACCATTCACGAACAGGACGTGACATGCATCTTCACACAACAGACGAACCATCAAAGGGCCAGACCTTGTGTCCCCATTCTGCTTTAAATGTCTGTGGATACCAGACTCCAGTCTTCACAAAGATCTTCAATAGATCTCTAGAACTGTGTTTAGGAGCATCCTGCTTCAAATACTCCACAAGACCTGTCTGTGTCAATCTCAGGTCTGAATGACTACAGGCCTGTTGCCTTGGCATCTGTGTTCATGAAGTCCTTTGAATGCCTTGTGCTGCACCACCTCAAGTTGACCTGCAGCAGTTTGCATACTAAGCAAACAGGTCTGCGGATGACACAGTCAGCATGGGACTACACTTAATCCGAAAACACCTCGACAGCATTGGAACCTATGTGAGGATCTTGTACATGGACTTCAACTCTGTCTTCAACATCATCACCCCCAAACTCTTCTCTTCTCAGATTCTCCAGTTTACCATCTGGCCTACCATCTGCCAGTGGATTTAGAACTTTCTGACGGACAGAATACAGCAGGTCAGGCTGGTGGATACCACCTCATCCACACACAGCATTAGCACTAGCACTTTGCTACTGCCACAAAAAAAGTACAGTCAGACTGCAACGGACAATCAAACCTGCTGAAAGGATTTTCAGCCCCACCCAAAACCACGTTTGAAGAATTGCATGCTACCCGAACTAAGCGCAGGCAAATCTTCTCTGACCTTCCACAACATGGTCATCAGATCTTCCAGTTCCTATCTCTCATAGGCATGACCGAACAATGCAAACAAAAAACTAGCAGGCATTCTAACAACTTCTTCCCTCGTGAAATTAAATTCTTAAAAAGCTAACTTGCAATTCAACTGCAACATGCTGACAATTTTTTTCTTGAGCTTTTATCACATTTTGCCGGGCCAATTATTATACATTATACATTTCACATGCGCTCACTGTAGTCTCACCATGCTGTACCATTTACTCATCGGTGTAGCATCGATGCTAGCCTCTCGTACCTAAGTAGCATCTGCACCACTTGCACAATTTACTGCAGAGTGGCTGCAACATTTGCGCAATCATCATTGTCCCAGATTATCGCATGAACTAGTCACTTTAAACTGTATAGATTCCTTGAAGTCTTGCCGGCCTTTGCACTATGGTCATTTCACTGGAATATTGGTCTATTATGCATTGTAACTGTGGTAAATGCCCGAGGACTCTGCATCCTTTTGCACAATTGTCAAAAAAAAAAAGTGTTCCGTCACGGCCTTGGTCAAGCAGGCGCGTAGTAAAGGAGCACTGGTGAACAGGGTCTTTAGCTGGGCGAAGGCTTGGTATGACAGTGGGGTCCACTGGAAAGGGAACCTGGTGGAGGTGGGGTTGGTGAGTGGAGTTGTATCTTAACTTTAATTGCGAATGAAGTGGCAGTGGAAGTTGGCAAATCTCAGGAAGCAGTGTAGTTCTTTGTGGGTGGTAGGATTGGGCCAGTTGACGACTGCTTGGATCTTGGCTGGGTCTGGTTGTAATTGACCGTTGGCAATGATATAGCCCAGGAAGTGCATGGAGGACAGGTGGAGTTCACATTTTAGAGATGATATTCAAGGAGATGCTGGAGGACTTGCGTTTCATTTCTGTATTGTTCTTCGGGGGAACAGGAAAAAATGAGAACGTTGTCTTAGTAGGGGGGGATTGTGGGGGCGCTGGGGAAATGGCAAGATGATATTCTTCCAATACCGGCGAGAGGTTGGCAGGTGGGGAAGGTGTTTGAGGTTTCTGGAGGGTGGTATGACAGAAAGTAGTCAAATGGCAGTAAGGACTCCACCTGGTCATAGCAAGGTGGGTCCGGTCTATGGCAGGATTGGGCTTTTTAAGACAAGGTATTTAGACACTAACGGGGTCTCAGGAGAAGGTATAACAAATAATGGAATGTCTTTGCAGTGGTTTCCTGAGATAAATAATGTAATTAGAGCTGTTTGGTGGGTGACAAGGGGACATGAGTTGCCCATCCAGGGCACTGACTCAAAAGGGAAGGTTCAAAAGGGAGTTGCAGCTGACATGCCAATCTTTCATGAATGAAATTGTCATCTGCGATGGAGTCAATGTGGGAAGTAATGGCCGTGTTGTGAGTGGGACCAAGAATATATGCGAGAATGGTCAAGCAGGAAGAAGAGCTTGGGGAGATGGTGATTTGGATCATCACCCTGGTCTTTTTGTCTCAAGGGGCACATGGAGAGGAAATAGCCAGATTTACTGGTATAAACGCAGTCACTGGGTGGCGCTCTGCTGATGTTTCTCGGGGTCTAACCTTGTATTGCTGAGTTGCATGAGTTCAGTGCAGTGAGGTGTGACAATGTGGTGGTCGGAGATTCATAAGGTGGGTGAGGTGCTGCCAGATTAATGCTCATGGGGTATGCCATTTTATGTACTCTTAGCCCTGCCTTGCTTGCTCTTTCTTGCAACCAGTTCAGACGGAATGATAGAAAGATAAGATCTTTGAGGGAGGAGAGTGGGTGTCAAGTTCATCTTTGAGTGGTTCTGAAATGCTGTTTAAGAAAATACCCCATCATTCCACCACATTCACACTCAAGTATCCGAAAATCCCACAGAGTACAAAGTTACGGAACTAGAGCCCTGAGCAAGCATGAAGAGGTGTGAAGTGGCTTCCCTGCCCTGAACAGGATGTCAAAAACCTTTTGGATATCAGCAGCCATCGGTCATTACGATACAAAGGTATCTGTGGTAACTGGACCCGGAACCAAGGGAAAGTTGAGAAGTTTGTGGAGAATGGTTCATTGAAAAAGAATATGGGATTGGATTTGTGACGCGAGTCACTGATGGTGTAGTGGTACACATGCCTGACTTTAGTGCGGGCATTGTGGGATTGATTCCCTCTCAGTGTTGGTGTTGATATCTGCCCTGCGACTGACTGCCGACCAGTCCGGGTGTAGTCAAGATATAAGTCCACGACAACAACTGAAGTGACTATGAACTTTCCAACATTTTAGTGCCGGTTTGACTGTAAAAATTACATGCCAGCAAAACGCTTTTCTGTCGTTATTCACCCATTGGTCACACGCTCAACACGCTCGTCTTACGTTGACAAATCGCTCGTCGCGCCCCAATGACGCATTTGCACACGCTAATGGTTTTCAGAGGTATCTTATTTGGTCGCTGTTACACACTTTTCGTGCTTTAGACACGCTTTTCTTGTGTTAGACACACGTTAAGTCACGCATGAGACACACGTTAATCACACGCCAGATGTGTCATCAGCGTTTGAGAATGCTAAAAAATAGCACGATTGAAATGTTCAGAGGACGTTGACCAGAACGTCATGGTGTGATGGAGCCTTTATGTGTGTACATATACTGTATGCTGCTGTTTGTGTGACTTTGACAAGTGTTTAAATGGACCGTGGGTGTTTGAGTCCATTTTCATCCTCTGTTTCTGGAAGACAAAAGGTGTGTAACTCAGAGCACACCTGTCACATACTGCGTCACTCACCATACCTGTCTGTCCAACTCCGTCTTTCCTCCATTCCTGCTGCACTCCCTTTCTGATTGGTACATTCCAGCGAAACCTGGTTGGTTAGAAACACAACAAAGTTAAAAAAAAGACAGACAGGTGCACACTATCATTTACAAAGAAGAATGCCATTAGTGACTTCAAAACAAACCATTGGGTTTTCTGAGAACCTTCGGATCAGAATTGTAAGTGTCCTTGTTTGTTCTTTAATATACAATGAATATTTGTCTCTTAGCATGTGTCAGACATACACACACTTAGATTTGAGTTGAGCATGAAAGTAAAATTTGACTTTATCCTGCCAAATGTTGACGGATTCATATCATCCACAGTTATATATATTTGAGGTAGTTTAGTTTTGCTTTTGTGTAGTAGCCTTACTCAAATCTAGCATGTTTGCTCTGCTACGTCACTATTATGTGTAAAAGTAAAGTGTGTTTCTCCATAATTGATGGCAGCAACAAAGCTAACATGTATCAAGAAACGTCTTTCAGACTTTGCTGTACACTTAACAGCGTTTGCCAGCTCTCCTAAGCAGCTTTGTGTTGAGTTGTCGATTTGTGTGGAATTATCAGCGATTCTGAAGCAGTTGTTTGTGTTTGAGCGTGTGTGTGTCACCTGTATTGCTCCTTGGTTCACATTCTGCAGATGTTTTGTCATGTAATACCCGGCCGGCTAGGAGGCGGTCTGCACTGCACAGGTGTTATATTGCATTAGACTTTTGTTTTCCCTTCAGACAAAAAAAGGAAAGAAACTTCATACAGGCATCTACCTGCTTGTTATTTGCAATAATAATGCATTGTAGCTATGTGGCTGTGTAATACTTGCATGTTTTGGGAAACTCTATTGGGTACAAAGCCAAATATCAGGCACAGCTCTTTGTATGACAGTCAAGTTCTACACTGCTCTACACTATCACTGCAAGCCACAGCCACAAAAATGAAATTTTAATTATTATCTAAGTCCAGGGTGCAGCCTCTCTAAGTCACCCATGACCCTGTTGAGCCAAAATAGGATAAAACCTGATTGGATGGTGGATGGACAAATGAATAGTGAACTCAGCAAAATTATCTTTTTAAAGGTATTCTAAAATGACTAGTATGGGTTCTTAGAGATTGTGCAGGTGTTAGATGTACTGTTATGAGTGTATATTAAAAAATGTGATAGTCGTTGTTCATTTGAAAATCCAAATGAAGTTACTGGAATGTAGGGAGGTTGAGCAGGTTTGACCAAGTTTATCATCCTTATCTAATTATAGCTTATAGCCAAACGTGCCTGCATACCTCCAACCTAAATATTACGATGTTGGGGTCAGAGTACATATTGATGTGCGTGTCATTTGACTTTCACTTATTTTATCACAACAGTAAATTAATTAATTGAATGATTCTTAAATTCTGTTCATTGTGAAAATACAATCAAATTGTACGTCATTTAATGACTGACTGGGACTATATTATGATATTATTCTACTCATAGCTGTGTAGAGAGTTGGGAATGCCTCTCACTGAAACTCAGCTGTAGATAGGCTCAAGCTTGCCCGTGAGCCAAGTTAGAATATACAGGATAGAAAATGAATAGATGAGGGAAGGCATTTGTATACTGAAGTTTATTTGTTACTGTCTCATCTCTAAAAAAAACAAAATGAAATAATGAAACATCCTCCCTGCTGTAGTTAACTTCACATTTATGATTATTGTTGTGATTGCAGTTTTATCATAATTTCTTTACCTCATCTGACTACAGCACAGCGGAATATTTTCAAGATATAAGTGTACTCCAGTACTGTTCTATACCACGGCAATAAACTGTTTTGATTGTGTCTAAATTTTAGAATCTCAGAATATTTTGCACTAACCTGATGGAACATGTGTCAAAGTCAGGTTCTGGCCCACCACATCGTTTTATGTGTTCTGTGAAAGCAAATTATGTGTATAAACTTTCACAATTCTTCTAAAATATTTACCAAGATTTCTTATTGTCATATGTTTTTTATTTTTTTATTTTTAGAGGAACTGAATAATTTATCCTTGACCACAATTTCAAAATGGGCAATTTCAAAATTTCTTATTCATCAATTTGGTCAATAAATGTAATATGAGGCAATTAATTAGTTCTATGATTTTAAAGTCATAATGGCCTGATGAGGGAAATTGTAACTACAATGGGGCCTGCAACTTAAATTAGTTTGACACCCCTGCCCTCAGGCCATCATTATTGTTAGCTGAGGTACAATATCCATCGCATGTTTCACTATGTTGGTGGAATGTTTGTGTGTTATGGTAATGATTTTGAGTGTGTCACTGTAGGAGTTCAAACTAGTGCACTGATGGTCAGAAACAGAATATTTGCAATTTTCAATTCCCCCCCCCCCCCCAAACTGCTTATTGTCAGTTTTGTCAAGCTGATTGATTTTAACCTCTCCAAGTTATGTTTTGTCTCAGATGGGCTGGTTTAGCTCATCCCGAAGTTATTCGATGGGTTTAAGATCAGGGTTCTGTGCAACTTCTTCCACAACAGACTCATCCAAGCATTGACATTATGCAAGTCATGTACGGAAGAATTTGATGTGGCCAAATTCAAAAATTTCAATGTATTTTGATGAGTGCCCTCTCAAGGAGTTATACCTAAACCTAAAATCAGATTTTAGAGATTGAAATTGTGTTTGAGTTGTGTCTCAATACTTTTGTCTGGATACTATATTGTATTTTATCTTAATTTTGCTGATAACACTGCATGCAACACTAATATACAATAAGTTCATATGTTTTCCTATGTTAGACATCTCAGTCATATGGATAGGTTTCCAATTATGCCATCTTGTGTGTCATAGAGGTCAGAGAACACAGGTGATAGAAAAAAAACTTCACGCTTCACCTATTGTTAATTTATCCGATTGGTCTAAGTGTGGTGGTGACATCATTGGAAACCTATCCATTGCAATTCTACCCAGCTCGAAAACTAAGAAAATGATGAATTAATAAAAATGTTTGAACTGCTTTCTTTTGCTATAGTGTTATGATGATTTTCAATAAAAATGTTTTTGGTGGGCAAGTACTGCATCATTGACACCATATGCTGTAAGTAGTAGCCAAAGTAAAGCTTTTTGACATTCTTATCAGGGCAAAAAAAAAATTACTACAGTGATACAAATCAATGCAGCTCAAGATTTTGATAACTCGAGGGTCTAAGCCCGGAAATTCTTTGTGTCTTCCTTTGTGCCAGCTTGACATAATCAAGCCGAATGCATGTGTGACTTTCTCTGGCCCGAAAAGCGAACGGGAAGAAGTCTCTACAGTAACAACTGCAGCAAAAGTGTTTCCAGGACAGGTGTATCCAGAGGCGTTCTTTAATATGATTCTGAAGACAGGCTGTTCAACAGTCACACTCACAATCACACCTAGGGGCAATTTAGAGTGTCCGATTAATGTTGCATGTTTTGGGCATGTGAGAGGAAACCGGAGTGTCCAGAGAAAACCCACACAGGCATGTGGAGCACATGCAAACTCCACAAAGGGAGGGGCAGTATTAAACCCTGGACCTCAGAACTGTGAGGCCAATACTTTACAGCTCTTCCACCATGCTGCCTTCACTTGAACAATTATTTGAATTCATACATTTTAGGATGTGGCATTAGGAGACATGTCTGCATGTCTAGACTCAGCTCTGGTAGTGCAAATGTCCAATGGTTGCATCGCAGAAATTGGCTTTGTTTGTTTGTTTGTGTAAAAAGCTCAGGCAGAGATGATATACATAAAGTTAAGTCTAAAACTGTTTGGATAATATTTTTACAATTTTGTCTTTATACACCACCACAATTGATTTATAATTACAACAATCGAAATGTGTCATGGCTAGAACTCGCGTCCGAACCTAAATGGACAACTCACGAGGATTAGGAGCAGTTTGGGAAGTGTCTTTATTCAGTCCAAGGTCAAAACACAGGCAGGCAGTCAGCCCATAGAGGCAGGAGTAGCAGAATCGGCAGGTGTAAGAGACAAGTCAGGAACGAGGCGGGGTTCGGTACACGGGGTAGCAAGAGCATGGACAAGGAGTTGTGGGAACATGACATAAGTACAACAATCTGGCAAAGGCCAGAGCGCATGCGTGGCCATATATTTGTGAGCCGTAATTACTGGGACGAGGCACCGTTGTGCGCAT
Organism: Syngnathoides biaculeatus; assembly: GCF_019802595.1. Classification (NCBI taxonomy): domain Eukaryota; kingdom Metazoa; phylum Chordata; class Actinopteri; order Syngnathiformes; family Syngnathidae; genus Syngnathoides; species Syngnathoides biaculeatus. The sequence continues at coordinate 5,107,940 of NC_084656.1, forward strand.
CTGCTGATTGAGGCAGGTGCGTGCCACATCGGGGACCGGCACACCCATGACATGCATTTTGCATGACAAAATGTGGTAACACGTGTACTCATTCACCTTTAATTTAAGAGGTTTCACAAAAATATGGCATTTACCATGCTTACTGTAGATCATTGATGGGCAAACTACGCCCCACGAGCCAAATCTGGTCTGTTGATCATCTCAATGCAGCCCGTCAAAGATTGGTAGAGAATTGCCCAAATCATAACAACATCATGATTACTAACTTTAATTTAACCTTGTCTGTAATTCTGAGTGCTTCCAACAGGTAGCACAGTATATATAGGGATTGTGTCATTGTTTCTCAACATATCATGAATTATTGCTGTCACGAAGGAACACATTCTTTAGCCATTTTACATGGTTTTACCAGTTGTAAAGGCTGTATAATTTGACAACGAAAGTGCTTGTGATGTAATTGTTGAATCTACAATGCTCAGTGATGATGCAATATCATGAAAATGCAGAGAAATGCACGATTTTATTATTACTACACTATTTTTGTTTTCCTTTGTAAAAAGTGTGTTTGGTTGTTACTTTTTTCAATAATAGTTTTACTGGTGTGTTAAATACACACTGCATTGTGGCGCCATACCAAAGTACGTTCTCATAAATTGGACTTGGAGGTTAATGTGAGAACTTGCAACGCCATTGTAGTCCAAACTGTGACCTGGTTTGACTCGATTATCTGTTAGTTAAGTCTTTAGAGAAGTGTACTGTGAATAGTGTTTATTTCATGTTTAGGTACATATTGTACTGGGTTATGTCAGTTCTGCTGTCTTAACATTAATATTTAAACGGCCACTGACACGTAAAACATAATTTTTAGTATGTTGTTGATTAACAAAAATAATCACCAGAATGGCTGTTTGTTCACAGCACATCAGAATGTTACTGTATATAGATTTTTGCATCTCCCGCCAATGAAAAACCTCTCGAGGCCTTTGTGTTGGAGAAAAACCATAAAGTGACGTTTTTTGCAGACGCCCACACTGGCAGGTTCGTGTGTTCATACCTGTTTTACCGGCGAGAAATTAGCTGTTTTTTTCTGCATGTTTGCCAAAATGCCGGCTTGTTGTATTGTTGGATTTTGCTCGAACACTCGGGAGGATGGAGTCACTCTTCACACGTTTCCAAAAGACCCGGTTCGTCATGAAAAATGGATTGCACAGGTGCAAAGGACAAGAGTTTTGTGGGTTTTAAATGACAGATAGGTGTGTATAGAGCTATTAAAAAAATAATAGTTGGGAGGGACTAATTTGTCTCACAGTTTATAGCATATGTTACATGATAATTTCAAATATATCCTCTTGGTCAAGCCAGCAAAATATAACAAAGCACTTGTATTGCGTTTAAGACCATTTAATCACACACAATACAAGACAAAACAATAACAAAATAAAAGTACAAAGACAGCTTAGTAGCTTGTAACACGAGCTAACTAGAAAAACGTCCAGGTGTTATTTCCAGCGAATGTTCCAGGAAGGCAGTGTGGCGGTTAGCCTCTGTGGCGGACCGGCGTTACCCTCCGCGCCTCTGTGGCAGCGGGGAGGTGGGTGGCCGCGTGCGGAGAGGAGAAAGGAGCTTCCCCCCCCCGGCAACCTGGGTCTGGGCAGCCCTGAAGTACTTACTTCACCCAGCATGGGTCCTCCTGAGTACACTACATACACAAGACTTACAAAAGAGTTAGGAAATGTAACAATTTGTCATGTTGTTCATTCATTCATTTGTCATTCTGTCATTTTGAATATTTCATTGGGTTCCTCGTCCGTTTGTCGGGGAGTCTGTTGTTAGAAGTGATGCGCATATCATCTAAATATGGCTCGAAACAATCAGGTAATATGGCCCCAGTCACTTCACTCGATTCTGAGATCTCTTCTTGTCCCAGTGTGACTTCTGCAAAAGACGTTGCAGGCAATATGGCCGCCACTGGGATGTTGAGTGAGACTTCTGCAACTTTGTGCAATAATGACATGCTCTTTCTTTTTTTTTTCATATAGACATTGAAGTGAATAATATTATATGTAGTTTTCATAACAATATCTATTTTAAAATGTATATTAGGGTGTCAGTTGCACTTAAAGTTAGGGTTCATGTTCATGTTACAGTAACCTGTGTGCCATACATTACCAATAATGAGTACAGTTAGGCTAAGTGATACTTTTTTAGTGAACAATATTATATGTAGTTTTCATAACAATATCTATTTTAAAATGTATATTAGTGTGTCAGTTCCACTTTAAGTTAGGGTTCATGTTCATCTTACAGTAAACTGTGTGCCATACATTACCAATAATGAGTACAGTTAAGCTAGGCGATGCTTTTTTATTTTTATTTTTTGGGGTATTGTGGACAAGAGATATTCCTACACATTGGCACCTGATTTTCTGTGAATCGCCACAACAAAACTAACACCAGACTCTGATGGACTGTCTAAAAAAAAGTGATCAAGAACAAAAGTAAATCAAAGTATTAACAATACAAGGCCTTTTTTTAAATGCTTATTTTTTGGTTCTCAACTGGCCCACCTGTCAAATTTGAAAAGTCAATGTGGCCCTGAAACCAAAAAGTTTGCCCACACCTGCCATAAATCAATGAGGCAAATACAATGTGACTTACAGAATATATATTGTGTTTGCATGTAACATGGTGTAGGGTGAAGGGTTGATCATATTCTGCTTTCATTTACTTTTGAAACATAAATTATCAATGTATTATTGTAACAATTCATCCAGAGAGAAAAGTCTGTGACACATGATTTTGAATTGTCTCCTTGAAATGACATTGACACATGACGACATTGAGGTGAAAACTATGCCATTACTCACTCTTCGCTCCTCAAGTGATCTCCTTGACTGCCGAAGCAATCTCCAGTGGCAGGAGTGAATGTAAACTGGAGTGAGGATGGAGAATGAATGAATTTCCACAGAATGAAATTTGACTCAGCCCTTGTGTCCTGGGTTTCAGTTGTGGTTTTAATGCCAGATGGTGATGAATTACAATTCTTGCATACTATTAAAATTTGTGAACTAATAATGAGCTACACTCATACAGATCATGTTTCAAACCACAGAAAATATTCTTAACAATGATGTCCCATAATATTGATAGTAAAATTGAATGATTGAAAGATGAGGTACTTATTTTTATTGGGGTCATGATTCAGGGCACCCTGGACATAACAGTTCCAACCCCCATTTTCTTTTATCTGGAAATGTTTTGGTCTGTAGCAGGTTCCCACCCAAGTGTAGTTTACATTGATGATTCCATGTGCCCTGCGATTGGTTGGCAAACAGTTCAGGGTGTATCCCGCGTCCTGCCTGTTGACAGCTGGATTGGCTCTAGCACGCCCATGCCCCTTGTGAGGATAAGTGGCTAAGAAAATGGATTGATGGATGGAAACTTACCATGTACATTTCTGATCTGATCTCGCTGTGATTACTGAACACATGAAACTTATTTTACCTTATTATACCATATACCAAATTTATCCTGTGTACATGGAACTGATCTGCACATTTTGATGATATTAATTATTATATTTGAGGAGCAATATTACACTATTGTTTCGAGCCATATTCAGATGATATGCGATCACGGCCAAACCTCATCCCCGTCCGATCCACTTCCGTGGCGGAAGTGAGCCATCGCGGCAGCGCGCAGCCTTCGCTGAAGCAGTGACCGCCGAATGCGGCGCCTCAGCCGGTGTGGCTGATTTTCTGAGCCGTGGTGGCATACAAGGAGGAGGTGGAGCCATGACATGCTGCTTTTAGGGGTATATTCAAAGCCGCCGCAGTAATTGTTGAACACCGTCGAACCGGGGCGCATTTCTATCTGGCTGTTATTTGGAACCCACAAAGCTCTCGTCCTCTGCACCTGTGCAATCCATTTTTCACAACGAACCGGGTCTCTTGCAAACTTATAAAGGCTAAATCCATTCTGGCGAGTGTTCAAGCAATGTCTATCAATGCAATGAGCCGGCATTTTGGCTAACACGAAGGAACAACGAGCTACCTTCCCGGAGGTAAATCTAATGGAAACAAACGAGTCGACTATGGGGCGCCTCTGTCCTGTACATCACTTCCTGCTTCTTCTCGAAAACAAATCCCTCGAGAGGATTTTCATGGCGGGAGTTACAAAAAGCTGTATAAGTCAAAATCATGTTTTGTGGTGAAAAAACACACGGGACCATATTGGCTGTGGGTTTTTCATTCATAATATACCAAAAATCATCCATTTCCTGACACTTGACCTTTAGAGGTCAAGTGTCATCCCTATAAACTGTCATGGTTCTGCCGGTCCAGCCCAGGCTGTGCGGGTTCCCACACAGTTGCACTGATTAGGAGGCGGACACCTGCGCCTCATGCTGGCTGATTGACTGAACACAGGTCTTTCCTCTTGCTTGTATGAGGCACCAAAAGTCCACAAGGTAATACAAATAATTGACGAAAAACAAACTTAATTTGAAAGGATTAAAGCCTGTTCTAAAAATAATTCTGCATATAAAACACAACAAGTGATTCACATGTACTGTTATGGTCCTGCCAGTCCAGCCCTGAATGGGCGGGTCCCAGCTCACCGGCGCTGATTAGGAGGCGCATACCTGCGCCTCATCCTCGCTGATTCACCCCGGTATTTATAGGACCCAGGAGACGACTGGACTTCGCCATATCGTTGCAACTCATGCCCCGTTCCTGCACTCCCGTATCTCTGATTGTGAACCCGTGTGTACTGACCTCCGCCTGTTCTCCGACCGACCCCGTAAGCCTGACTCCTTTGACACTCTTGCCTTCTTTGATCGCTCTCCCGTGTACTGTCTCCTGCTTGCCCAGGGATCTGCTCTCTACGCCCGACGTCCTGACTACCGCTGCTGCACTTGACTGTCTACCTGATCCCCGACCTTGGAACGAATAAACACTTTTCCCAAAATGCCTCTTCATCCCCGGAGTCCTGCATATGGTTCCTCCTCCGTCTCGATGGGCCGTGACACAAACATTCTAAAATAGATATTGTAATGAAAAATACATATAACATTATTCACTTCAATGTCTATACGAGAAAAAAAATATGAGCGGAGAGCATGTCGTCCATGCTCAAAGTTGCAGAAGTGTCACTCTACGACATCCGTGGTCGCCATATTGCTGCATCCCTTGTCCGTGACGTCACCCGGACATTCGCCAATGAAAACATGCGGTCGACCCTACTATGGGAGACAAACACGGCCCTTATGACAGAAGCTCTTTTCGAAGAAGAGAACATCTCACAACCGAGTGAAGTTACCGGGGCAATATTACCCTATTGTTCCGAGCCATATTCAGATGATATGCGATCACGGCCAAACCGCCTCCCCGTCCCATCCACTTCCGCGGCGGAGATGAACCATCACGGGTCATCGCAGCCGGCTGGTGTGGCTCATTTTCGGCGCTGAGGTGGCTTATCACGGAACCATGCCGGGATGCTTTAGGTCGTTGTTCAAAGCTGCCGCAGTACAGGATGAACAACACCGTCGAGCCGGGGCGCTTTACGACGTTGTCGTCGCACGCCGCTGAGTGCGGCATTGTGGCAGCAATCTTCAGAACCGCCGCCGTCTGCGAGCCCGACCCGCAGCCCTCGCTGAAACCATGACCGGCTGACGTGGCGCTTCGTCCGGTGTGGCACATTTTCGACGCTGATATGGCTTATCACAGAGCCGAGCCGGGCTGCTTTAGGGCATTTGTTCATCGCCGCCGTCCGCTGAGTACTTCCTACGCCAGCAAGGCGACGCAGCAGCCTTCGACACATTTAGCACACCTGTCATACGTACGCGGATCTTTTATTATGAGAAACTATTATTTTTTATTATTTTTTAGTAGCTGTAGACACACCTATCTGTCATTCGGAACCCATGAAGCTCTCGTCCTCTGCACCCGTGCAATCCATTTTTCACAGCGAACTGGGTCTCTTGCAAACTTATTAAGGGTAAATCCATCCTCCCGAGTGATCAAGCAATGTCCAGCAATGCAACGTGCCGGCATTTTGGCTAACACGAAAGAACAACGAGCTACCTTCCCGCAGGTAAAACTAATAGAAAAAAACGAGTCCACTTGGGGGCGCTCCTGTCCTTTACGTCACTTCCTGCTTCTTCTGAAAAACAAATCCCTCGAGAGGATTTTCATGGCGTGAGCTACAAAAAGCCATATACGTCAAAATCATGTTTTGTGGTGAAAAAAACGCATGGGCCCATACTGGCTGCTGTTTTTTCATTCATACCATAGTTAAAATCATCCATGTCATGACAGTGTCCCTTTAAAAAGATAGATATGATCGTCTGTTTGTTGATTAAATTATCATTGTCTTTCTGTGTGTGGAATTTATTTTTCATTGATCCCTCCATCCATTTTCAAGCTGCTTATCCTCATATTAATGACTTATTTTCTTGCAAAGCATTTCATGTTTAACTGTACAAATAAATAGTTCACTCTTCAATACAATTTAAAGATAGAAGCAATAATATCCACCTACAGGACTGGAGTGGAATATCAATCACAATTTGTGGCTGTTTATACTGTACAGTATGTACAAAGGTGAGTTTTTGTTGTTCTTAACTATAATGAACAACAGCTTCACAGCTTGGCTGTCATCCTCAGACTTTTCTCTGGCATTTGTCCATTATCTGTTAAATTACAACACTCTTTGGGATTATTGTTCCACTTTAGAAAAGACCAGTACTTTGCTGAATGCTCTTTACGTGACAAGCCAGTCCCCGAATTGCAATAGGTAACTCATAATAATGGGGGGAAAAAAAAAAAAAAAAAAAAAAAAAAATATATATATATATATATATATATATATATATATATATAGGTGGCACAGTGGCTCAGCTGGTAAAGCGTTGGCCTCACAGTTTTGAGGTCCCGGGTTCAATCCCGGACCCGCCTGTGTGGAGTTTGCATGTTCTCCCTGTGCCTATGTGGGTTTCTAACCCTAACCCACTCCGGTTTCCTCCTACACCCCAAAAACATGCAAAAATAATTGGAAATTCAAAATTACCCCAAGGTGTGATTGTGAGTGCAGCTGTTTGTCTCAATGTGCCCTGCGATTGGCTGGCAACCAGTTCAGGGTGTACCCCGCCTCCTGCCCGTTGACAGCTGGGATAGGCTCTCCGCGACCCTCATGAGGATAAGCGGCAAAGAAAATGGATGGATGGATATATATATACATACATATATACACAGTGCCTTGTGAAAGTATTCGGCCCACTTGATCTTTTCAACCTTTCACAACATTTCTGGCTTCAAACATAATATACAATTATATTTTTTTGTCAAGAATCAACAACAAGTGGCACACAATCGTGAAGTGGAATGAAATTTATTGGATATTTTGAACTTTTTCAACAAATAAAAACCTGAAAAGTGGGGCGTTCAATATTATTCGGCCCCCTTGCATTAATACTTTGTCGCACCACCTTTTTGCTCCAATTACAGCTGCAAGTCGCTTAGGGTATGTCTCTATCAGTTTTGCACATCAAGAGAGTGAAATTCTTGCCCAGTGTTCCTTGCAAAACAGCTCGAGCTCAGTGAGGTTGTATTGAAAGTGTTTGTGAACAGCAGTCCTCAGCTCTGCCCACAGATTCTTGATTGGACTCTGACTTGGCCATTCTAACACCTGGATACGTTTATTTGTGAACCATTCCATTGTAGATTTGGCTTTATGTTTTGGATCATTGTCCTGTTGGAAGACAAATCTCCCTCTCAGTCTCAGATCTTTTGCAGACTCCAACAGGTTTTCTTCCAGAATCGTCCTGTATTTGGCTCCATTCATCTTCCCATCAATTTTAACCATCTTCCCTGTCCCTGCTGAAGAAACACAGGCCCAAACCATGAGGCTGCCACCACCATGTTTGACAGTGGGGATGGTGTGTTCAGGGTGATGAACTGTCTCGCTTTTAGACCAAACATATCGTTTTGCATTTTTATCGATATCTTTGAGAAATGGCTTTCTTTTTGCCACTCTTCCATAAAGGCCAGATTTGTGCAGTGTACAACTGGTTGTTGTCCGATGGACAGACTCTCCCACCTCCGCTGTTGATCTCTGCAGTTCATCCAGAGTGATCATGGGCCTCTTGGTTGCATCTCTCATCAGTCTTTTCCTTGTTCGAGGTGAAAGTTTAGAGGGATGGCTGTGTCTTGGTAGATTTGTAGTGGTCTGATATTCCTGCACGGTGTTCCTTGAGAGGTTTCGAGCTTGGGAAATCTTTTTGTTTCCAAATCCGGCTTTAAACGTCTCCACAACAGTATCTCAGACCTGCCTGGTGAGTTCCTTGGTCTTCATGGTGCTCTCTGCACTTCAAACAGAATCCTGAGACTATCACAGAGCAGGTGTATTTATATGGACACTTGATTACACACACAGGTGAATTCTATTTATCATCTTCGGTCAATATTGGATCATTCAGAGATCCTCACTGAACTTCTGGAGTGAGTTTGCAGCACTGAAAGTGAAGGAGCCGAATGATATTGCACGCCCCACTTTTCAGTTTTTTATTTGTTAAAAAATTCTTATTTCACAGTTGTGTTCCACTCGTTGATTCTTGACAAAAAATGACAAATTTATATCGTTATGTTTGAAGCCTGATTTGTAGCGAAAGGTTGAAAAGTTCAAGGGGGCCGAATACTTTCAGAAGACACTGTACAGTATATATCCATCCATCTATCCATTTTCTTAGCCGCTTATCCTCATAAGGGTCGCGGGAGTTCTGAAGTCTATCCCAGCTGTCATTGGGCACGAGGCAGGCTACACCCTGAACTGGTTGACAGCCAATCACAGGGCACATGGAGACAAACAGCCGCACTCACAATCACACCTAGGGGCAATTTAGAGTGTCCAATTAATGTCCCATGTTTTTGGGATGTGGGAGGAAATCGGAGGAAGTCCACGCAGGCAGGAGACAGAGAGAACATGCAAACTCCACACAGGGAGAGCTGGGATTGATCCCAACGTTTTCCAGCTGCCCACCGTGCCGCCTTTATACTTTCCTTGTACCATGCATTTCGAAAATACATTATTATATTCTTGGTGGCACGGTGGAGCAGCTGTAGAGCATTTGCCTCACAGTTTTGAGGACTGGGGTTCAAATTCCGGCCCCGCCTGCGTGGAGTTTGCATGTTCTCCCCATTCCTGGGTTTTCTCCCGGGACCCTGGTTTCCTCCCCACATCTCAGAAACATGCATTGATTGGAGACTCTAAATTGCCCCTATGTGTGATTGTGAGTGTGACTGTTTTCTGTTTCCATGTGCCCTGCGATAGGCTGGCAACCAGTCCAGGGTGTACCCTGCCTCCTGCCCAATTATAGCTCAGATAGGCTTCGGCACACCCGCAACACTCGTGAGGATAAGCGGCTCAGAAAATGGATATTCTTGAAATCGTGACCCTCATTGTCTTTCCATATTTCCTTAGCATTTGGCAAGGTGGCCAACCCTGGTATATGACTGCTTTTAACCTCTGTGTGTGCATGCGTGTGTCTGTGTGATGGTAAGTGGAATGTGACAACATGGTCCCTCCTGTTGAGGAGATGTCAGGGTGTTCCACATTCCTGTCACCAGTTAAACAGGTTTCAAGTTGAGGCTCTTCTCAGTGCACCTCACCTATTCTGCATGATTAATTTCCGTTTTGAAGAATTGCTGTGATTGAAACACCTCTGATGGGTGGAGGGAGACAAAATTCTCTGACTTCAATTAATGACAGATATAGTTGTTGTCACACAACAATAATTTGTGTTGTCATGTCTACTTAGTTGCAATTTAACTGAACAGAAACAAAAAATAGATTAGAACAATAAAATGTTTTTATGTATTAATTACATAAAATGTGGATTTTTGCCTTTAAATCTGCACTTTATGAAGACGGTTATACTAGTGTATACGAAGAGTTCAAGGCAAAAGCAGATATATCCATTTTTGTTGTTTCTATCATATAAATAAAAGAATCTACAGAAACAATAAAAAATGATATATCTGCTTTTGCTTCTGAACTCTTTATTACAGTAAATTTATCAGATGTTTTATGTAGGACTAGATGTTTATACATAGCCCTTTATTCAGTTTATTATCTTTCACAATGAAAGCTGAGAAAACAGCAGACTAATTTAATGTTCATTCAGTATCGACAATGGCTATTCAAAAAACTTGTAAATTTTTTTTAAACAAAATACATAAAATATGGCATTTTATTCATACATGCTCCATTGAAACGTGAGGCTAATTGTTTGATTGTTATTATTTATTTATTTTAGACCCTAAACATTTGGTTCTACCAATAAAAGATGAATATAAGACAAGATCAACAGTTCTGCCAGTGTATAGCAAAACACGGCAAATTTATATACTGTGTGTGTGTGTATATATCACATTTCATACACAAGGTAACTCAATGTGGTTTTCATGATTTCATGATTTCATGCGCAATTTGCAAATGCATGTAATAGAAATAAAACATTTAAAACAAGGAAAATCAAAAAATTAATTTAAAAAATTGAAAATATCCAATTAAAAACTGCATTTTACAGAACAAGAAATATTAAAAACAGGAAATACTCTAAAAACATGAGAAAAAAAAGTTTTCAACCTGGATTTAAAAACATTTAGACTTGGGGCTGACGTCACCTCTGTTGGCAACTTATTCCGTGTGTGCAGCATAATAGCTAAATGCTGCTTCACCGTGTTTGCCTTGGATCCTGTGCTCCACTCTTTGACCTTAATCTGTCGATCTCAGAGCTCTACTGGGTTTATATTCCATTAGCATTTCTTTCTTTCTTTCTTTCTTTCTTTCATGTTGGAGTGCAGCATTCTGAATGAGCTGTCACTTTTTAATGCATTTTGGGGGAAGTCCAGTCAGAGGACCATTACAGAAGTCAAGTCTACTTGTGATAAAAGCATGGATGAGCTTTTCGTGGTCATACAAGCCTTCACTGTAGATATGTTCTTCAGATGGTAAAAGGCAGTTTTTGTGATTGATTTGATATGACTATTGAAAGTCAAGTCAGAATCTATTAGTACAACAGCATGGTTGAGTGTGGTTTTTAAAGATAGTAAGTCCAGACCTATACTCTTTTCTTTATTGGGAAAATCAATTATCTCAGTTTTGTTGAGGTTTAGTTGAAGAAAATTTAGCCTCATCCAGTTATCTGCTTTAGACAGTGGCACAACACCTAAATTGAACTGTCAACTGGAGACACTGCTAAATATAACTGTGTGTCATCTTCAGAGCTATGATTCTCAAAATTAAAGCTCTGAAGAATTTTACACAAGGGTAGTTTCAACAGACTGAACAGCAGATGTTGAAGACCTGACCTTTGAGGGACGCCATAGGTCATTGCTATTTGTTGAGATTGAGCACTTCCAATGGTTACAAATTAAGATGAGGCAAACGCACTTTGAAAGTCCTCCTCCCATTCTGTCATGAACCAGCGGCACTGGGGCAGACCCAAATGCAGGACTTCCAGGCAATGACCTAATGATCAGAGTGGGTTTATTCCAAAAACCAGTCAATACCAGGTGTAGGAGTCCGACAAGGCAGAGGCACAAAAACGCTACACTAAAGGCAGTATCCAAAAACATGAAACAAGGTCCGATGACTATGGAACAAACTAAGACACTTAACAAGACGTGGACAAACTATAAGGGCACAAACTCGCTGTGACAAGGATAGCTCTACAATAGACTTACACACAATAGTGGAGAATCCAACATGCAGTAAATGCAACGCAACAAAATGGCAAATGCCAGTGACAAAACTCCAACTTACAGTAAATGCCTGGTCTAATTAAAGTCAAGTGAACAGCAGCTGTGTGACAGCTGTCAGAGATGGTCCCGCTCAGAGTAGTGGCCCAGCCACGCCCTCACGGCAGTGGCCAGGCCATGCCCATGACACATTCCTTATGAAAGTACTATGTTTTAGTCTTTTTCTTGGTCCAGGTCCCCCACTCATTTTTATACCCTTAGATTTAAGTCTAGCCACATAAATTGGAGGCCGGCTTGCTAGCTTGCTAAAATGCGCCATTATGTGCATACGCACAATGACATATCAGAAAAGGCCAGATTGGTCAAGCCGACGATCAGTGAAGTGACAAATTTCATAGTGAAGTTGATAGCCTGACGTCTACATTTTAATGCCAATGCGATATACCCACACTACCTTTGTGATTAACCAATAGATTGCGATTGACGTGTTGGGCACATCTGAATCAAGTGATGGATGATAGGCTGACGCCCACTTTTTAGTCACATCCGATCGACCAATGCTACAATCGCGATCGACGCCTTGAGCATCCCTTCTTTATAGGGTTTAAGTCTGAAGCCACTTCTATACTCCATTGAATTATTTTATTATTTTGGCAGTTTTTCAAGCAAATTTCAACCTGCCATTACTATTATTTTTCCCAAAAAGTATTTAGCATTATATGGTGGACGTGTGTGCTTTGGTTCTTGCAGTCTTTGTGACCAGTAGATTGTGATACCTTCACTCTTGCCTGCTGGGTGTCATTGCAGATATGCTCTTAAAATAATTCCGTCATCCACTGCTGTTCTTCCTCCATCTACAGCTTTCTGATTTTTATGCTTGTTACACCTAACTATAAATTTAGTCTTACAGGCAAAATCAGAATATAGAACTCAGTCTAGATATTACACACTTTAAATAATCAATGTTATCGGATATTCTGTAGCTGCCAAACAATGCATCTGTCCTGTTTCAAAACTTTGCTCATAGTAACTTTACTTTACTTTTGCCCACACTTCAAATTCACATCCTTCATCAAGTGCACCAGAGTTTCTACCCTTTGTCCAAAAAGCCACATTTTAGAAACTCTGAGTCAAATGTTTTTTTTTAGTTTGACATATTTTGCTGTCAAACAGGAGAATAAACAAACAGAAAAGACAGTACTCTGCTGCAAGTTCCCAGCACTTGTCTTTAAAAAGACAAATCTTTGAAAATAAAAAGTGTAACATCAGATGTGCATTCAATATTTTTAAATGTATTTTTAACTTGTTTCAACTTTCCACTCACACGGAATGGGTCTGAGCTACTATTGGGACACAAGAGTCACAACTCACTATCGGTACTTAAGATCTGGTGATTTAGTGTGTTATGGTGTATGAGAAAATGATTTACATGAGTGTCTGGATAATTCGGTTGCCAAACATGAGCCATTTAATTCAACATTTAACATTCTGTTCTGCCGTTGATCAGGAAGATGTATACCACTATGCTGATAAAAGACTAAAACAAGACCAAAAACGTTGCCGTGCCTGGCACAGAAGGATGTTCACACATTGACGGGGTTTATTTTGTCTGTCACACAGTGAATACACACTGAGAGTAATACGGCAAATGGTTTATGTTATGAAACACCATGAATAAATAAATGGGACTTGACAACACAAATTCATATAAAGCAAGGGTGTCAAACTCATTTTTGTCATGGGCCACATTGCAGTTATGAGTTCCCTTCGAGGGCCATTATGGCCATAAAAATGTCCTCATAATAATCGCCTCATCATATTTACATACAAAATTTATTAACTTCTTTTGGAATCCAATATCAAGGCTCTGTTCGTGTTTGGTCACACAAAATTGCTTAGATCTCAAGTTATAATTTATGATTTTTGATAACTTGAAATTTTGGTACAGATTTTCAAAAGAATTAAGGAAGTTTACACACATCATTTACCTTTGCGGGTCACATAACATCATGTGGCGGCCCAGATCTGGCCCCCAGGCCTTGAGTTTGACACCTGTGATATAATGTGATTTTAAGCTCAAAGCATGAACAGTATAAATTATTACCATTTCATTCCATTGATTTTGGACACAGATAACTAAAAATATTGATTTTAATAATTTTCCTTTGATTTCCTCAGGGAGTTTGATGCTGGATACGGTGAGGAATTTGGGTCTCCACCTCCCTCATATCTTCCTCCTTTTTCTGCTCCTTCACCGCCTCCTCTTTCTTGTACATCACCACAACCCCATCAACAACAACAAAAACAAACAACCCGTCGTTGCAGACCATGTTCAACTGGAGGAGTCCAGTTACGCATCAAGAACAGGTACATGACACTAATACTGTACAGTATGTTAGTCACACCAGGTAAAGAACATGAAGTGTGTCTTCAACAATGAAATATTACTTGATAAAGGCAATGTTTTCTTTCTGCTTTAATTCTCCATTTGTGTGTTCGGTATTGGTGTTCTCAAGAGGACTTAAATAAATCAGTGACAAGTGTACTACTCCCAGTTGAGCAGGTCATGACTCCTTGTGGTAGAATGTCCTGGCTACACTTCCTTTGTGTATGCGTAAGTGTCAGAGGATTTATTAACACTAGTTGTGTTGTGTGTTTGGGATTCAGGGTTCATACAGCCAACATTTCCATGGAGATCACCTCACAATGTTCCCTGTCTTCTTCAGCAGCTTTGTCCTGCTGAGTACTTTTTACATTAGTTGAGTATCTGAGAAGTCAAATTGTGTTGCTTGAAAAAAAAAAAGTCGTCATGGTCATTTTACTCTATACCTTTCACTACTGTGGATGAACCGGTAAGAGCCATTAAACTGTTTAAAGACCAATCAGTTGTGCAACTAAAAAACTGAAATTATCAGCCTCTTTTTTTTTTTTTTCCATCTTGTGAGTAAAGGTGTCGAACTCAAGGCCTGGATCTGGGTCAAAGTAAATAAAATATGTATACGTCACATTTCCTTTGAATCAATTTGTTTTTTTCATTCTGGCAAAAAATCTCCATCGCAATTATGTTTTTCTACACTTTTTACAATCACGTTTCCCCCCACCAAATACCTTTTCACTATAAATTGAACAATAGCTTTTATATTTCAATCTTTACTCGTAACTGGTTTCTATTTTCTTATATAAACATACAGTAAAAACACAGCAAAAAAGAACCTATAAAATTTACCCTGTAAATTTAGTCCAACAATTTTGCAGCAGGTGGCACGGTGGCTCATCTGGTAAAGAGTTGGCCTCACAGTTCTGAGGTCCCGGGTTCAATCCCACCCTTCCTGTGTGGACTTTGCTTGTTCTGCCTGCCATTGGAGCCAAATATTTTAAAATGTAATTTCAAAAGAGCCATTCAGTATTTCAAAAACAAGTGTATTTGAGCATTTATGTAAGACCAACACTTTTAGAGGACAATACGTCTCTGAATTCTTTTCAATAACATTGTTACGCTGTTGCTAAGCAAAGATGACAAAAGTACTTCTTACCATTAATGCAACTTTTGGTGCTTCACGGTTTAGCTGATGGCTTCATAGTCTGTTTCATACAATGTCAGATTAATCTTCATGCAAGTGTTGAGACTTCCATCCGTTAATTTTGAATGTAATTCAATTTGATTTTATCTCATGCTGGTATGATGGTGAACAGTTCTTGCCAACAAAGGCATGTCTTTTATTTGTTTGATTATCTTGTCTTTATGCGAATTTGGCAAAATGTTTATTGGCAACATCATGGATGAATGCTTTGTGATGCTCCCCATCTGTGAATTTAGACACACAGCAGAACCCTGCCTCTCTGTTCTTGTTGAAAACGTCGGTACTTCTCATATTTTTTTCTTTGATCAAGCTTTGTCAAAAGCTTATCCATAATTAGTTGTTCAGACACGATTGGCGTTCGACCGTTCTGTGCCTGTGGACATCGACAGCCACACTAAACTACGGCCACCCCACTAGAACAAACTGTCTCTGCATCATTTGCGTTCCCTGTCCTGTCCTGGCTTAACTTTATTTGTTAAACCAATCACCCTTCTCTCCTCTCGTTCTCCGTCTCGTTTACTCTTGGTCCATACAAGCAGTCTATAAATACTGTCACTGGTCTACAACCAATTTTATCCTAATATGGACCTCAGATAGTGTGCGAGTGTCTTTGTGTGTGTGTTTTGGAATGTGGTGAGCATCGCGACCTCATGATGGTGCTATATTGTGATTTAAGACAGACATTTCTTTGATTGGTTTGGGAACTTGCCTAGGCCTTCTGCAGTTTTAAGTTGGGATGTTTCTGCTTGTTTGCACTTGTGCAATAATATATCTTCAGGTTTTGCAGCAATATTCATCGATTGTTGAATATGCATACACTGCAATGGGTCCCCTCGGTTGAAGTTACAAATGGTGCACAATAGGCCCACTGAGTTCCACCCATATTTACTGTTTTTCATTTGATTATTTATGAGTGACTTGACTTATGGTGACTTTACTTATACTGATTCCAATAACTGATAACTTCCTCCTTCTCCAAGCCGATACCAATACCACTGACCAATATAATCCTAAACTGATGGAAAGTTGTACTGGGGATGCTCTACTTATGTATGTTCCATATAATTGTTTTTTGTCATACTGGTTCTATAACATGTTGCCTTTTTATTCAAATAACCGTAATTTCCGAGCGCACCTGATTATAAGCCTCACCCAGTATATTTTAAAAGGAAAAAGCATTTTGTACATACACAAGCCGTACTTGATTAAAATCTGCATGTGCCCACATTGAAAAATTAGATATCTACAAAAAAAGACAGTACACAGAAAGAGTTTTCAAATTTTTAATAATATACCTTAGCCTTTCTTTCCAAACAGTGCTTGTGACATGACAGTACCACACCAGCAACATGCTAGCAGTGCTAACAGATCCGGTTAAAAAAAACATACCCGGTAAAAGTCATTTCCTCGGCACATATATTCCACCGGTCTCACTCTTACCTTTTCCGCTCGAGTGCCTCCTTGCGGCTGTTACAAAAAATGCACAAATTACCCACATCACCAGATAAACCGCAGGGTTGAAAGCGTGTGAAAAAAGTCGTGGCCTATTTTCCGGAAATTGCAAAATGGAATTTAAAGCCTGAACTGCTTGCCTGCCAATCACAGGGCACATGAAGACAGAGAACAGTCGCACTCACAATCACACTTATAGGTCAAGTGTCATCCCTATAAACATTCTAAAATAGATATTGTAATGAAAAATACGTACAACATTATTCATTTCAATGTCTATATGAAAAAAATAAATATGAGCGGAGAGCGCGTCATCCATGCGCAAAGTTGCGGAAGTGTCATTCGACATCCAAGTGGTTGCCATATTGCCTGCATTTACTGTCCGTGACGTCACCCCGGACATTCGCCATTGAAAACACGCTGTGGCCCTTACTATAGGACACGCCCCTTCAGACACAGAAGCTCTTTTCGAAGAAGAGAACATCTCACAATCGAGTGAAGTGACCAGGGCAAAAAACCCTATTGTTTCGAGCCATATTTAAATTATATGCGTATTACTTCTAATTAACAACAGACTCCCAGACAGTATGCATGAGCTAGCCCGCCCAAAGCTGTGCTCATCCGCGGGGCGGACAGCTTGGGGGCCGGCTCCTCCGCGAGGCACATGGCTTGGCTGTCGGCTCGTCCACGGGGCACACGGCTTGGCCGCCGATTCTTCTGTGAGGCACATGGCTTGGCTGTCAGCTCGTCCGCGGGACACACAGCTTGGCCGCCGGTTCCTCTGCGAGGCACACAGCTTGGCTGCCGGCTCGTCCTCAGGGCACACGGCTTGGCCTCCAGTTCCTCCGTGAGGCACATGGCTTGGCTGCCAGCTCGTCTGCGAGGCACGGCAATGGCGGCGGGTCGTGGGACACGGAAGCCCGGCCAAAGCCATGATCGGCGGATAAACCGACACATTTAGCACGCCTGTCATACGTATGAGGATCTTTTGTTACGTTATGAGAGATGGATTACTGGTTCCCCCCCCTCATTTATGTTTTTTTTTTTTTTTTTAGTAGCTGTATACACACCTACCTGACATTTGGAACCCACGAAGCTCGCGTCCTTTGCACCCGTGCAATCCATTTTTCACAACGAACCAGGTCTCTTGCAAACTTATAAAGGGTAAATCCATCCTCCTGAGTGTTCGAGCTATATGCAGCAGTCCAATGTGCCTGCATTTTGCATTCACGAAGGAACAATGAGCTACCTTCCCGGAGGTATAAGTAATAGAAACAAATGAGTCCACTTGAGGGCATTCCTGCCCTGTACCTCACTTCCTGCTTCTTCTCGAAAACAAATCCCTCAAGAGTTACAAAAAGCTGTATACATCAAACTCATGTTTTGTGGTGAAAAAACGCATGGGTCCATGTTGGATGCCCGTTTTTTTCATTTATAACATACTAAAAATCATATATTTCAAGACAAGCCTTTAAGGGCAAAATAGAGTCTCCAATGAATGCATCTTTTTGGGATTTGGGAGTGCCCGGAGAAAACCCATGCAGGGGCGGGGAGAACATGCAAACTCCACACAGATTTTTTTGTGCAGTTAACAAACTTATTGTAATGTAGGATTGCTGTTTACATGGGTTAGCTGTTGTTACCTTAGCTCATTGGTTTTCAAACTGGCTACCATGAACAGTTTTCATTATTAAGTTACACCCAACAGATGGAGTTCATTTCACTACCGAGCACCCAAGCTCAAAAATTAAATAATGAATGATGTTACACTCTGGCGTAATAAAAAAAAGTTGGATTTTTGCTTATTCTTGGTGGCTTGATAAACTTTACAGTGTAATTTTTCAACTGTAAAAGTGCCCACTGCAATGATTATTGATTATTACAAGCTAAGTCAATGTGTATTTGTAGAAAAACTGTGTGTGCGTGTGTGTGAGCGGGGGACAATAATTTAAGCTGCAAGAGGGGGCACTGCAGAAAGAAAAAAATTTTTGGATTCACTTCCTTAGCTGTTGGACCACCACAAACCATCATCGCTTGCTCCTCTGTCAGGTTAGGTTGCTACGTGAGTCAGCTGCTTTGTAGGCTGCCGGTTCTTGCCACGAGCTGCCCTCCATAGGACACAGAGCACCGTAGTCATAAACTCAAAATCACTGGATGCTTGTAATTTCACCAATCTATTCACAGGGTAGTTTACTCCAGATATTGAATGTTTTTGGTAACGTAGGTGAAGAATTTTGACTGTGTGACTGAAAGAAACCAATGCAAAAGGCTGTGAAATGGTGACCAGTGTGCATCTTAGTGATACAGGTCTTTTTATCAGTCCAGTTTTTTGCGTGTGTGTGTGTGTGTGTGTGTGTGCGTCATTAAACCAATATCAGGCTAACAGTTATTGGTCAAATAGTTGTCGTGCATCCTTAGTTAGTGACAGGCTACGGTGCATTCTGATTCTGACCTACAGTCCATATAAATTTGAGTTACATTGGTGCCATAGGAAGATAATGGAAAAACCCCTGTGATGGGAAAAAAAACTCTTTGGACACCAGAGTTTGTTTCCATCGTGTTTTTCCAAAGCCCTCAATTGGATATCGTAAACCGCCATACAGATAGACAGGTCCAGTTACCCCCAAAAGTACCAGACAAATTCCCATGACAAAGGGGTGTCGTACATGCCAAGTAGAAAGCCATTACATGTTGGTGATGATCTTTGGGATAAAGGTGTGGATTCTACTCTTCAGATTAAAGAAAAGAAAAGAATGTCTCTTTTCTTCTTCCACAATCCCCTTGGCTCAGGCTTATGATCAGATAACACTGGGTGTGGATGGGGAGGATCCTCATGTCTGATTGGTTCACAAACAGGAAGTGGACCGAAACCCCACGAGACTGGGTGTTCATTTACAAAGGACATTGATAACAGGATTCCCCATTCCTTTCATTTCCTCTCCTTCTCCCTTCCTTTATCTCACCATCTCTCACCCTCCTTTCTTTCCACACTAGCCAACTATTTTCTTGCCACTTCCTCTCTCCTTCTACTCGTTTGTCTTTTCTTCTTCCTTAGTCCTACTAATTTTTATAGTTTCTTTTTGGTGTCCAGATTTTTTTAAAGGCTATGTAATGAGGATTAGTGGTACAAAAAGTGTATGTGAATGTTCACACTGGAGGTCAATTCCCATTTTCTACCCCAATATGACATGTATCAGATTCTTTCTGGTCAATGTGAGCAGCGCAATTCCGATTTTTTTTTTTTTTGTTGCCGACCAAGTGGATGTGGATATAAAAAGGATATACATCTAATGCGACGGCATTATGGCACTCATCCAGCCTGTATGTCATCAAAAAGCAACAAACGTGGACAAAATAGACAAAATGCAAACGACAAAGGGGCATAAAACAGTCAGTGGCAAAAAGACTATACTTTAGATCTAAGAAACTATTGGCTCTGGTTGCACAAAATCTTTGAGCTTGCCACAAATGTGTCATGACGAGACCTACGCGTATAGCGATATTTACTATAGTGTCGTGAACGCGGCATGTCGTAGCTGTGCGCACGTGCAATGTGACGTCCTGTTATGTGCACACGCAGGTGACGTCACTCAACAGTAGCCATATTTGGTTTTATAATGTGAATGTTTACATAAAAAGAAGAGATTTGGGTGTGGGGGGGTGTTAAATCTTACTGGTCATCATGGCCTGCAGGAAGAATATAACCTTTTATTCTCCTTTCCTCCCACCATACCTTTACTCCACTTTTCTTCCCTCCCTCCTCTATCCTGTCCAGTGTTTTATCTCAATTCCTCCCTTCTCTCCTTGTAATTCCCTCTAGTTCCCTTCTCTCTAGCCCAGGCGTGGGCAAACGTTTTGGCTCGGGGGTCAGATTTGCTTTTAAAATTTGACAGGTTTGCCAAGTCAGAAACAGATGCTTAGATTTCTAAATTAAACACACAAAAAAAGCATAGCAGTGTTAATACTTGGATTTACTCAAATTCGGAACAGTGTTGTTATGTTGTTCACTTGTTTTTGTTTTTGCCAGTACATCAAAGTCTGATGTTAGTTTTGTTGTAGCAATTCTCAGAAAAGCAGCTACCAAGTGGCAGGAATTGGTAATATACGCTACGTAAGTTACTGTAACATCAGCATGAACCAATAACTTAGCTCTTAGTGTTAAATCACCAGAATGACATGACAACATTGAGCATCCATACATGCATTTTCTGAGCCGCTTATCCTCACAAGGGTGACGGGAGTGCTGAAGCCAATACCAGCTGTCAACGGGCAGGAGGCAGGGTACACCCTGAACTCAAAAGAACTGCCGTACCCATCACTGAGTGCGTGGGTGTGTCCCATCTAAATAAACAAGGAAGTGAGTGGGGGTTTTTATAGTTGCAATGTGGCATGTCAAACCAGCTCATAGTCCGAACTAAAATGGAGTTGAAAGTTCTCACTTTATATTGTAAACATTATTTAAGATAAGCATTGTATGTCCTTGTATGTATGTTGTCATTTATGACAACGGATGACATAAAATGTATGACCCATGATGCATTGCGCACTTAACTCACAAGTAAAAGTTTTATTAATGTGTAAATAAAAATGAAACAGCAACCAAATGCACTTACTGCAAAGGAAAATAAAAAGTGTGGCAAGAGTGAAATAGTGCATTTCTTTGCAGTTTTATGATATTGCACTGGCACTGTGCATTGCAGACTCAACAATCACCTCCCAATCTCTTTCGTTCCCTACATTACAATTTATAAAACCTTTGCAAGTGATCAAATAATGTAAAATGTACACTAGAGTATAATATAACGTGCCCTTGTGCATCAGCAATAATTTATGATATTATGAGGGAGATTAATAGCTCAAAAGCAACTGTTGATTGTTTACTTTTCTGGAAGATGTTGATATTCAACACTCACTGTTGAATTTTATCCGTTTTGGTCCACTCCTGCTTGTAGAAGGGTTCAAGGTTGCAGCTGTGTATACACAATACAGCCAAAATCCAGTCAATGTATGCCTGCATCTACTGCAATACCTGGTGAAACCACTCGGCATGAGAGACAATGTCAAATGATAGTAATCATGATGTTGGTATGATTTGGGCAATTCTCTACCAAACTTTGCCGGGTTTCCCCTCCTCCTCTTTATCTCATTTAATTTATTCCCAGGTGCTATTTCATTATAGTGACTCATCACATTGTAAAAAAATGAGATCATTACACACATGCTTTAAACACAGTAGATCACACAACAAAATTAATTGCCTCTTATCAGATGACTCTTGACTCTGTACATATCACACTGAGGATTAATCAAGCTTGTCTCTCTAACCAAGGGGTCTCAAACTCAATTTACCTTGGGGCCGTTGGAGGCTGAGTCTGGCTGAGGTTAGGCTGCAGCCTCGGCGCACATGAATGTATCTGGAATTTAAATTAGAAATGAAAGACAATCCTATCTTTTCAAACATCTCTTTTTAAACACAAAATAAGATGAAGTGCGCTGGTGTTTACAAATTGTGTGCAAAACTTCTAAAAAAAAAAAACTCTCCTTAGCAACGCTGCTGTAACCTTCTCATTAAATTTTTTTTCTCTGCTTGCATCAAGCCCAGTCGATGTCACATGCCAGATAGCCATCTACCCCACCGTGATTGGTGGGGTAGATGGCTTCGCACAAAAACTCTGTAAAGGTGCCATCCATATAAAACTCAAGGACCGCACTACCATTATACTTTCATATTAAGGTGGGGGTCACAAAATATCATGCCAAGGGCTGCAAATGGCATGCGGGCTGCCAGTTTGAAACCCTGCTCCAACCCTTTTGTCATGAATTAGATCAGGTTTTGCTGCATTGAAACAACAGGAGCTTTAGCTTATGGTATAAAAGTATGATCCTTGTGACTGAATACGAAAAACTGAAACGTCTACATGTCTTTGGAATGCACATGCACCTTTGGTAAAAGAATGTAAGTCCAAGTAGTTTTTAAACTGATCTTTGAAAATATCCAAGAGGAACAGTTTGGCTCCTCCTCGACCCATCCCCTTATCATGATGGAGTGGGTTGTGTGTCCAGGGATTCACGCCCACAGGTAGGGTCACCCACAGCAAAAAGGTCCTTGGTGAGGGACCAGACAAAGTACAGCTCCATAAACCCCTATAGGGAATACAAATATCTGATCAAGATTTGCTTTGCCCAGACATTTCTCAAGAGCCATGCCAGGATGTGGGGCTCCAAGGCCAGCGCCTGATTGCCGGGCCTGCACCTGTGGGGGTTGGCCAGGCACAGACCGAAAGTGTAATTTGGGTCCCCCTTCCCATGGGCTCACCACCAGTAGGAGGGGCCATAGGGGTCAGGTGCAGTGTTAGCTCGGCGGTGGCCAAAGGCAGAGACCTTGGCGATCCCATCCCGGCTACAGAAGGTGGCTCTAGGGATGTGGAATGTCACCTCTCTGACAGAGAAGGAGCCCGAGCTGGTGTGTGAGGTCAAGACGTTCTGACTAGATATAGTCGGACTTACTTCCACACATGGCTTGGGCTCTGGTACCAGTCCTCTTGAGAGCGGTTGGCCACTCTTTCACTCTGGAGTGAGAGGCACCAAGAAGGTGTGGTTATTCTTATTTACCCCCGGCTCGTCACCTGTGCGTTGGGGTTCACCCATGGAGAATCCTCCCTCCACCTTCGGGTGAGGGGATGGATTTTGACTGTTGTTTGTGCCTATTCACCGAACTCAGTTCAGAGGACCAAGCCTGTTTGAAGTCCTTATAAAGGAGTGCTGGACAGCACGCCCACTCCATCGTTCTGCTGGGGGAATTCAATGCTCACGTGGGCAATGACAGTAAGACCTGGAAGGGCATCATTAGCAAGTACAGCCCCCCTGATCAGAACCTGAGCAGTGTTCTGTTAATGGACTTCTGTGCTCATCACGAGTTGTCCATGACGAATACCATGTTCAAGCATGTTCCTGGGCGAGGAAAAGTGGACCAGCTCTACACCCTCGGGAGCATCCTTAAAAGTGCAAGGGAGGTTGCCCAACCAGTCTACGTGTGTTTTGTGGGTTTGGAGAAGAAGGGATTTGATCGTGTCCCTCTGAGAGTCCTGTGAGGGGTCCTTCAGGAGTATGGGGTACTGAACCTCCTGATATGGGCTGTTCGGTCCCTGTAGTTTGGGCTGAATTGCCGACAGTAAGTCGGACTTGTTTCGGGTGAGCGTTGGAGTCCACCAAGAGTGCCCATTGTCACTGATTCTGTTCAGAACTTTCAACGGAATTTGTCTCACAATCGGGGTGTAGAGGGAGTCCAGTTAGTATCAGTCCGTTGTGATAAAGAAAGAGGTCAGTCGAAAGGCAAAGCTCTCAAATTACTAGTTGATCTATGTTCATACCCTCACCTATGGTCACAAACTGGGCCATGACCAAAAGAACACGATCCTGGATACAAGCGACCAAAATGTGTTTCCTTAGCAGAGTGTCCCGGCTCTCTCTTTCAGTGACAGGGTCAGAAGCCTAGTCATTCTGGAGGGGCTCATTTGAGCCGCTGCTCCTCCACATTGAGAGGAGCCAGATGAGGTGGTTGTGGCTTCTGATTCAGATGCCTCCCAGACGCCTCTCTGGTGAGGTTTTTCCGGACATGTCCTACCGGAAAGAGACCCCAGGAATGACCCAGGATACATACATACAGAGTCAGTCTCTTGGCTCGCCTGGGAACCCCTCAGGATCCTCCTGGAAGAGCTGGATGAAGTGGCTGGGGAAAGGGACGTCTGGGTGTCCCTGCTAAAGCCACTGCCCCCGCAATCCGACTCGGATAAGCGGTAGAAGATGCATGGATGGAACAGTTCTGGGTGTTGAAGCTGGTTCTATTATAATCTTAAAGTGTTGTTAAAAATTTTTGTTGTTACAGTTTTTTATATGTTAAGTGAGAAGCACACAGACACACACACACACACAGCATGCTTCCACACTTTATTTCATAAATCCACAAACACACCAGCTATTAGCATAGTTTCATGTGCATGTTTTGACAAGCATTTATTTTGATTTCCGAGTAGATCTAAGAGATTGCCATTATTATGGTCTGTAGCGACTGTTTCCCACGGCACTTTTGTTGAAAAAAAAACACTTAATGTTTGGGCTAAAACCTCCTCATTAAAACCGTAATTGCACAATTTGTCAAGTCTGGAATCCATCACATATTCTTTTATTTTTTTCCCGCTCCCTCGCTCCAAGGTAAACTCACTTGAGTAGTTTCAATAAAATCAGTGAAAATACCAATGTCAATATGGACCTGGTTTAGCTTTCATAATAGTGCATACTAGTATGAAGGCTGCATCCTAGTTTTTGTTTCCAGAACGGGCTATTGTTGATGCATCATTCCTTTGTTATTTGCACCAAAAAAGGGGAAACAAAAGTAATCCATGACACAGGTGGTTTGTTCAAAGAAAACAGTTTCCTTGAACTCCAAGCAGCAAAAATAAAGTAAATAAATTTCATTACACATCAAATGGGCACAGCAAATCCAGGTCAATGAAAAAACATACAAAGAAAAGAATGAGGATTGCGGATGATGATGGACGTTAATGATGATGTTTATGATGTTCAAAAAACTATTTCACCCAAGCGTCTCATTCCACGCTCCATCTTTGACCGTCTAACCTTCGTTTTTCTTCCGGTTCATTACTTCATCACAACGTATCTACTATGTATCAAATCTCAAATCCTAATTTTAAATATCACAGAATGCAATATAATCATCATCCACAGCATTCATGTAATAAACAATTTGTGAATACGCGACATTATTAAAACTTAGCTGAAATTATTTCACTGAAACTAGCCACAAATTATTGTTACTGAAAATATTTAAAGCTCAAGTGTTGTCAAACGGATGATTTTTGGTATATTATTCATGAAAAACCCACAGCCAATATGGTCTCATGTGTTTTTTCACCACAAAACATGATTTTGGCGTATAGAGCTTTTTTGTAACTCCCGCAATGAAAATCCTCTCGGATTTGTTTTCGAGAAAAAGCAGGAAGTGACGTAAAGGACAGCGGCACCCCCTCGTGGACTCGTTTGTTTCCATTAGTTTTACCTCCGGGAAGGTAGCTCGTTGTTCCTTCGTGTTAGCCAAAATGCCGGCTCATTGCATTGCTGGACATTGCTTGAACACTCGGGAGAATGGAATTACCCTTCATAAGTTTGAAAGAGACCCTGTTTGTTGTGAAAAATGGATTGTACGGGTGCAGAGGACGAGAGCTTTGTGGGTTCCAAATATTAGGTAGGTGTGTATACAGCTACTAAAAAAAAAGAATATTTTAGGGCAGACCACGTAATCGGTCTCTCTCATATCGTAACAAAAGATCCGCTTATGAAATCTGTCCATGTGCGCGTCGCCCAGCCAACAATGTCTTGATAGTGTTCATCACGTACTGCGGCGACTTTGAACATACCCCTAAAAGCAACATATCTCGGCTCCACCTCCTCCTTATATACCACGGGGGGGCCCGAAACTCAGCCACACCGGCTGAGGCGCCACGTTCGGCGGTCACAGCTTCTGAGAAGGCTGCGGCGTCGGGCTTTCCGACGGGGGCGGCTCTGAAGAACCCAGCCGAGAATGCGTTACTCAGTCTGGGTGCGCGCATAATGCACCCCCCTAAAGCAGCACCGCTCGGCTCTGTCATAAGACACACTGGCCGGCTGCGATGAGCCGCGATGGCTCATCTCCGCCGCGGGAGTGGATTAGACTCGATGGGGTTTGGCCGTGATCGGATATCATTTGAATATGGCTCGATACAATAGTGTAATATTGCCCTGAGGGCTCGAAACAATAGTGTAATATTGCCCCGGTAACTTCACTTGGTTGTGTGGTGTTGTCCTTTTCGAAAAGAGCTTCGGTGTCAGAAGGGGCGTCGGAAAAATGCGAATATCTCTGTTGTTCGGTTTCCATAGCAGTAGCAGGCACTGTGCGTTTTCAACGGCGGAAGTGACGATGACGTCAAGGACAGAGGACGCGACTAATATGGCGACCACTTGGATGTCGAGGGACACTCTATTGCGCAACTTTGTGCATTGATGACGCGCTCTCCGCTCACTTTTTTTCTGCTTATTTTTCGTATAGACATTGAAGTGAATACTGTTATATGTATTTTTCATTACAATATCAATTTTAGAATGTTTATAGGGATGTCAGTCCCACTTTAAAGAACAGAAATTACATTTAGGCTCTAACACTAGTTAATCAGGTGGCACGGTGACACTGCTGTAGAGCTTTGGCCTCACAGTTCTGAGTACTGGGGGTCAAATCCCAGATTCATGTGGCATTTGCATGTCCTCCCTGTTCCTGCGTGGGATTTCTCCGGGCATTCTGATTTCCTCCCACTTCCCAAAAACATTCATTAATTGGAGACTCTAAATTGCCCCGAGGTGTGATTTTGAGTGCAACTCTTATCTGTCTCCATGTGCCCTGCGATTTGCTGGCAACCAGTTCAGGCTGTACCCTGAACATCCCAGCTGTACAGCTGGAATAGGCTCCAGAACTCCCGCGACCCTTGTGAGGATAAGAATCTCAGAAAATGGATGGATGAATCTTTAAGATGAAACCAAAGTTGTACATGTGGTGTACGTGACATGGCTCTTACCGTTAACCTATCAATAAGGGTCAGCTAAAAGTAATGAAACACAATTTATTTTTAAGCTACTTTGCTGAGTACAAATTGGCAGAATAAACATGCAATGCAACCATAAAAATCAACAGTTGCTTCACAGGCATTTACTCTATTATTCATTTGTCACTGTAAAGATGAATTAGCACCTAGTAAGAGAGCTAATATGTGCCATATCCTTATATTTAATTTTTGTAATCGCGTAAAGCAATAATTAAGTAATGTATTTTATGATATTTTTCGTTACCGAATTTCTCTTTTCTTGTCATGTAACTTTTCGGATGTATAAAAAGTGACTGACTATTGTCGTTGACTGAATTTTCTCGCTGTTGATGCATAATTGGATGCGATACATGCCAATCCTGATACTGCAAAAGCACTACTTATTGGTCTGTGTCACAAAGTATGTGTACTACATTACATGCATCTTCATCGAGTTTCAGTTTGGATGGCAATGCAGTCATTGTAAATTAGCACACCAGAGGCAAATGAGTGGAGCGGGGAATAATTTGTCTCTGCCTTTTCGACAAAACTTGCAAATGTGGGTGCTAACACGGATTCCTCCATTAACATAAATCCAGTGACATCAGCATGACACCGACAGTTTCTTTCAACACAAAGGCGCATGGACAGTCTTTCTCGGGTGTTAGCACTTTCTAGTGGAGCATGTATTTTTTTTCTTAATTCTCTGTGAAATACAATCAATAAAACTAATCTCATCAGAAAACTGTGGTTACGACTGAACAGTTATTTGGAGGTCTATTAATAAAAAAGGGGTGGTGCTGGCATTCCTTAGATTTGTGGAGTCAAACAGATTGCGCTTATAAAGATGCTCCGGGTAAAAGGGTGCCGAAGAATGTCTTTTTTATCATATTTTTGCGTAACCTGACAATCTGTGTTGGAAAATCTTTGTTTGTTGTAAGCACGAACTACCTGGGACATGAGATGACTCTCCCTGCAACTTCAAGGCTTCTTAAAAAATATTATTCAGTCTTTTACATCCGCCCCATTCCACTCCTCCATCATCCTCCTTCCCTTTATTGTCTTTGTAAAAACTAAATTAGAGATGTTTCAACTGATCAAGGTGACAAAAACATCTAAAATAGCATACAAAACCATTTGTTTATAGTGAATTGTAATAACAGAGAATAAACATGGATTACTTTTTCTTTCATTCTTTTGTAAGTCCTCACTCTTTAATCGCTTGTCCTTGCTTCTTTCATCTTTATTTAATATCCTGCTGTTTCTTGTATTTTGTGTGTTTCGGCAAATTTTACCTCCAACCATACCCCTCTCAGTCTTCTAGTTTTTAATTGTTCACAATCTCTTTTCTCTAACAACCGTTATCTCAGTCCACCCCACTGCCCTTCCCTTCGACCAATTTTCTCTTTCATTCTTTTGCCTCTCTCTCTCGCTCTCTCTCTCTCTCTCTCTCAGCACGACATCAATTGCTACTATCCAGCTGGACTGAGGATGTTTATTTCATGCTTTTAACATGCAGCAGCCTAATGACTTGTAATTGCTTCAACTGCGCAACAAGCTCAGGGTCAGGGGCCAGAGCAGTGCCAGTCTCTCCAGTCCACCAGTACCAGGATGGAAGTGGAGGGGAAGAGATGCAGTGCTTGAGACCTAATATGCAAAGGTTTTTGTAAGTTTGATGGAAATTTTAGTATGACTCGATGTTAGTAGAAATCAATGACAGATGATAGAGTGGATCTTGGGTTTGAAACGTAAAAGGAGATCGGATGTGGAAGACGGCTAAAGGTTAAAGGTGTCATAATAAGCAGAACAAAATTGTGGAGATCAAAATCCTGCCAAAAAGTTCATATCGAGTGGGACAAAGAACTTTTGAGTTTATGTGAGAGAGCAGTGAATATAAACGGCAAAAAGTGGACTTTGGACCAAGGCCATGGAATTATTGGAGGTATTCTATCGTAGGAAGCTCCGGAAGAAGCAGAAGAAAGCGGCACTGGGCCGGTCCGAGGGGGCGCTTTGTCGCTCACCGTCGGAGGCCAGCGTCAACAACCTGGCGAGTGGCCTCATTTCCAGAGTCCTCAGATTCACATCCAGGTACAATGTCTCTATTATTTAAGTACATTAAAGGGGCTTTTTCTAACAACAAACTCATCTATTGGGAAACGAGTAGCCTCCGATCACAAGTGCAACAATGTGTCTTTAGATGACTTTAGATGATTTCATGTATATACAGTACTTGTGTACTCAACTGCTCCAAAATTATATATACAGTAAATCATTTATTTGTTCATCCGTTTATGCGAGTGAGGCAGAGTGACGGACAGGAAAAATTAAAAGGTCTTCTATTAGATGGCAGGAAGTACATATAGTCATTAATGTATCCACTTTTTGCGACATTTTTGTTTCTTGTGTGCCGTGAGATTTTTCAATTGTAAAATATGTTCCTTGGCTTCATCAAGGTTGGACATCACTCCTCTAAGATTCAGGTCAGATATTCTTATAAGTTAGGTCAAAGCAACATTACAACATAACGGGAATAATGGGCGCTAACTTACTGTAATTAAATTATTTTATTGTGATTATATTACTTCACCTACACCAAAACTTTAGACCATGATTTGACAGAACTGCAGCATGTTTATGCACATCCGTTAGCGCTAGCACTAGCTTGATAGGCTACATAATGTGTTGTTGTTTGGTTGTTAGCCATATTGTATTAAACGTATGTCAACATAACTCAAGGAATCCTTGAATGAAAGCCCTCTCCCGAGAACCAGTGAGGACCAATGCATGTTTTTCCCCGTTTTCTTCTTAGAATACAGTTGGCGCAATCTACTCCTGTTGTTGTCGCCAGAGTAACAAGTGTATCTGGTCCTATTTGAGTTGACAAGGTAAACCCCAATGATTTTGAAGAATAGGATGCAGTAGTATCGGTGTACAAGATTTTATTGCAGTAGTCTGACATAGTGCAACCGCGAAAGAGCAAATCTTTCTTGTAGTCTGATCTGCGCATTACATGTCTGTCTTAGACGTGTTGTCTGTCCCACACTGCCAATATGTTATTTTTCTAAAATAACTTTAGCGTCAGATATTTGCAGTACTATGTCAAAAGACATGCAACAGCTAAAAATAAACTACCCATTGGATTCAAATTTACTGTGCATGATGGCGATGTGGAATAAATGTCTTTTGCGGAGCTGATCAATGATGTGATTCGGCGAATTATGACTTTAAACCTGATCATGTGATCAGCATCCAAACAACATAAAATGCTAAATAGCCAATTACATTGAGTCTAATATGTTTTCGTTCATTCATTCGTTTGCAATGCTGCTTATCCTGTTTAGGGTCACAGGGTGCTGGAGCTCGATGCAACTGACTTTGGGCGAAGGCACACTACACCCTGAACTGGTAACCAATTAGTGGAAAAGCACATATAGACAAGGTCGACCACTCACAGTCACTTCCACACTGTCACTGAGTGGGAACTGAATCCACGGTGTATGCATTGAAGTTAGACACTTGCACAACTCGACCATCAATGAATCACATCATAAGAAGTACAAAAAATGAATTGATCGGTTTTTGTATAATGGTAGCACATGCTAAAACATTGAGGTATTCCAGTCATGTCCTGTCATTATGTACAGTAGGTTCATGAAGTTCTCTGACATGCAGGATTTCACGTCTCTGTCTGCTACTTATGCAGATACAATCTTTTCCTGTTTGTCTGGATCCATAAATATGGAGTAGCCAAGAGTATCAAGATCAATGTTCTTATATTGGTGTTGTGCTTTTATGGGTTCTGATGGAAACAAAATTATTATAATCAGCTTCATAATCATCAGTCAATCATTACTTTGTAGTTCTATCAAAGTTACTTTTTTTTAAAAAAAGAACTCCCCATAAGAAATGTTCATTCATTTATTGTATGTATTTATTAATTTAACGTTTTTTTTCCAGGTAAATTTCTCATTTGTAATGCTGACCTGGCTGGTTGTTGGGGTGACATGTAAAATTGAAAAGAAAACAATAAATAGTAAAATAAAAACTAATGTGAATGTGACAGGCCATTTTATAGATTTAGCACTTCTTTCACAATTAACAGAATACTTACTGTTAAACATTTACTAATACAACGTGTCAACAACCATCGTCGTGACCGTTCATTTTCCTTGTGAGAGGAATGATTTGAAATCAGTTTTTTTCATTTTGAACACTGGAACTTGTGGTAATTGACGCAAATACTACTTACTAATCAAAGTTATAATTTATTGAGAACTCGTGCGGCGCTTCAAAAAAATCAAGACGTGTACGTGTGCGTGTGTATGTGTATTTGTATAATTTTAATGTCACTTTATTTTTGTAGTTTTAAAAACAATTTCCCAGTTTCAAATGTCCCTTCTACTTACATTTTTCTCATTTCCATTTCATTCTTTGGGGATTCCCTTCACTTAATAGAGTATCAATGTCTGATCAAGAGGTTACATCCTGTTTCTTTTTGCCCAAATACGTGTATATTCAATGGATTTTTGGGGGTTTGGTTGTGTACTGCATAGCTTTGTTTAAAAAAAAATGCATTTTGATTGAGATCATTTATGTAGAATATTCTGGGAAAGATAGAAAGGGAAAGATTGTTCAGAAGTGAGTCAGGTCCCAATGGAATGGCACCGTACAGCTGTGGATATTTGTCTTGTTACCGTGGGAGGATTCCACAAGATGAATTCATTCAAATACTCAATTTCTCAACTCTGAAAATGTTTTTTGTTGTCATTGCAAACATAAAGTTTGAATTGTTTGTTTCGTGCATTAAGGACATTTTATCTCTAACTGTAGATCTTTTGGTGAGATTTCCAGCTGGCATAATAATGAATTTGTTTTTAGGAAACTACTTCACATCTTCCACAAATGTGAATGAAATTAGATATAAATGTACACTATACGCTTCCATTTCCAGCATCTTTATTCCACTCCTTGTATGAAATTGGATTATGTTATTAGGCCCCAGAGATGATGAAGTTCTGCTTTTAAACAAAGCAAACAGATGAATGAGAGGGGAGGGAGGAAAGAATGTGTTTGTCCAAGAAAACACCTCTTAGTTTGTACACAGTGCAGTTGTGGAACACTGCAAACTATATCAAAAGTAAACATTTGGTTAGAGTTCTCAGGAAGTACATTTTGAATTCTGCAAGTGTACCGAATGAAATCTCTTGTAAACCTAAGTACCGGTAATCATTCTTCATTTTAATGTCGTAAAATGAAACTCGGCCAATAGTCTGACATTGCCAATCTATTTTCTTCTGTGTATGAAACCCACAGACGCAGTGAGCCGGTATCTCGTCCTCACTCGTGGCATTCAACAAAAGTGGGTGAAGGTCAGCAGGAGTCAGATCAGGAAGGGATGGACACCATGAGCAGTGCCTGGCATCACAATTACCATGCAAGGTCAGTGCGTCTTCAACAGCTATTTTGATTGGTTGGTTAACTACCTCAAAATTGAATATAAAACAAAACATACTGCAGCAACCAAAACTTTGTCTGAGCTTGGTTCAATTTCACTTGCTGAGTGAACATTTTTAAAATGTATTTAACATCGGCAAGCCGTATGTTGGGGGATTGGTTAGCAGATCCGCCTCACGTTTCTGAGGGGGCAGGTCCAAATCCGACCTCCCCTGTGTGGCAATTGCATGTTCTTCCTGCATGAGTTTTCTCCAGCTATGCTAGTTTCCTCCTACACTATAAGAACATGCACGTTTAATTGAAGACTCTAAATTGTCAGTAGGTGTGAATGTGATTATAAGTGCAAATGGTTATTTGTTTCTATGTGGCCAGTGGGTCTACCCCGCTTCTTGCCCAGAGTCAGGTTGGATAGGCCCCAGCAACCTGAGGTGCAGAAAATGCACGGGTGGATGGTTGGATGGATGGATGGATGGAAAATCCATATGGTGATATTGGGTATTATAGTTGTTGATATACACGTTTTTTTTTTTTTTTGCAAAACCTAAAATTAAAAAGTTAATGTTATATGACTCTCCCCAATGCAATGTTAAACAGTAAACATGGTACATGTCACGACCTATCGATACGGAGGAGGACCCAAACGCAGGACTCCGGAGATGCAGAGGGAGTTTGGGAAAAGTGTTCATTCGTTTCAAAGTCGGGGATCAGGCAGACAGTCAAGTGCAGCAGCGGTAGTTAGGACATCAGGCGTAGAAAGCAGGTCCCCGGGCAGGCAGGGGTCGGTACACGGGAGATCGATCAGAGAATGCAGGAGTATCAAAGACGTCAAGCTTACAGGGTCGGTCGGAGGACAGGCAGAGGTCAGTACACCAGGGTTCACGATCAAGAATATGGGAGTGCAGGAACGGGGCAGGAGTTGCGACGATCTGACGAAGACAAGTTATCCCCTGGGTCCTATAAATACCGGGGTGAATCGGCGAGGATAATGAGGCGCAGGTATGCGCCACCTAATCAGCGCCGGTGAGCTGGGACCCGCCCAGCCAGCGCTGGACTGGCACGACCATAACAGTACATGTGAATCACCTGTTGTGTTTTATATGCAGAATTATTTTTAGAACAGGCTTTAATGCGTTCAAATTAAGTTTGGTTTTCGTCAATTATTTGTATTACTTTGTGGAGGAGGCCCCATAGCTCAGTGGTTAGAGCACTGGTTTGGAAAACCAGGGGTTGTGGGTTCATATCCCACTGGGGCCTCCACTCCCTGAGAAGGGTTGCGTCAGGAAGGGCATCCGGCGTAAAAATTGTGCCAAACATATGTGCGTTCATCTGAGATGACACGCTGTGGCAACCCCGGAAGGGACAAGCTGAAAGAAACACACATTTGTATTACTTTGTGGACTTTTGGTGCTTGATACAAGCAAGAGGAAAGACCTGTGTTCTGCGCCTAGTACTGTACTACACCCCAGTGGTTCGGGACTCCAGTGTTATAGATGTGTTTTGCAATTGTAACTTCTTATGACATTAGCCCTCTCCACGATATGCCTGATTTATTAAAGTCTACAATTGCATGCATTAAATTGCATGTTGATTCATTGTAACATATTGTGGACAACATGTAAAAAAAAAAAGGATGGAGGGTGCCGTATTTAAGGCCTGCTGCACACCAAGTATTCTGTCTGAACCCGACTGAACTGGTGCGCAGTGTGCAGTGTTCCGCAGCTAATTTCGTGAGTGGGCGAATCCTCAGCCACTGATTTTGCATGAGGTAGCGATGTCGCAGATTATAGCCAGTCTTATTCATAATTACTGTATATGCCTCTTATACTGTATGTAGATATGTACCTGTGGAAGAAATAGCAGAGTTTTTAGTCATTGCCACCAAAATGCTTGTAAATGATGGACGTAGTGTAGGAGGTACAATGAATGGGGGTGAGGCTTATTGCCCCACTCTCAGTTTTATTTTCGCCCACATCCTCTCCCCATTGACTCAGTCGTTTTTTATATTTTAGTAAAAATGATACTGAAATGATACAGTAGAATGTACTGTATGTCTATCAAGGCTGGGTGGCAGCTACAGTCTCAAGACTCCGTAGATCAAATTGCTCAATGTGCAGTCTTTTTGCATTGATCCAGTCCAACCCAGGTTTAGTCCCAAGATTTTTGATCTTAAGGCAGATGTGATGTCCTTTACCATGAACATTTGGGAGAGGACCACAAGCGTAAAATTGAGTTTCAAGTGAAGGAACTCAAAATGTTAGTGGAAGAGAAAACAACTATAACTGCTTACAGAAAATAAATTTGGCAAGTAATTTTGTTAGATTTAACTCGTGCTGAGTCCATGGCATTTGGATTTACGTAGACATTGTCTGTGTACATTTAAAACTTGGGAGACCACAATTCAAAAACTGCTCTGGGAGAGTCCAGCACCAACTGCCACCACATGTTGAAATGACCCAGATGCACAGTAATGCAGCACTGACAGGAATTTGTCATACTGTAGGTGCTACGGCATAACTCTGGACTGTGAGTGGTCCCATGTGATCTCTAAGATCAGGGGAATCAATTTCATTTTTATTGCGGGCCAAGCCTGTGGCAAGTTTTCATGTTCTCCCTGTGTCTGTGTCGGTTTTCTCCAGGCACTGGTTTCCTCCCACATCCCAAAAACATTCATGGTAGGGTGATTGAAGAAACTAAATTCCCCCTAGGTGTGATTGTAAGTACGACTGTTGTCTGCCTCCATTTGCCCTGTGATTGGCTGGCAACTGGTTCAGGGTGTACCCCGCCTCTTGCCTGAGGATAGCTGGGATAGGCTACAGCACTCCCACGACTCTTGTGAGGATAAGTGGCCCAAATAATGGATGAATCAACCTACCATGCATGTTTCTTGGGATGTGGAAAGAAACCTGAGTTCCCAGAGAAAAGCCACACAAGCTTGAGGAGAACATGCAAATTCCACACAGACAAGGCCGGATTTCAACACAAGTCCTCAGAACCATGAGACACATGTGCTAACGCTAAACGAAAAATTAGCCATCAGAATTTGTCTCAGGTTTGAGAAATAAAGTTGGTCGAATGAAATAAATCTATTTATATATACTGTATTACTTCCACAACTTGCAAAATGGACTGTGCGACAATTTTGCTGCTTTGGCAGACTCCATGCTGGGTGTAACCGCTTAATAGGTCTGCTTTAATATGAGCAGTCAACGTTTAGTCAAGTGGTACTTTGTGTGATGTTGTGTATTACTGTACATTTCTCTCATGTAAAGAGCTGCTGTTGGTCCTAAGATTTATATCATCAGAGTAAGTGACATCAGCGTTTTTGTTAAACAGGAGTAAATAGAAGTGAAAGCCTCTGACATGACTCTTTTTGTTAGGTGGGGGCATTGACGCTAACACCCAAAGAGAGAGGGAATTCTTCATGTTCCCTCCCCACGTCACCTCTGGGTCTCCCATGGCAACATCTCACCCCTTACAGTAGATAACACACACTCTAAGAAATTGTGGATAGAAGCAGAGGGGGTGATGGAAGTTTTTGAAACAGGGGAAGTTACTGACACGGAAAGAAGAACGACAGACAAAGAATGCCCTCTTTTCAAAACTAATAATTAGATTGTGTTCGCTTGGAAGAGTTGGTGAATCAAAGTGTGTGACGTAGACACACTCAAACAAGCACACACGCACACATGCACACAGCAACCTCATTTTGGGAATACGTCTCAAGCATTTTATATTGGCAGGTTGGTAATAAATAAACTGCTTGAATTTTAGTGTTGCGTTTTCATTGTTTGATAAGTGCTCAACTACGAGTGGAAAGGCGTTTGCATGCAAATTGTTTAAGAGAATTGTTTGCACGTTACAGTAGGTAAACATACAGTTGCAGTCAGATGTTTTCATGTATATATATTTACATACCCCCTACATGTCATTCATGCCCATATATGTGTATATATGGGCATGAATGACATGTAGGGGGGACTTTGCAGTTTTAAAATCGCCACCAAGATTTGCATTGATGTGTTGCTAATTCAGAGTTACTCCTGAATGGGCATCTTTTTCCAGTTCCAGATGTGCGTATTCCAACAGTTTCAGCAAAGCTCTTGAAGCCCAAGCTAATAATTCAGTGTAGAGTAAGAAAGTCACCTCGTCTGTCATGGTTGTTCTTCCTTTGGTTTCTTAAAAAACAAAATAGAAAATAGAAGAAAAAAATCAGTAATTGGAGATACGCGATGGGGCCAAAGAGGGATAATTAATTCATCAATCATTTTATGAATGTACCACTTTTGGGTTTATACAAATTTCCCTCTTTCATGGGGGGATTTTAATGTTCAATTTGAATAATTCTTTTACCCAGGTAGAATCATTATACAATGGACATCGTCAAAGTGTTTTAGGAAAAAGAATTGTCCAGAAACCGTCTATATAGGGTAAACTTACACAATGAAGCGCAAATATATACATACAGTATATGCTTATATTTGGTTACATTTCGCTGATCAAGTTTCACCTTAACCAAATGCTTTTTGTAGTCTTCAACAAGATTCTGTTTGATTTTAATTAGATATTTGACCACTTTTGCTAGAATTGGTAGCTTCTTCACATATAGGCTTTTAATCATAGTCCACAAATACTCAATAGGGTTCAAGTTGGTAATTTTTTAACTGTCCATTTTCATTTACAGTTCAATTAACCTACATTAAATATGTTTACGATGTTTAAGTTTAGATTCCCCTGACTGTGAGAAACACAATTACACAATTATCAACATGCAAAAAAGAAAATGTGAGTTTTGTGAATATTAAAACATATTATTTAGTTGATTTAGGCTGGGTTTTTCCCTAAACTTATTTGAATCAAAGTAACCTCTGCAGGACTCTATTTGTCTAATGCACCATATTTATTGGTTTATGTCAGTGATTCTCAAAGTATTGTTCTGTACATACAGGAAAGGATACTGCCTGGTACTGCAAGATGATAATCATATATTTGTCTTGAAATGTGCGTCTGTCTGTATGTTTAGCAGTGCCTCCACCACTGACCTCTCAGGCGGGTTTGAGTCGGATGGCGGCTACTTGAGGAAGAGTCCTGACCAGTACAGCTCAAGAGGCAGCATGGAGAGCCTGGATCCTCCTCAGTCTGCGCACTTCCAGCATCACCACACACTGGGCCATCACTCCCACAGTGGGCCTCACCATGCCTATTCCTCCTGCCAACAGCTATCCTCTTCCAGGTTCGTATGAACAATAAAAAGAATTTAATAAAGTGAAGCCCAGACATGTAAGAGGGTACATTTTACCGAAGCTTAGCTATGGACTGGAAACTGAGGTACAGAGTCCTCCAGTCCACGGTGCTGCCTTTAATGACTGGCATGTACAGTAATTTGACAAATGATTGCATGAACAGAGTCAGCCAACAATGGCTGGAGAAAGTTTCTATATTTAAATCACAAATATTAATTCGTAAAGGTAATTACATCCCTGGCAATTCTTTGGCTAAAATCAGAATCAGCTGTAATGGCCAAGTGTGTAAAAACACATAAGGAATTTTTCTCCGGCAGTCGGTCCTGCCCTGGTATGACAGAAAGCCGAAAGATCACACTGTCTAAACAAATGTTTTTGGCCACTTCCTGACTACATCAACAGTAGGTAAATTGGATAAAAATATCATTGGACCACCTTATTCAAAATCTTGCAGTCATTTGGGAAGAGAAACTTAAAATATTGTTATTGCTTTCAGGGGTTATTCCCTTCAGTCACTTCTTTTCTAGGTAAAATACATGCTCTATATGGTTTAAATATGGGGATTGACTTCCTTACTTTAAAACCAGGAAAACCTATTGCTATGCAAACTTCAAAAGGTTCTTGCACAACTGCCCATTGGCCAATGAAAAATTGGCATAACCCATTCATCCCACCAAGCTGTTTAAATGCCTCCATAGAGTTTGATTCTTGATACTGTGCCAAAGAGCAGAGAAGTGACAGTAAGAGAAAGTCAGACTGACACTCACATGAGAAATTTCTCTAAAAAAACAGCACATATTATGAGGTATGTTTCCTCCTACAATTTCTAACTCAAATTGTCCAATAAACCGCATGCGTCCTTCCAGGTCCTCCAACAGCATTGACCACCTCAACAGCAAGCGAGACTCTGCATACTCCTCCTTCTCCACCAGCTCCAGCATCCCAGAGTACCTTGCTTCTGCTCCGACATTCAGTCCCGAGCGCTCCTATTCACTGGAGGCTGTGCCCCAAAGAGAAGGAAGTGGTGGAATGCAACAAGCTGACATGCGTTACATCCGGACAGTTTACAGTGCCCAGCAGGGGCTCTCTCAGGAGCAGGAATTGAGCTCTCCGTCAGCTTTATCATCACGTAACGGTGATTCTAGAAGTGGAGAAGGAGTGAAAGGAGCGCAAAGCAGAGATCCACCAGGTTAAGTTCAATTTTAAGGAAAGCGGTTATTTTGGCTTGGGGGCATTAATGGTTTTCGTTAAACCTTCCTACCTGCTTTATAGGTGGAGTCTGTTACCGTGGCAGCAGCAGCGGAGGTAATAGCAATAGTGCGCTGGCTGCAAACAGGCACAGTGTTGGTCCTATTTGGGCTCCTGGAACCAGTCAGAGCTCTTATGAGAACCTGAAGGGGGCACCTGCTCCACCGCGACGCAGCGACAGCTATGCAGCCATCAAAAACCATGAGAGGCCCAACTCTTGGTCCAGTGTGGAGCAGCCCCGGGCAATTA
Organism: Syngnathoides biaculeatus; assembly: GCF_019802595.1. Taxonomy (NCBI): domain Eukaryota; kingdom Metazoa; phylum Chordata; class Actinopteri; order Syngnathiformes; family Syngnathidae; genus Syngnathoides; species Syngnathoides biaculeatus. The sequence goes on from NC_084656.1 coordinate 5,147,551, forward strand.
ACAGGTTAAAGCAATACATTTTTAATGCGTGTAGACTTGACACATTTACACACACACACACACACACGCACACGCATATATGCTATTTTACTTTGTTTGAGTATATTGTTACAAACCCAATTCTAATGCAGTTCCAATGACGTTGGGACGTTTTTAAACAATACAAAGATTTGCAAATCATTTTCAAGCTATATTTGTTTGAATACACTACAAAGACAATATACTAAATGTTCAAACTGAGAAACCTTGTTGTTGGAAAATAATTATTAACTTAAAATTTTATAGCTGGAACACATTTGAAAACAAGTTACTGGTGGGTGCATTGATTGCCTATAGAAGGAAGTTCCCTGTATTACTCAGTCATCCACAAGTAAAGGTGGGTTGAAGTTCACCTCCCTCTTTGTGAATAAGTGCGTAAGAAAATAGTCAAACAGTTTACGGGCAATTTTCCTCAGCAGCTACGGTCCATAATATCATTAAAAGGTTAAGAGAATCTGGAGAAATCACTAAATATAAGCAGCAAGGCTGAAAACCAACATTGAATGCCCGTGACGTTCAATCCATAAGACAGCACTGCATCAAAAACTGACATCAATGTGTAAACGATATCACCACATGGGCGCAGGAACACTTTGGAAAACCAGTGTTAGTAAATACAGTCCGGCACTACATCCGTAAGTGCACCTTCAAACTGTACTATGGAAGGCAAAAGCCATTTATCAATAACACCCAGAATCACCCCCAAATACTCTGGGCCCAACCTCATCTAAGATGTTCTGTGGTCTGACGAGGCCACCTTTCAATTTGTTTTTGGAAATTGTGGACGTCGTGTTCTCGGGGCAAAAGAGGAAATTAACCATCCAGAAAGTTATGAACGCAAAGTTCACAAGCCAGCATCTGTGAGGGTGTGTGTGGGGGGTGGGGTCTTACTGATAATGGCATAGGTAACTTCTGTGAAGGCCCGATGAATGCTGAAAATACTTACAAGTTTTGCAGAAAAAGATATGCTGCCATCCAAGCAACCTCTTTTTCACAGACACCTCTGCTTATTTTAGCAAGACAATGCCAAATCACATTCTGGACGTGTGACAGCACCATGGCTTTGTCGTAAAACAATGCGGGTACTAGACTGGCCTGCCTGCAGTCCAGACCTGTCTCCCATTGAAAAAGTCCACCACATTATGAAGCGTAAAATGTTACAGCGGAGACCCCGGACTAATGAACAGCTGAAGCTGTGCATCAAGCAAGAATTGGAAAGAATTACACCTGCAAAACTTCCAACAGTTAGTTTCCTCAGTTCCCAAACGTGTATTGAATGTTGTTAGAAAAAAATGTGATGTAACACAGTGGTAAACATGACCCTGTCGCAGCTGTTCCAGCCATAAAATTCAAAGTTAATAATTATTTGCTAAAAACAATAGTTTATCAGTTTGACCAGTAAGTATCTTCTCTTTGGAGTGTATTCAATTAAATAGAGGTTGAACATGATTTGCAAATCATTTTGTTCTGTTTTTATTTACATTTAACACAAAGTCATGTCTTTATTGTAATTGGATTTATATATACAAAATGGCTTTTCATCGCAAATGAATCTCATTCTTCACCCGAGGAAATTTATGAAAAAGTAAAACAAACTTGCTATTTTTTTTTTCAAATTTATTTGAGGGCTCTTGTAGAGCAGGCCTGCCCAATGCGTCAATAGCGATCAACCAGTTGATCTCGGAGGCAGTTCTGGTCGATTGCGTGACCGTGTGCCAATCATTGCTTGATTGAGGTGTGGCGATGTGCCCCAAACAATGATACACTCATCCCCCCATTGGTAGGTTGCGAGAGCCTGGATGTTTGAAAAGTAGGTCTTGGAGCTAAAACGTGTGGGCACCCTTGTTGTACAGCATATGGTGCCATTCCAGTTAGCACCATCCCTACTTGCAGTGTGCGACTGTGCAGTCAGCTGATTTGGTGCATAAGACTTTTAACTCGGACTTGCAGATGTTGCAACCTAGTGTTAACTCACAGCGGTAATATCCTTTACATAATGATGTTTTTGTTTAATTCAGTCCCTTTGAGGGATCTAAGGTCATAGGCATTCAGTGTCGAGTGTGGCCCACTCGCAAGAAAGGCCCTAAAACAATGCCCAAACCAATGAGCATTGAATTTTCCCAGACCGTCATAGCTGCTGTACAGCGAGACAGAGATGCCTGCATGCCCCACGGACTCCATTACGCCGATGCCTCATCATCCTCATGACCATATGCACCTTTGTGTATAATGTTACCTTCTTGTGAAAATAAAATTGAATAATGGATTGTATTCTACCCAGATCTCTGCAGAAGGGTTCCTATCATCACTCCAGTGGACCAGTTGCCTCAAGTTCAGGTATGAAAAGGTCATCTCCATTTTATCATCTTTAGAATAGAAATGAAGAGGCAAACCTGTCACTTTTTGGGCTATATCAATATATAAAATATATTTTATCTCATTTGCGTTTGGGTGGCAACTACTCCAGGGTGTACAGCTAGGGATAGGGATCTGCTCATCCGTGATCCCGAGGAGGATGGGGTATAGAAGATTAATGATTGATATTTTACGTTATTGTAATTTCAGCTAAAGGCTCATGCATCACTGAGGGACAGCTCCACACGGTCATAGAAAAGAGTCCAGAGAGCAGCCCCACCACAAAACCCCGACAGGGTTTTCCCCCACCTGGTTCGCCTTCTGGACCTTCCACAAACCTCTCAAGCCCAGTTCCCCCGTCAGGCTGCCTGATTCTGCCCACAGGAATGTACCCTGTACCCCAACCGGAGCCCCAGTATGCACAGATACCCAGTTCAAGTCCCATGTCACTCTCCTTGGGACTCTATCCTGCACTGGCTAACAACAGCAACCGGCAGCAGCAGCAAGGCCTGCAGAATTCCAGAGGACAAGAGGAGGAAGCAACTGAGCAATGGAGAGATGTAAAAGTGACATCTGTCGAAAAAGGTCATCAAATGAACATTTCATCACCATACCCCAACTCACTTGTTCCAATAGTTGCCACAATGCCGTGCAGAACACATGAGTCAGACAGGTAATGATCAAAATTGTCTTTTGAGTGTCAATAACAGACAATAATCAATGTAAACAACCTAACACGTTTTTCCCCTGGACCCTTGCTTTCCCCTCTTACTATCAGGAATCAACAAGAGGATAAGAATTGTAGACACAACAGACCCTTTCCTACTGAAGGGAGATCCGAGACGCAAGCAGGGGCCAGTATGTTTCACCGGCAACAGGGGCCTCAGTCTCACAGCCCCCATCACCTTCATTTGCATTCTAACCAAGGAGCCTACAACCAAATGTTACAAGAACAAGATTTTCGAAGTCTCCAAATCCCGTCAACTCCAGCTCATGGGCCAACGGGACAGCCTGAGGGCCTAATTAGAAGGTATGTACAGGTTGAAGGATGACGACAGAGATAAGACTTTCTAATACATTGAAGTTAATTTGTCAGATGTTTCTTAGAAATAGAGTAGAACCTCTAAAATCAAATGTCCCAAAGGTCGTAGGTTTATAAATTTGAAAAATATGCCTTTACATAAAATTTAGTGGTTCCTTGTAAATGTCATGTGGGACACCAATATATCATGAAAGAACTTTTAGGGGTTGAATGTCTTCAATTTTTTTTTTCCTTATTCAATGCTAATGTCGACTCAGCATTGACTAATCGAAGGGGACATTTCTGTATTTTAGCTTGTTAACCCTTTGTTAGTACACGTGTTTCCTTTTAGCCTCCAAATACAAGCTAACGGCGTCAGGGTGGCACACCTGTAATGCGTTGGCCTCACAGTTCTGGGGTCTAGGGTTCAATCCAGGCCCCACCTGTGTGGAGTTTGCATATTCTCCCCGTACTTGTGTGGGTTTTCTCCGGGCACTCCGGTTTCCTCCCACATCCCCCCCAAAAAAAAACCCTGCAACATTAATTGAACACTTTAAATTTCCCCGAGGTGTGATTGTGAGTGTGACTGTTTGTCTCGATGTGCCCTGCGATTGGCTGGCAACCATTTCAGGATTTAGCCTGCCTCCTGCCACCCGAGATAGGCTCCAGCACTCCCGCGACCCTCGTGAGGTTAAGCGGGTCAGAAAATGAATGGATGGATAGATAACCTATGTCTGAAACATTATCACTCACTATAATATGCCTTTATTTTTACTCGATTCTCTCCGGGTTATTTTGTTATATTTCTCAAAGTTTATATGTTAGAAAGTAATGTTACATTTAACAACTTTTACAATTTATTAAACAGATTACCATATGTTTTACCACATAAACACACAAATACTGAAAATTGATAACATTGAGCCCTCACCACCAAAGATCACAGAGGTTGGCTTTTGAACTTTACTCTGATTTAAAAAAAAAAAATCTGTGTGGTCCATTTCCTCTTTAGCCCCAATGGCAATGTGTCCATGATTTTCAAAAACAATTTGAAATGTGGATTAGTCAGACTATAGCACACTTTTCCATTTTGCATCAGTTCATCTCGGATGAGCTTAGCCATAAAGAATTAGATTTTAACTCGGACTTCCAGATGTTGCAACCTAGTGTTAACTCGCAGCGGTAATATCCTTTACATAATGATATTTTTGTTTAATTCAGTCCCTTTGAGGGATCTAAGGTCATAGGCATTCAGTGTCGAGTGTGGCCCACTTGCATGCAGAGATTTCTTTAAATTCCTGAATAGCATTAAGCATTTCTGGTGGAAAGGCCAGATGGAATAAAAGTTTCCACTTTCAATACGTAACAAAATACTGAGGCTCTTTTTGACTGAAACATAATCCCTGTTGTTTCATGTGCGATAGACTAGTGTTGTGTAACAGCAATAGATACACTAGTGTGTAGTCAATATTTCAGTGATGGTACTTTCAACGTCAAAAGGACATTAATCATTTTACATATTCAGAATTATCTCTGTTTCCAGTTTTAACTGTGCTTACACACTGACCAACGGTTAACATTCCACTTTACACTGAATGCGGAAGTGCTGTATGCATGGAGTCCACTGTATGCTGAGAAATTCTAATCTTAAAATTTTGCAATTTTTGCTTAAACAGATTTTCTAAAAGTAGTACTGTCTATCTATCTATTAAACATGCAAACTCCACATAGGCGGGACCAACATTTGAACCCCAGTCCTCGGAACTTGAGGTTAACGCCCTACACTTGCCTGACCGTGCGTGTGTGTGTGTCCGTGTGTGTGTGTGTGTGTGTGTGTGTGTGTGTGTGTGTGTGTGTGTATATATATATTGGAAAGAGAAAGACAAAGCATCTACTATGATTAATTTGGTCACCTGAGGTCTGGTGGGTTTTCTTAATTGCGTGAGAAATGTTGTCCGGCATATGCTTCATATGGAAAGTGCCTTGGAATAACTTTTGTGTGAATTGGAAGTACAAAAGTAAACTGGTAATTACCTGAAATTTAAGAGCGGGCACATGAAAGATTAATCTCATCTTCTATTTTCAGATCAATGGACCAATCCAATGTTCATCCTGAGGCAATGTCATATTCTCGAGTTGCCCAGGGACAAGTGCTACCTTCTCATTCACTAGTTCACCCTCAGCACTCCCCCTCGTCGTCGTCCTCCTCCACCTCCTCTTCCACTCTGGCCTCTCTCCGTCACCACAGTGACTCAGCAGCACTTCATTACCATCACTTGGAGCAGAAAGAGCACAACAGAGACAAAGAACACCCGCTGACCCGTCTAGAGAATGCCCTTGTAGAGGTGCAGCGTTGTACCAGCCCCAACACTGATGTCTCTCCCAGTAGTCATGACAACAATACAGTGGGTGAGGGCATCCAGGGACCCACCCGTAGTCTCTCAGTCCTAGAGAGGGTCAGTCGCTTTGAGCATTGTGACAGAGCAGGAAAGCAACGTAGTTACAGCATCAATCACGGTCAACACAAAAACGCTTTATCTAGGGTAAGTTAAAAAAAAACAAAAAAAACAGATATCTGCATTCCACATGCAAAGTTCCTCAATCCTAACACCCATATTGAAACCAATGCTGTCACTGATTTGCTTCTTTAAACGATTTGGAATCAGGTGACGGACAATGCCCATGGTTCCGCCTGTGGAGCAGAAGACCTCAGAAGCATGCTAGAAAGAAGCACCAGCAAAGCCCATAGAACTATGAGCTATAGAGGAGGCAGCATCAACTACAAGAAAGACAGGTGGGTTCATTCATGACAGTCTTTTATTCATGTTACATTTTTGTGTGGTTTTTACACGTTCTTCGCATGATTGTTTGGATTTTATTTGGGTACTCTGGCTTCTTCCCACATCCCCAAAACTTGGATATCAGGTTCGTTGATGAATCCATAGTGTACCCTGTCCTCTCGTCACTGTTATAACATTGTTTTTGTTTTAACCATTTTAACCACATTAACAATGTCTTTCCAGATTATCTTCATTGAAAACAATTGTACTTTTTAAAGACCCCAAACTTTCAAACGGTAGTGTGTGCATACAGTATAAGGTTTATATGGTTGTGACACCTGAGAGGAAAGCTTTATATTATATACAGTATCTCGCAAAAGTAAGTACACCCTTCACATTTTTGCAAATATTAATTACTAATAATTTTTTTATAGTTCAACATTGAAGAAATGACACAACAAAGATTGTACTATCATCATGTACAGTTTATATTAGAGCGTAATTCTTTTGCCCACTCAAAATAACTCAACAGCCATTTGTGAATACACCCGAAAGTAAAAATCTCCAAATTGGGCGCTATTAGCTATTTTCCCTCCCCATTGTCATCTGAGTCATTCGCGTTACAAGGTTGGACTGGGGATTAGATTCTCAATTCTATGCTCTTATTCCTTATTCAGGACTGCACCTGATCCTAGTTCAGCCCTGGAGAGAAGCCTCAGCAGCCTCCAGCTGGATGGATCCAGGGAAGAAAATGAAAGAAAGACCTCTCGGAAACCAGATGTCCAGGAAATTTTGCAGGAAACGTCCTTCCACAGGTGAGAGGTCAAAAAGTCACTGTTTTGCCCTGGGCTCATCAATCCATCTTAATTCAGAAACCTCATCTTTAAACAGATCTTACAGGAATTCATTGAAAGATGCACAGTCCAAGGTCCTACGTTCCACCTCCTTGAGACACAATTTCTCACCCGTTCGTCCCTCTCGTGTAGCTTCTTCTTCCAATTCCTCCTCACCACATCAGCCTTTGCCTTCCCTGGGCAACCACCCCACCTCGGAGAAGAAAGGCCCTAAAACAATGCCCAAACCAATGAGCATTGTTATCTCTGTCCCAGCCACATCCCCTCACACTCCAAAGGAGCGGCATGTAGTCAGCCCAGAGATACGAGGCCCAAGTCCCCCGGCTTTGCCCAGCGTCCCACCAGTTGGACCTCCTACTCTGTTGCGAATCTGCGGACGCAGACGTCTGACTGCAGACCAGAAGAAACGTTCCTATTCTGAGCCAGACAGCATGAATGAAATTGGGATTTCAGATCCGGAGACATCTGGTCTCTTCAAACTTGGAGGAGGTAATGACACAAATGTACTTAGAATATACATAAGTCTAAAAATGTTTGTTTCAGTTGAGCGTGACTAATGCTAAAATTCAACTGAAATGGACAGGATTTTAAATCAAAGCACTTTTGAATACATGCGCATAGTGAGCCGCGGGGGGGTCGGCGTTTCGGGTTAGGGCACTGGCAGGTCCTTAGGGCCTGGCTGTTCTGAGACCAAGCCATGTCCCTGACCACTTTGGCTGCACTGAATGGGGTGGGTTCCTGGGCTCTGGTCAGTTTCTGGATGCTTCTGTGCTTTTGGTTTTTGAGTACTGGGGGCTTTTTTAACTTTGGGGCCGAATGGTCTGAGCGTCTCAACGTAAATAAACCTGACGATAACTTCAGCGTGTACCCCACCTTTCATCCTAAATTAGGTGCTACAGACTCTGGCTTCCCAGTGACCCTCAAACCGATAGGGATAATTGAATATATTGGTTAGGCGGAAGAAAATACATTACTGTAAACAGCAAAGCTTTTGTTTGTTTCCTTTGAAATAATCTCATTGTTTTAATGATTCTCATTGTCATGAGATAACCTATGACGATATTTTGCTGTCATAACTAACCTTGTAAAATGACACTGATCTCTATCTCTTAGAGACCAGTGTGGCTGACCGTCGGAAGATGTTTGAACTTGGCTTTGCCAACAACGCCATATCAAGGCCTGATTTGCGCCAGCTTCAGCAAGTTGCTGTGGCTCAGTATGTGCAGAGGAAGAGAAGTGAAAAAAAAGATGAGGGAAGAGAAAGAAGTGGCCCTAGGCGTCTCAGCGCTTATCTACAGTCGGAAAAAAACTACCATTCAGGTGGGTTCATCAAAGCCAAAATGTGCATTGAAAAATATGAGGAATGGGCTCCTTAGTTTATGAGATTGTCCCTCTCATCTTCAAACTGCACAGTGCTTTTAGTGTACATAGTTTGTTTTTTTCTCATACTAAGAGTTTGTTCCTCTATATTTTTAATCTTATCACCTTTAAATAACATCCGAGTTTGATCCACAGTATATGTTGGAAATTAGCAAAGTAAGAATTCAGTTGCTTACTGTAAACTCTTTTTCTGCTGTGAATGTAATACTATGGTGTAAAAAGGTGCTCAGAAAATTTAGCAGGGAAGTCCAGACTACCCTCTCCACAGCCACTTGCTCCAGCTCTTATGAAGGGATCCTGAGGCTTTCCCAAGCAAGCCAAGAGACATAGTCTCTCCAGCCTTTCCTGGGGCGTCCCCAGGGTCTCCTCCTGCTAGGACATGTCTGGAACACATCATGGAGGCCTCCAGGAGGCATCCTAAACAAATGGCAAAACCACCTCATCTGGCTCCTCTCAATGCGGAGGAGCAGCGGGTCTACACTCAGCCCTTTCCAAATAGCTGAGCTTATAACCCGATGTGTAAGCGAGAGCTGGGAAACCCTGCGGAAGAGACTCATTTTGGCAGCTTGTATCTGTGATCTTGGTCTTTCAGTCATGACCCACAGCTCGTGACCATAGGTGAAGGCAGGAACGTAGATTGACCAGTAACTAGAGAGCTTTGCCTTTCAGGTTAGCTACTTCTTCACCACAATGGACCGATACAAAGTCCACATTACTATAGACACTGCACCGATACATCACTCGATCTCCGGTTGAATATTTGCCTCACTCGTGAACAAGACCCCAAGATATTTGAACTCCACTTGTAGAAGGATCTCATTCCCTACTGTTTTTAAACTGAGGACCATGATATCAGGTTTAGAAATGCTGATTCTCATCCCAGTCGCTTCACACTCAGCTGCGAACCACTCCAGTGAGAGTTGGAGACCACGGCTTGATGAAGCTAACAGTACAATATCATCTGCAAAAAGTAGCGATCCAATCTTGAGGCCACGAAACTGGACCCTTTCTACGCCTCGGCAGGGCCTAGAAATGCTGTCTATAAAAGTCACCAGAAACCCTCACCGGAAATGAGTGCGACTTACTGCCGACAATGCGGACCAAACTCTGACATCAGTCCTACAGGGACCAAACAGCTCATATCATGGGGTTCAGTAAAGAAAAGATGAGTGGGCTAAAATTCCTCCACAGCACTATTAGAGATTTATATCATGTTATCACAAACTTGTGATTTCAGTTGTTGGTGCTAAGAGTGGCCCAAACAGTTATTCGTTGTAGGGGGCAATTACTTTTTCCACACAGGGCCAGCCATGTAGCTTTGGATTTTTTCCCTCTGTGAAAAAAATCTTGCATTAAAAACTGCATTTTATGTTTACTTGTATCGTCTTTGACAAATACACTATTTAAATTTGTTTTATGATGGGAAACATTTAAGTGTGAGAAATGTGCAAAAAAAAATTAAATCAGGAAACAGGAAAATACTTTTTGACACCACTGTAACAAACTCTCTTTCTGGAAGAAAACGGATATTGCGAAACAGAAAAGGTACTCTACTCACAACCTTTTTTGTTCTTCCCACCTGTCAACTCATTGTGGCGACCAGACAGCCTCAGCCTCTCCTCTACCTCCAGCCTGCTTTCTGTCCAAGACTCTGGGCTGGATCGCAGCCTTTACTCGAATGAGAGGCGTCACTACTCTTCTCCTGGACCTGACATGCAAAGTATTCAGTCTAACTTGTACTCCCCAGGCAGAGTGACCACTCCAAGGCCTCCGTTACACCTACCATCACGGTAACTAAGGCGTACTGTCCCATCAAGACATACTATGATAGTTTATTAAATCTTGTTCCTTGTGTTCCCTAGTGAGAATTCCCCACCAGAACGCCACACCACCAGCACCCACCACCCTTCTAATTACATTCAGGAGTCAGTCTCCAATAAAGGGAGTCCAATTCCACCAAAAGATTCACAAGAGCCTCAACAGAACTGGGTTGCGCCCAAGCAGACAAGCGGGTCTTTGGCAATGGTTGGGTCGATCCTGGGCTCCGGCAAATCCGCCTCCGTTGAAGAGCTTTTGGAGCGATCAGAGGAAAGGCTTCCAAACCACGCCCGCTCTCGGTCTTCCCCTACTCTGGAGAGACTGAATAAGGTAACAGTGCAACAACACTGGCAATCTGAATTTAATTTCAAACATTTCCTGAGTTATTGTGTTTTCAATGAGGTAGTAAAATCTATATCTAATATTCAATATACATACAGTATCTATCCTGCAGTAATTCACAATGTGCAATATTCAATTATCCATCCATCCATTCATCCATCCATCCATCCATCCATCTATTTTCTGACCCGCTGATCTTCACAAGGGTCGCGGGAGTGCTGAACCTATACCTATCTTAAGTGTTTTGCCATTCAATCACAGGGCACATGGAGACAGACAACAGTCGCACTCACAATCACACCTAAAGGCAATTTAGAGTGTCCAATGAATGCATGTTTTGGGGATTTGGGAGGAAACCAGAGCGCCCGGAGAAAACCAACACAGGGATGGGGAGAACATGCAAACTCCACACGGGCGGGGCTGGGATTTCATCCCCGGTCCTCAGAACTGTGAGGCCAACGCTCTAACCAGTTGCTCCTCCATCCTGCCAAATATTCAATTCATCTGATGTAAATATCTGCCCATTCTGTGTTTCTGTAATGTGCCCATTTATTTCAATTTGAATTTTTTTAGATTGATCTTGGCGTTTTGTTCTTTTTATCTTCAGACGTGGTATTTCCGTTTATAGAATGAATTCCGTCTTTTTAAATAGCATGGGTAAAAAAAAAAAATCTGTTTTTCTGCAATATTCCGACCGTAACCCGTGCCAGAATCCACACTTGTTCATTTTCTGATCAGACTTTTGCAAGCGAGGCGGAAAATCTGATACCGGTCCCTTGATTATTCGACCAATGAAAACGCTTGTTGTATACGAGGCAGGTTATGGGGCCATTTGCAGTCACTGTGATTTGACAGGCACGCCTTCGCACTCGCAAATATGCACAGTCGAGCACGAAAAATCATGCGCGTAAAATTTGTTACGAGTAGAAATACACAGATATTGAAAGACGTCGCTTATTTTTTGTAGTCTTGACCCATGCTATTGCGCATTAACTTTTTACACATTCTCAGCGCACATGAAAACCGATCCAGCTCAGTGAACCGAAGCCTGACATCTTTTTTATTTTTTTTTTTAACACGGAAGCACACTCCCTCTGCTCAGCCTACTTCTACTTCCTAGTTTACCTGACCCCCCCGGCTCTTAAAGGGGTACACTGATAATTACACCACCAGTGCTTTCGTTAGCAACACAGTCTGGGCAACGTAGAGCAAAGAGAGTTACACATGCTGCTTATGTTTATTCTCGATAATAATGGCAAAAGTAAAAAAAGGAAAAAAAAAGACAAGTTGTTTTAATGAATATCGGGGTATGTGAATAATAGAAGAAAAAGTGGTGAAACTGGATGAGATTTTCTCTTTATTGAGTAAAAAAGGTCTGGTCTGAAGCCAAAGTAGAATGTACAGGATGAGATGGTGTCTAATGTTAAAATTCCACCTTGGCACAGCCTGATCGAGGATGAAACCACAAACAATCCAGTCCACAAAAAGCTAATTCTGTATTTGAAATATAGGAGGCAACATAACATTAACCTTAAAACTGTTTGGGAGCATCATTCAGCTTTCAACAAGCATTGCTAAAGATATTCTGGAAGCAATAATTCAGTTTTACACCAAGAAAAACAGACAGGAATATCATTGTGGGTAAAAAACAAAATACATGAAACCAAGTTGGAATAAACCTTTCACATTCATAGTTCATAGTTGGCTTGGTTTGGTTAGCAATGTATTTTTTTGTCTGTTGACATTTTCATTGTAAATTGGCAAAAACAAAATTGTTCTTAAAAATGTTCTGATGGGAATGTAAATGCTGTAATCTGAATCTTTGAATGAGCCATGTAGCTTCAATGGATGACATTGATCTGACCACAGTGCATACATCAGATGTTGCTCACCAGTGGTCAAAGGGTGTTCTCATGGGCTAAGTTTGTTTGCTCAGACACAAGAGAGAAGCATTTACTTCTAAAAACGGCTGTATTATTTACTGATAACGAAACATGACGTTAATAATTGTTCTCAAATTCATGCGTTTCAATCATTTACAAAAACAAGAATTAAAATGTTTGTGAATGGATACGACATTCACGTTATGAAAGTAGACTTGCATGCCATGACACAAATCTGAATTCAATTTAGTTTCACTTCTAGTAGTTTACTATGTTGAATTTGTATTTGAATTTGTAATTTTTCGGGGTAAAGGTATGCACCTAAATAATGAATGAACGATCATATTGTGTACATTTTGAAAACAGAATAGCATTTATTTATAGATTTACTAGGCATATTTCATTCATAATACAATATATAAAACTTGCATGTTAAAATTGATGATCATCCTTTGATCATGCTTGCAGCTCCCAGGCCCCCGGCTGTTTTTCAGTCTTTTTTCATTCAGTCAAATCACATGCCCGTATCTTTCTCATTAGTTTTATATATTTTTGTCTTTGCACTGCCTGCTCCTTATTTTTCGTTCCACTTGTAAATAAATAAATTTGAGTACATTGTTGTGCGGAAGAAGGATATCACATACTGTATTTACCTTCAAATTAGGATATTTTTCTAGTCTATTGTTTTTTTCGTTTGTTTGTTTTGTTTTTTAATGTACCGTTAGGAAACAATGTGTTACAATTACATAAGATTTGGCAGACAACCATGAAGTATTGAATATGGCTCAACCCATTAGTTGGACGATATTAGCCCTTTCCAAAATTGGCAGATATAGGCTTTCTTCAGATTCTTGCTTTTTTTCACACATTACACCATAAAACAAAATCAAAGACATTCAAAATAAAAAGGCAAAAAATCTGTCATCTGTTTCCCTCTGTTGTAAAGTTAAATAAGTACTAAAGGAGAAAGTATAGTAAAACAATTAAATGTTCTTACTCTAATTAATGAGACCAAAAAATATATTTTATCTACTTTTTCAATTAATCGTTTGACTCTTCCCACTTGGTAGGAAAACAATGGACTAGAGGTTTCGTGTGACAAATACAATAGAGCAAGCATGTTTGTAAAAGCATGTAAAATGATGTCTGCCTCATCCATAATATGCCATTTAGACCTGCGTGTAGTTTTGTGAAACGTAAGCCACGCACATATTTAGTGTCGCTGGCGGCCCCATCTCACCCAAAAATATATTTTATTATCTACTTTTTCAATTAATCGTTTGACTCCTCCCACTTGGTAGGGAAACAATGGACTAGAGGTTTTTTGTGACTAATACAATAGAGCCACCATGTTTGTAAAAGCATGTAAAATGATGTCTGTCTCATCCATAATGTGCCATTTAGACCTGCGTGCAGTTTTGTGACACGTAAGCCACGCACGTATTTAGTGTCGCTGGCTCCCCCATCTCACTAAACAGATGCTGATTGGTCTGGTCCGTTTGTTCCTTCACAATTTTATCAGTCATAACATAAACACTGATGTAATCATTGAAAACTCATGTGCTTTGTTTCACGATAAAGCATCAGAGACACATTTAGCTCCAGGGACATTTTGTTCTGAGGTGCACAGGAAATACCCAGAATCCTCAGTGTTTCCTGTATGGTGCCGAAGAGCTGGAGGTGGTGGCTGGGCAGTGTTTGATGTGAATGACAGGAAAGATAAAACACAATCACACATGTATACAAATGACATCTTCAGACTCCTTAATAGAAGGCGATGTAAGATGAACTTTTCCTTTATCTGCGAGCCTTATCAGCAGGACCAGTGTCACATAAACTCTGTTGCATTTGAGGCAGACACATAGACAATCTTTTCACTTTAAGAGTCACTACCCAGTGATGTTTTCCCTCCCAGTAAATAAAACCCAATAAAATATACAAAACACTTATGTTAATTTTATTTCCACCAATTTGCAAGACTCTATCCATCTCAAAATTACATGTTTACAAGTTACACTGATGACAAATAGAAATGTGCACAGCTTTAGAGCATAGCCATAGATTTAATACCTATTTTCATTCATTAACAATCATTGCAGCAGGTACCTATTATACATGTCAAAATTGCCGTTTGCTGTATGAAAGGATCTTACACACAATAATAACAGACTCAAATGTTTTGTTTCAGGTCTCGCTATCAGATCAGGTGAAGATGTTTGATGCCTACGTGTCTGATCCTGAACGCTGCGCTAAGACGGAGGACAGGTAGTTGCCTTTTTCTCTCATATTGTTCCTACTCCCATTCCAATCATTATCTTCAATTATGAAATAATATGGGCTTTATCTGATTTCATCTCACATTTTCTTAAAATTCTCTGTCGAAAATTCGACGGAATGCCATTGAACTGAATGGTGATCGTAATAATGGGAATTCTTAACTTTTAAATGACTAAAGTTGTTGAACTCAGGTGTTTACATGAGCTTGAGTGCGTGAGTGTGACATGAATGTTTGCTGTGTGTGTTAAAAGGGTAAAAATAAAATTGACAACTGAAAGCAAAGAGCAAAAGAAAGTAGAAGGGGAAAATTTTTTTGTGGGTAAAAAGAGAAACGCCAGAACACACTATGACAATATGTGTGAGATAATGAATGGAAAATTATACAGAGGAAGGAAATATTAAAGATTTACAAAAATCAAAGCCTGAACTATGACGAGAGCAAGATAGAAAGAATGAGCTAAAATGGATAAGGGTTCAGGAAAGATGTGTTTTAGAAAGGAATGTAAGCCAGAAGAGAAAACTCCCTGGCACTGCCACTGAAAAAACAAACAACTTCAGCATGATGGGATTTATTAAGCCAATGCTATTGAATGTTTACTCTCAAAATGTAAAGGCCATGGGTCACTGTAGGAATTCTGTGTTTGTGTGGGTACTCTCACACATCTGTTTGATGTATTACACAACCAAACCCATGAATCCCCCTCTGCTTGTTAAAGAGACCCTTAAAAAGAATTTTGAATGACTGTGGGAAAACTTTATACACAAGACAAATACTATTAAAAGGAAGTAAATCAGAGAGGTCTGAACTAGATGAGGACATTTGGCAGCAATACAGCATGAATGTGCATTAAGTCAAAGAGATCAGTATATGATGACAGGTGTACTCATGCACAATTATTGAACCAAATTTATCATCTAATGTACTCTATTAAAAACTTACTGCATCTTGTCTCATAGCGTTGGGGAAAACAAGCCGACAGAGGGCCTCACATCTCCTCAAATGTCACTGAACAATCCTCAGAACACCCAGCCTGCTGATGCTCCTCCAGGTGAGTGTATTAACTTTTTTAATCAATCCTCTCCACGGTTGGCAAAAGTACTCAGACTCTTCACTTAAGTAGATGTACAGGAACATATTTAGAAAAAAACTGTTAAAGCGGACGTGATGACTCAACTCTTTAAAAAACAAAACAAAAGGAGAGACACTGAAATGTACTGAAGTTTAAAGGTCATAAGTAATTATCGGCGTTAATGCTCCCTCGTTCGCATTTGTCCATGTTTTTCTGCCTTATAGATTGTATGTCTTGATACTCATGCTTCCTCCCACATTCTATAAACATGCATATTATTTTGATTTTTTTTGTTTTAAATCATCAATATGTGCAAAAGTGAGTGTCAGTAGTTCCCAACGATTGACTGGTAACAAGTCCAGGTGTACATCCTTGACCCCTGCATCCCTAATGAGGCCAAGCAGTTTTGAAAATTAAGAGGGTGAGAAAAGAACATTTGAAACTGGTCTATGGGTAATCATGGAAGGTGTCACAATAAAGAAGAGAAAGTTTTTTTTTTTTTTTGATAATGCTTCAATGCCAAATGGCTAAAGGTTTATGTCACAGTGTTGTTTAATACCTCGCTACTATTTTGTTTTGATATAATTGACCTCTCTCAGCCTGTTTATTTTAAGCACACACCTTTTACACTTTCTCATGCAACTGAAGCTGATACAAAGATGAAGTGAAAATTTGATTGAAAATTTGTCCTTAACTTGACAAACCAGAACAACTCTGTGCTATGCAAAAGAGAAAACAAACCATTGTTATCAAATTTGGCACCGAGTCCTGGCTCATGTCTGGTTCGTATACTGCAGTTTCACACTCTGAACCAGTGTTTCTCGAACTTTTTACACTCAACATTGCTTGATACAAAAAGGTAGGTTCTGTCACGTCCCATCGGAACGAGAGTAGGACCCAAATGCAGGACTCGGATGATGCAGAGTAGTTCAAGGAGAAACGTTTATTATATGCCAAGGTCGGGGATCGAGCAGGCAGTCCGGTGCAGCAGTGGTAGTTGGGACGTTGGGCGAAGAGTGCAGGTGAGCGGGCAGTCAGGGGTCGGTACACAGGAGAACGATCAAATCAGGCAGAAGTATCAAAGGAGTCAGGCTTACAAGGTTGGTCGGAGAACGGGCGAAGGTCGGTACACACAGGTTGTCGATCAGGGATACGAGAGTGCTGGAACGGGACATGAAGCTCAACGAACTGGCGGGGCCCAGTCGTCATCGGGGTGATATAAATACACAGACTAATCAGCCCGCATGAGACGCAGGTGTGCGCCTCAATCAGCGCACCCGCGCGGGCACCCACGCGGGCACCTGCACAGCTCGTGCTGGAGCGGCAGGATCATGACAGGTACACAATGACTCACAATTAAAATACAGTTAGCATGGTAGACCCAAGTGTTTGTAAAAGATGTGAAATATGTAAGTTTCATTCCTAAAAAAAAAAAAGCACAAGTATGATGAATATTCTTGGAATCCACTGAAATATTATGTGGAGTTTAAACATTGAAACTTCACGTAATTGCACAAATCCAATTCCAATGAAGTTGGGACGTTTTGTTAAATATATAAAATAAATAAAAACATAATCCAATGATTTTCAAATCATGTTCAACCTGTATTTAATTTAATACACTACAAAGTCAAGATAATGAATGTTCAAACTGATCAACTTTATTGTTTTAGTAAATAATCATTAACTTAGAATTTTATGGCTAAACCATTGACACACACATTCTATTTTAATGACATTGTTTCAAAAACAATTCTAACAGTGTCAGTCATAACAGCGCACCATTATCTTTGTGAAAGCAGAATTGCTCATCGCAGGCATGGATTTGATTTAATTAAATTGTGCAGTTGCTTTGCTTGGTCAGTCCAGGACGAACCTCTTCTCTCACCCAGTGTCACCTGGGGTAGGCTACTGCTCATCCTCAACCGGAATAAAGACGATAGGAAAAAGGATAGATGGATGTCAAAGGGTGTATCCAGTCATGCTTTTAGTTTATTTCACCCTGCTACTGTGTTCTTATCTGAAAACACTCCTATCTTAAAATCCATTTCTCCATTAAAGTGACTGCAAATGCAATAAATCTGTTCCACTCCCCCTAAATACCTTTTCTTTTTGCATCTTCAATAAAGAAAAGTAGCAGCATCTTATAAAATAGTCATAAAACATAAAAGAATGGAATGAAAGACAGTAACTAGATTTCTGAAATTTAATCAATCCAAAAGTATGACATGTACATTGTCGTAGATGCATGTGTGCCTTTAAATGTGCTGCCTCTCTCTCTCTCTCTCTCTCTCTCTCTCTCTCTCTCTCTCTCTCTCCCTCTCTTTCGGTCTCTCCACCCTGGCCCCCACCTTTTTGTCCTCTTTACAACAGGCTCTTTCTGTGTTTCTCATTATCAATTACCTTTCACAAACCTTTGGTTTACATCTCTTAAAAAGAAAAGTAAGGGTTGTGGGTTCGTATCCCACTGGGGGCCTCCACTCCCTGAGAAGGGTTGCGTCAGGAAGGGCATCCGGCGTAAAAATTGTGCCAAAAATATATATGCGTTCATCTGAGATGACACGCTGTGGCGACCCCAAAAGGGACAAGCCAAAAGAAATGCAATTTAAAGCTGATATGCTGCTGTGTAATCCTCCATGAAAGTGAATAGCCGCAGAATACATTCTTTTTCATTGTATCTCCATAAAATCTCGGCCAAAATGGATTTTGTTTCCACAGCTTTAAATTGTTTTAAACACCCGTGGCTGGTGTTATCTTATTTTTTTGAGACAATTTAATAATCGTTAACCCATGTGGCTGTGGTGTTTTCCGTTGCATGCTTCATGGCAGTTACTGTGCAGTGTTTTTTTTTTTTTTTAAATACACAGTGTGTAATTCTCTTTGTTTGCATAAACTTTAAAGGTCAAGTGTCATCCCTCTAAACATTCTAAAATAGATAGTGAAATGAAAAATACATGTAACATTATTCACTTCAATCTCTACACAAAAAAATAGTTATGAGCGGAGAGCACGTAATCCATGCACAAAGTTGCAGAAGTCTCATTCGACATCCAAGTGGTCACCATATTGCCTGCATTTACTGTCCGTGACGTCACCCTGGACATTCGCCACCGAAAACACGCCATAGCCACTACCGTGGGACACGCCCCTTCAGACACGGAAGCTCTTTTCGAAGAAGAGAATGTCTCACAATCGAGTCAAGTGTCCAGGGCAATCTTATCCTATTGTTTCGAGCCATATTTAGATTCTATGCAGATCACTTCTAACTAACAGCAGACTCCCCGACAGTATGACAGTATGTAGCGTACTCAGCCGCGTGCGATGACAACACCGTAAAGCGGCCTGGCTTGGCACCGTGATAAGCCACCTCGGCGCCGAAGATGAGCCACCAAAGCTGGTGAAGGCTGCCGCGTCGTGCCTCGCGGGTGAGCACGGCTTCGGCCAGGCTGGCTCATACATACTGCTGTGACGCTGACAGACTCCGATAGAGTATGTATGAGCCAGCCTGGCCAAAGCCGTGCTCGTCCGCGAGGCATGATGCGGCAGCCTTCGTGGGCAAGCCTGATGCGGAAGCCGTCCGACGCACATATCGACACATTTCGCACCCCTGTCATACGTACGCGGATCTTTTGTTACATTATGAGAGATGGATTACGTGGTCCGCCCCAAACTATTAGTTTTTTTAGTAGCTGTATACACACCTACCTAGTACATGTCATTTGGAACCCACAAAGCTCTCGTCCTTTGCACCCATGCAATCCACTTTTCACGACAAACCGGGTCTCTTGCAAACTTATGAAGGGTAAATCTATCCTCCCCAGTGTTCAAGCAACGTCCAGCGATGCAACGAGCCAGGATTTTGGCTAACACGAAGGAACAACGAGCTACCTTCCCAGAGATAAAACTAATGGAAAGAAATGAGTCCACTTGAGGGCAGTCTTGCCATGTAGTCATTCTAGTCAGGCTTCTTCTCGAAATCAAATCCCTCGAGAGGATTTTCATGGCAGGAGTTACAAAAAGCTGTATACGTCAAAATCATGTTTTGTGGTGAAAAAACGCATGGGCTGCCATTTTTTTTTTCATTAATAACATACTAAAAATCCTGCATTTCATGACTGTAGCCCTTTAACAAGTGCTGAACTCAACAGCTTGAAGCATTTTTTTAAAGAATATTTACTATCCCAGCCAAACTGCTGCTTATTGTGGAGTGAGTGGAACCACCTGCCACCATACAGCCCTTGTACCAGTTTGAGCACACAAGTCATAGCAAAAACTTGTCCGAATGACTACTCATATCTAAAAAAAACTTGACAATACGGTCACTCGTATTTCTTCACTGTATTTATTTCTATTTTATGAACGTGAAATCTGAGATGTTTATATTTCGTGTATGAAACTCTCCAACCCCTTTCATATTTGGGACATCAGAGTTGTGTGAGCATAAGTGATTACAACATTGACAGAAATTGTCTGAACACCACAGAGCTCCTTCATCCATCTTTGTCTCCTTCCTTGGTACAGCCTTCTCCCACTCCCCAGTTCCACTGAGGGACAGACAGCGTCAGAGGAACAGTGAGCGTCAGCGGGCCCATAGCATGTCCTCTCTAGCAGCCTCAGTTGGTCTTCCTTGCCCTCTCTCCTCTGCATGTGGTTCTCAGGACAGAGGTGGCATTGAGTGGCAGTCCAGTCAGGGTTTAAGTCAAGCCGACCTGGACAACATCACTTTCCCAGCAAGCCCCCGCAGCATCTTAGCTGAAAATGCTGGCAGCACGAAAGGTGGCGCTGTCAGCCTTGATGGCCACCTTGACTCGTTTGTGGTGGAAAAACCAACGAGGCACAGTTTGAGTGATGCTTGTGTTTTAGAAGACATTACAAAGGAGGCTCACAGAGAGAGGTTATTTAGTTTAGAGCGAAGAGGAGGGCCTTGTGAAGAAAACAAACAAGTCTCTTCAGTGACGACATCCACACGAGACAAGGAGCACAATGAGAATATCGAGTTGCGTCCATTAGCAACATCTACAGGACTATTTAGGGATGACTTGGATGAGGTATTTCTGCTGAATCCTCCATCTACATCACCTTCTCTATCGATCAAAGAGACAAATATCAACGAAGACTTCCCTCTGCCACCCCAACCTCTCCTTGAGTTGGACCAGAAAAACTCTGCACAGATTGCAGGAAGGTTGGCTTCCCACTTGTTTGATATTTATGTCCAATTTAAAAACTGTCTGGATCTTAGTACTTTCTCTCCACCCTCCATCAGCCTATCAAGCCTCCTGCCATCCTCAAAGCCACGATCCTCCACCCTCACATCCACGACTTCTAGCCTGGAGAGCCCACAGTTTGACAACACACTTAACCTTGAGTACCAGCCCCTGCTCAGGAGAGAGAAGACAATGGAAGAGATGCAAGTGGAGATGCTGGCAAAGCAGCTGGTGGGTACCCGGAATCATTCATTTTGAGTCCCAAAATAGATGTTGTTTGTTGCAATTTTATCTTTTTGTTACCTGTTTTTATGAAGGCTACGTTAAAGTTGTCATTCTAACTATAGTCACCAGCCACAACATTAGGGACATGTAAGCCATTGAATGAGATCCAGTACACTGAGCTAAATAATGAGTGTCATAATATTAGACACATCTCACGTTAGCAAACAATGCATTGAACCTCTGCAAATTAAACACACAAAAAAAGGTTGGCAGTTAGAATCTGGCCACCAGGCTTCCTGTGTGGTGTTTGCATGTTCTCCACATGCTTGCATGAGTTTTCTCTGGTTTTCTGATTTCTTGCCATATTCCAAAAATATGCTTGTTAGCGCTATGTGCTATGTGGACAAAATTATGTAATCCATTAATCATATACAGTATCATATACATGATATAATATTTTCCATAAAATAGCATGCAATTATTGACCATTTTCTGTGATCTTTTATCCATGTATTTATCAAATAGATTTTATATAGACCACACAAGGCAGCACCGTGGCACAGCTGTGGAGAGTTGGCCTCACATGAGGACCTGGGTTCAAATCCCAGCTCCGTCTTTGTGGAGTTTGCATGTTCTCCATGTGCCTGCGTGGGAAGCACTCCGGCTTCCTCCCACATCCCCAAAACATGCAACATTAATTGGAGACTCTAAATTGCCCCTTGGTATGATTGTGAGTCTGACTGTTGTCTGTCTCCATGTGATCTACGATTGGCAAGCAACCAGTCCAGGGTGCACCCCACCTAACACTAAACCCCTGGGATAATCTCCAATAGATCTGTGACCCTGCCAAGTATAGAAGATGTAACATGTTTAATGTTATTAATCTGTCCTTTGGCTTTCAAAACGTAATCATGTAAATGTAAACTGTATTGTTTTGGATCTCAGATTCTGCAGGTGACCTCATGAAGTATGTAGCTTGTGTGTTCTGGACATGGATTTTGACTATTGATTTGGTTTCCACATTTCCTTTAATTTTAGCCTTCACGGTGGTGGTCCACAATTCTTCTTTTTCCGCTGCACGCAGGTAATGCAGGATCGCTCTCTGACAACCATCCTAGGAACATGGCAGGGTAAATCACCTGTTGAGCTTGTGGAGGAAATCTTTCAAAACAGCAGACTCGGTGCTAAAGTGCCATGGCATGCCATAGGTAGCCCATTAAATGACAGGTACTTATTTTCCTTAGAATGCTGTTCAACCCTCAGACCTCGTTCAGTTTTACAGCCCTTTCAGCTTGTTCGTGGCCATTTAATTTTTTTGTGTTGGACTCTGTACAGGGTAGAGGATGGTGTCAAAACGGAAGTCAATTGCAGGACTGAAATGGAGGAGGAGAAAGACCTCAACAGCAGGAAGGTAGCAAGAGAAGAGAACACAATGATCTAAATATAATGGGACTATCCAGATTGGATGCTTACAAACATGATCATTATTCAGAAATGCCACTGACATGATCTTTTTCTCGTGTATCTCTTGGCCTGTCCTTTAGGCGGAGCTGTGCGAGGCTCTGAGGTCCAGTCTGGTGGTTATGCACCAAGAGAAGGAAGCGTTGTGCGAGGAGATGAGGTGTCACCAGGCACTCGGGACTAGCATTGACTCTCTGGTTTATAAACTATGCAAAATAAATGAGAGGGACAAGTACAGCATGTTCATAGGTACAACAGACTGTTACAATAAGGGCAAATATAGCACAAATAACTAAGGCTTTGGATAAATCTATGAAATTAACCTAGTGTCTATGGCTTTTCAGGAGATCTTGAGAAAATTGTGAACTTGCTGCTGTCACTGTGTAACCGGCTGTCAAGGGTTGACAAATCTTTGATCGCTTTGCAACAAGAAGAGCTCCAAAAGAAGGACGCTTCACAGGAGCGGGTGAGGAAACAGTTTGTCACTTTTCATGACCAACTTTACAGGTTACACACAGGATGTGTAACATTTCAGCCATCAGAGGTCTGAATCCTGAGATGTAACAACAAAATGTTTTTTTTTCTTACTCTCCATGTTCGTTTGTTCAGTTTTAAAGTAGACACTCTAATGGCAATTTTAAAACCATTGTTTTTGTCTTTTAAATGAAAAAAGTTGCTTTCCTCGAATCTTAGCCTAATTTTTCCACAAAGGTTTCCATTAAATTAAAAAATTCCATGGCAAATGACATCATCAAATATTGAAGAAAAGTTACTAGTTATTGTGGTTTAAGAGCAGCACTAACACTTAACCAACTAAAACTCATTCAAAGAATAAAATCGTTTATTTCAGGACAAATGAAACGAAAGCATTGGTCACATACATAAAAGAATCCATTGGCAAATCCATTTGTGATCTGTCAGTCCAAGAAAGTGTAGTAACACACAAGTAATGCAAATAAAATAGTAAACATAATAATGTAAAAATAATACATGTAGATTTGGTATGAAAATATCACCTACAGTCATTGCACATAAAGAGTCATATTTCTCTAATGTTATTCCTTTAAGCTCTTGACACTATCAATCAGTCCAGTCCAATGACAATCGTCCAAAGGGTGTCAAGACTTCAAGGAGTGTATGCAGTTTAAAGTGACTAGTCATGCGATCATCTATCGTATATAATACTAATCCTAATACTAATTGGCCCGGCAGGATGTGACAACAACAAACTCAAGGCAGAAAATTGGCAGCAGTGGATTTGTAAATTAGCTGTTGAAGAATTTAATTGCAAGAGGGAAGACGCTGTTGGAATGCCAGCTAGTTTTGGTTTGCATAGATCGGTAGCGCCTGATGAAAAGAGCTGGAAGAGCTGGTGGCCAAGATGTGGAGGGTCGAATAGGATCCTGCCCGCTCTTGTCCTAGTTTGGGCAGCGTGCAAGTCATCAAGTGTGGGTAGGATGGTGCTGATCCGCTGATCCGTTCAGCTGTTTTGATTTTCCATTGCAGTCGGAGTTAGTCCTCTTTTGTATCAGCCCCAAAAGAAACTCTGGTGGAGGTACACAGTACTGATTTGAATCCAGCAGCCCATCCATCCATTTTTTGAGCCGCTTATCCTCACAAGGGCCGCGGGAGTGCTTGGGCCTAACCCAGCTATCATTGGGCAGGAAGCAGGGTACACCTTAATCTGGGTGACAGCCAATCACAGGGCACATAAAGACAGACAACAGTCCCAGTCACATTCACACCTGTGGGCAATTTAGAGTCTCCAATTAATGTTGCATGTTTTTGGGATGTGGGAAGAAACCGGAGGGCCTGGAGAAAACCCACGCAGGCACGGGGAGAACATGCAAACTCCACAAAGGCAGGGCTGGGATTTAAACCCCGGTCCTCAGAACTGTGAAGCCAATGCTTTAACCAGTTGCTCCGCTGAGTCAAGCAGTTTCTGTGATAAATTAATCAAGATCAGGGTCGTTTCATCTGGCTGGATAACCGCGTTTCACTTCATACATTTATATTGTTGTATGATTAAGTATTGTCAACTTTTTTTGTCCCCCCAGGACTCCCTCAATCATAAGCGTTCTCAGCTCCTCAGTCAAACAGAGGATGCCTGCGAACTGAAGGAAAACCTGGACCGGCGTCAGCGCGTTGTTCAGGCCATCTTGCGAGGCTACCTCACTGAACCCCAGCTCCAAGACTACCGCCAATTTGTCAGCACCAAACCCTCCCTGCTCATTCGCCAACGGGACCTCGATGACCTCATACGTCAGCGCGAGGAGCAGCTCACGAGGCTGGCAGAGACCCTCCCGCCCGAGCTGGCGGCGGCTCAAGATTGGTTGAGAGGATCTTTGCGTTTGTCATCGAGCCCAATCTCTTGCTCCTCCCCCTTCCCACAGCTGCTTTCCTCCTCTCTGATTCCTGGCCACGCCCACACAGCCAGGTCCACCACAGTGACGTCACTGTGATGGGATGAAACTAAAAACTAACTGAATCTATGCACGCATGAAGCAGGACATACTATTATGTGCTTCGTTGTATTCGCACCTGACTGAAACTTGTACATGAGAAACAATTACACATTTGCCCAATTGTTGCTATTCATATCAACTCTGTGAAGGTTTACCAGGTGGAAAAAGCCCAAGAAAATTAACTGTCTAAAACATACAAGATAATTTGGTTTTTAATAAGGCTCCTTTTTTTCCATGACTTACATATATTCCAACTTTTTTAGGAAATACTTGACACGTTGCAAGTTAAGACAAGGGCTGCAAAGCCTTAAATGTAAAATGTTTAAAGTGTTTCAACTTTTCCTCAGACAGAATATTCAGTACATAACAGAGGAGGATGGACTGTTACTAGAATACTGTGAATACTGTGATAATTTGGTGAAATGTCATGTCATGCAGAAGCACAGTTCAAAAGGCACAAACGGTGCTCTCCTTTACATAATTTTCATTTTGCTCAAATAGATATTTGCTGGTGGCCAAAGACAGAACAACAATAATAAATTGCATCTGAAATTGAATTCCACTTATTTTTATGCTGGAACACTTGATGTCAAAGGAGGAGTCCAAAGATTTGGATGGGATCCAATGTTGAACGCTGTTTTATTTCATATTTAAATTTTTTTGGGTCAGCCCTAACTTATTGATAATAATATATTCACAAATTAAGCCATTTTTTTGCATTTGAACATAAATTATTATTATAGATTTAATCTTTTCATAATCCTAGCAATGCCTTGTAATGCTTCTTGATCTCATAATGCATTAAACTGGACTCATTATACTATTAGTGTTACTCAATTCAGTGCCCGTTGAGTTTTTCTGGTCTTAAGTGTCCAGCAACGTGTGTAATTATAAAATATAAAATAATATTTGTTTTCAAACAATTAGAAGCAGTGGATGGAATTGTTGGCCTTAAAAAAACGTTTTTTTAAGGCCATCTACTGGTGACTATGCACTTATCCACAGAAGACAACCTTTTAGCGGTTCATCCAATCAGACTACCTGATATTGTCTGATGTGGAATATAAGTTAAACATGAAACATTCTTTATTGAGGCAGGAGTGCAGATTTTTTTTAAAGTCATTGAGTTTTGTCCTGAAATGTCTAAATACAATATTTTATTTCACACCTTCAGATTTTCCTTTTTGTTTCTCTTCTCATTTAATTTGGATGACCACATTTTACATATCCTCATTTTTTTCATACTCTCAAAATATCACACACAAAACCTATCACACTCACTTTTTGATTTATTCCTCATAGGCACCACAGATTATCCTAGATGTGTTTTCCTGGATGATCTTTGCTTGATCT
Source organism: Syngnathoides biaculeatus (assembly GCF_019802595.1). Classification (NCBI taxonomy): domain Eukaryota; kingdom Metazoa; phylum Chordata; class Actinopteri; order Syngnathiformes; family Syngnathidae; genus Syngnathoides; species Syngnathoides biaculeatus. The sequence goes on from NC_084656.1 coordinate 5,174,078, forward strand.
ATAAGAGATGGATGATTGGAAAATGACTCCTGATGTTTTATTTTGTTTGGTTGGTTTCTTTTGTTTTTTGCTAAATAAATTTATTTTGTAAATTCTGTCAGTGGTACTGTCAAATGTAATCTACAGTGGCTCACTACTATTTTAGGATGGAATATACAAACTGCATTAATAGTCTGCCCTTATTAAATGAATAATGCTCTTTTGATCGACCTTATCAGATAGATAGATAGATAGATAGATAGATAGATAGATAGATAGATAGATAGATAGATAGATAGATAGATAGATAGATAGATAGATAGATAGATAGATAAAATGTGAAGTATGTTTTGCCATACATGTATGGCACATATACCAAAGAAAAGTAAGATGTGCAAAAAGTACTGAAACGTTGAGCATTTGGAAGTGTATCCTTTTCAAAAGTTGAGCGGTCTAAGTTCACCTGTAAAGGTCATGGTGCACTTTGCACGGGTTGATGTTGAAATTTCAAGCGAAAGCCGTTAGAGGGAAGCAAAATCCGACTGCCAAAAAAACGACTTCAAGACAGCAAACTCTTTTTTGTGGCTTCCTGTCGGAATCGTCTCTGGTAACTACTGAGAATCAACAAGACTCATTTGCGTGCAATTGTGCGTGTCTCAATTTTTGCGTGCAACGCATCCGGTTCACCTGCCATACATAATGCGGCGGGCGATGAAGGGGTTAAATACCTGAAGTGGGGCGGTGTTTCATTCCTGTCACGCCAGCCCTTCGAAACCCACAAGTTGATAAGACTGGAAGCAAAATGGACACAGATTTCACTCAAGAGTCGGTTTTGCTTTTTCTCCAGAGCAGGGGAGGCTCGGTGAAAAACTGCGAGCTACTTCTAAACTTCCGAGGCTTCCTCCGGGATCACCCTGACCAGGTTCGGAACCGCGAACTCTTTAAGAAGTTCGTCAACTCCGTGGCCACAGTCAAGCAGGAGCACGGGGTCTCGCATGTTGTTCTCAAGAAGAAATTTCGGCCTCCCGGAACCGCCGCTTCCGGGACGTCCACCGGAAAACCCGCTGAGCCTCCACCCGCTAAAGCTACCTTGAACCCGGCTCGGGGAAAAGAGAAAATTCCGCAGAAGCCATTTCCCCGAAACTTAAAGGAGGTGACAGCCGCTGTCCCAATAGAACCTGATTTGGAAATTGTCCTACCGGTGGCCGGCATCATCCGAAACAACAACAATGTAAGCGCCGATTTGAAAGTGACACTGCAGGCTACGCGAGCAGAAGCATTTTCAGCGACAAGTCACGCTCCAATCTCAGCAAAATTCCAACCGAGGCCCCAAGGGATCCCGGAGCATCCTGCTATAATTAAGAGCATCTGCCAAGGGGGTACTCTGAAAGCCTCAGTCCAACATGGTGGAAGCAGCCAGCAGGTCTCACCTCCAGAAAGTCGCAACAGCAACCCAAGTATGTCTCTTCTCGGTCTTCATGCTCAGGCACGCAGGCCCAGATACAGGCAGAGCTACAAAACTGCGGTCTCCTATGATGAGGATGACGATGAAGATGAAGGGTTCAAGATGAAGCTGAGTACATCAGGAGGAGTTAGACCCCTGAGTGGTCTACTTGAAGCCCCAGCTAGGTCCAACATGTGTCAGCCTGTTCTCTCATCACCACCAGAGCATATGCTTCCAAAGAATTTTCTCCAGAATGTGGCGGGGGGACAGGTGCTCCAATCCCCCCCAGGGTGGAGTTTGGATGCAGGGCTACAGCTCAGAAGACTTAATGCGGGAACAAGTGTGGTTGCTGGTTCTCCTCCCAGAGAGTCGATGTCCACCCGGCGTAGTCTACCCTCAGAGTGCTCCGTACAATCTCGAGATAGAGCTGAAGAGGAGGAGAGACGGTCCTCGCTGGATCCAGGTTTTGCCTCGGCGCACAGCCATGGATGGAGTCCAAAAGAAAGGACGTGGCTGTCTAGCAGCCACAACAGCATCTTCTCCTTCCCATCTGATGCGGCAGTTACAGTATCAGGAAGAACCAGCACCACCGAGAAACAACATTTAGTAGCAGGTAAGGTTTCAAGCAGGGATTCCTCACTGGTGGGTCACGGATCAATGGTAAAATATTACAGGGGGAGATTCTGTTTACAATGGAATCAACATACAGCATTTTGATGTAACAAAATGTGGTGTCATGCATTGGATTGTTTTATATTTTTAGCCTGCAAGTGTTTGTCGGACAAATAGTTTTCATTTTCTTGTGGCATTTTAGCAGTCTTTCACATTAAAACTTAGATTGGTGGTTTTGAAGCAGAATAATTGAAATTATTAAAACTGCTAGAGTTGCTTTGGTCTTCAGCCTTCATTTATTAAAAAGAAAAACTTTTGCTGTTGTCCTCTCCAAAAATGCTAAGATAATCATTTTTGCACAGGCAGTTTCCATGTTCATCCTCAGTTAGAACATTAACCTAGCATTAGAGAAGTGAAGTATTTCCGTGCATCTATTAAGCAAGCGCACACATTTTGTATTCGAAAAGCTCATGGCACACCACTAAACATGTCACAAAACGTATATACAGTAGTACAGAAATATGGAGGATCCTATCATATGTATCTACTCTGCAAAATCTGACCATGTTGTTTAGTTGAACACAACCTATTATTCTGTTGTGTGAGTGAAAGGGTAATTGGACCTTCTGTTTGTCCCAATACATTGCTAATAAATGGATGAACAAGAGTGCATTATTTGCAGCAAATATTTTTTTTGTTAAAATTGAATATAACTAAAAGATGGATTTCATGTCCCATGGAGATTGGTTGAGAATCACTACAGGAATGTACAGTTAGAGATCATCAGGGGTGCCATAGGAAATTATCCAATTTCGCTGTTATTTACCACCCCAACTATTATCTATGCTGACACAGCGGATGACTGATAAAAGAGTCTGCCTCACTGTTCTGTGGACCGCGGTTCAAATCCCAGCCCCTGCCTGTGTGGCATTTGCATGTTCTCCCGTGCCTGTGTGGGTTTTCTCCGGCCGCTCTAGTTTCCTTCCACATCCCCAAAAATGCATGCTCGGTTAATTGAAGACTCTTAATTGTCCATAGGTGTGAATGTGAAATGTGAGGCTGTTGTTTGAAGACCCGAGATGTGTGTTAAAAACAATTCACATGCTAAGGTTTGTTGGGTGAAAATACCGCATGTAAAATTGAGACTTCACTGCTGTCAAGATACCAAACAGAAAACATGAAGTTTAAACTTTTCATTTTACAAAGTTATGCACTTTATTTGAACATGTACGTCTAATGTTTATTTTTAATTTACTTGCTCTAATTTTGAAATGCAGCTCCTACCTTTATTTAGTAAATGAGAGAGCGTGAAACAGTTTTGCTGATATGTTCGATTATCTGGGCGGAATTAATAGAAGTAATTTTGTTAATTCACACCAACACATTGAAGGAGAAGCTGTATGTATGTGAGCCTCACAAAAATGGAAGACATAGAGCAAATGTTTCCTGAGCCTTAGGTAGGACAACACCATTACTGAAGCAGTGCACATGTATCCCCCCTGCAAATGTGGGGGAAAATGGAGCACATGTGTATAAGTACATTGAAAAGTTAAAAAGGGGCACTTTCTGTTGGGGAAAGGATTTGGGTTGGAATTACGTTATTGTTCGTCTCGTGGCACTACATGTGTCTGAATTTTTGTAGGAGTAGATCAAACATTTCCCGAGTGGCACTTCAAAGAACTGTAAGCATGCCCTGTTTGGTGGGGACAAAAGAAAAGATGGGATTAATGCCTATGTGTTGTTTTTGTACATATGGGGTTCCTACATGTCTGCCAATTTTTATAGGCCGAGGTTGAAACGTACCGCGAATAAGATTTTAATGATCTTAATGTATTTTGTGTTTTGGTGAAGTTTGAAGCTGCGGCATGGTCGCCTGCTGGTTGGCACATCTTCCTTACAGTTCTGAGGACAAGGATTGAAATCCAGCCTCATATGTTAGTTCACATGTTTTCTCTGGGTACTCCGATTTTATTCGACATCCCAAAAAAATGTGGATGGGAGTTTATTGAAGACTCTAAATAGAGATTGCACATGTGATGTCACCGTTTTTTACGGCGCCATATTGCCGGTCAAACAAAGCTGCTTGGCAGTGCGGGAGTGTTTGGATTTCCGTAATTAAATGGGATGGATGGTGCCCAATGAAATACACACGCCTGTGTAACGATCATTTCATTTCAGGTAGGATTTATCCTTCTCAATCTAGAATTATCAAGAAATATTTATGACCTACGTGCGCGATCTACATTGGCTGTAGGTGGGAATATGAGGGTGAATGACTTTTTGTTTGTCTGGGACACGTGATTGGATGGCAACCACTTCAGGGTGTACCCCACTTCTCACTGAGAGTCAGGTAGGATAGGCTCCAGCTTACAGCCCGCGGGCCACATCGGGCCCGTTGTTTTTTTTAATCTGCCCCGCCGAAGATTTGTACAGAATTAAGGTTTGATGTGAATGATTGCATTTATTTCATTTGACTTGTAATGACAGGCATTTCAACACCAGGTGGCGCAGTAGGCACAGTGTCTTGATTTTATGGAGCCAGAGCCATTTCCAGTTATCGAACTTCTACTACTGGCGAGATCAGAACCCATCTACAGCAATGTCAAAGAAAAGAAAAGTCGACAGTGAATGCCGGGCGTTTAACAAAGAATGGACACCTAAGTACTTTTTCACTGAAGTCCGGTCCAAGGCTGTATGTTTTTATTTGCCAAGAAACCGTTGCAGTTTTAAGAGTACAACATTAGCCGTCACTTTACCACCAATTACGCCAGCAACCTTTCAACACAAGAACGTATGGTTACCGCTGACAGGTTGGTAGCTATCTTGCAGGCTCAGCAAAACACTTTTATTCGAGCAACTTCCATCCAAGAAGCAAGCACGAACAGAAGTTATTTACTGGCATTTGAACTAGCAAAAGCCAGCAAGCCTTTCTCCGGAGGGGAGTTTCTTAAAGAGTACATGGTAGAGACAGTAAGTACTTTATGTCCTGATTGAAAGAACAAATTCGAAAAAATTAGCTTATCACCCAGGTAAGTGACTCGCCGTATTGAAGTAATTGACGGACACTTAACTAGCAAGCTAAACAAAAAAGTGGAGTCATTTACATTTTTTTCTTTGGCACTGGACGAAAGCCATGATATAAAGGACACCACTCAGCTTTTAATTTTTATCAGAGGGATTAAGGAGAATTTCGAGGTAACTGAGGAGTTTCTGGAAAGGGAATCCCTTAAAGGAAAACCACGTGGAGGGGATTTATTTAACAGCGTGTCAGCGGTCATACAGAAGCACAAGTTAGACTCCCCAACGTTACCACAGATGGATCACCAAATCTGACATGAAAAAACGTTGGGATGCTCAAGAGAATTCAGGACAGGGTGAAAGAGGACAACCCTGAGCAGGAGGTAATTTTCCTACACTGCATAATTCACCAAGACGCACTGTGTAAATCTGTGTTGCAGCTTGACCACGTAGTGAAGCCGGTTGTGAAACTCGTTAACTTTATTCGAGCAAGGAGATTTCCCCATCGTCAGTTTATTCATTTTCTTGAAGAAACTGATGCTGATCACACGGACTTACTTTACCATTCTAATGTCCGCTGGTTAAGTTTGGGAAAAGTATGTCAACGTGTGTGGGAGCTCAAACAGGATATTATTCCATTTTTGGAGCTACTTCAGAATGCTGACAATTTTCCTGAGCTGAATGACACAGATTGGCTTTGTGATTTAGCTTTTACTGTGGACATACTGACACACATGAACGAGCTGAATGTGAAGCGACAAGGGAAACACCAGTTTGTCCATGAAATGCAAGCAAACGCCAGAGCCTTCAAAACCAAGCTGGTTTTATTTTCGAAGCAAATGTCAGACAAGTCATTTGCTCATTTCCCCACACTGGCTGCATAAAAACAGGCCCCGCGACATGTGAAAAAATATAGGAAAACACTGGATGACCTGCATGAGGAATTCTGCCGTCGGTTTTGCGATTTTGGAAAAATTGACAGGGCACTTCAGCTGGTGTCATGTCCCTTCTCACACGATCCGGAAACGGCGCCACAGGAGTTGCAGGTGGAACTGATTGATCTCCAATGTGACATGGTGTTAAAGGACAAGTTCATCTCCCTGAAACTGGATGAGTTTTATGCTTCATTAAGTGCAACCCAATTTCCAAACATCCAGAAGATGGCACAGAGGATGCTGGTGTTATTTGGCTCTACATATATGTGTGAAGAGACTTTTAGTGTGATGAACAACAAAGCACCCCACAGATACCAGATGAGTGATGAACACCTCAGATCTGTTCTGAGAATTGCCACAACAGAAATACCACCAGACTTCGATGCACTGGCTAAAATGGGTGATCAACAACACTGTTCTCATTAAAACCTATGTTAATACTTCAATGCTTTTTTCTGTTTATGCTTGATATGTACTGTTAACAAATGCAGTTTTTATATGTATTGAATCTTGTGCTGACCCGGCCCGTCTGTCAAATTTTAAAAGTCAATGTGGCCCCCAAGCCAAAAACTTTGCTACCCCTGCTCTACAGGCAATCTCCAAGACAACTGGGCAGCTCCTGCCCGTGTGGCACCTTTCCATCACTCCTCTGACCATCCTAACCAGCGGGATGAGCCGAGAGGAGTTTCATGGCACCACTCTTCAAGTCAGTGTTTTACTTTGTAGGCCTCAACATCTGTTGACTTAGACCTTTTTTACACTCTATTAAGATTATCTCAAAAGAACAGTTAGTTGTGAGTAGTGTACAGTATTGGAAAAGAATTGCTTTCATGTCCACCTCACAGGCGAGCTCTACAACGACCACGAATCAAGTGACTACTCCGCTTCATCACCAGCACTGCGTCAGCGCCCAACGGTCGCCAGGCACGTCAGCAGTAAGCTAAAAGGCAGGATGTGCCGCAGCATGGGTGCCGACCTCAACCGACTCCTCCAGGAGGAAGAGGCAGTGGTTCAAGGCAGTCCAGGAGGAAATGAAGCAGCGAGGCGGAGCCGCCTCCACCGGATCTCATCCTCACTGAGCCTGCCCTACAACTTGTCGTCGTCCTCTCTGTCGTCCTGCTCTACACCGTCTCGCTGCAACAGCCTCGCTGACTTGGCCGAGAGGCCAGAAGCGAAAGGGAAGTTTCCTCCGGTAATTGCTGGTGCTCATCATGAAAGCCCCAATAGGCAGGTAAGACAAAAAAACTGCCAAAGACAACAGTGAGAAAATAGATTGCATTTTTATTAGCATAGGATTTAGACCGAGCCCTGCTACAAATAACAAAGATCTTTGAGTGGCATCCGACCTATCCTAAGTTGGTTTACAATTGCCGATAGATACAGCAACATGTGGCAAAGCCCTACTTTTGTCCAAGTGAAGCCTTAAGTCACATAGCACAACAGCAAATCGTTGATGTTCGGCACTTAAGTAAGCAAATAAGTTTAAAAAAAAAAAAAAAAGTGAATTTTGCAAATGGTGATCCAGGAATATGCAAGAGTTCACTGTAAGTAATTCTCAAGGGCTGGGTTGGAAGTTCAGTGATGAGGCTCGCCCTATTTTTTCTGGGCTCAATCTGTTTTAGATCCCCACCACAATTATTTTAGGATGTCCACCAGGTCACTAAAATGCAGCAGAATGTAGCAAATCCCATCCATGATATTCAGTTCGCGCCCACGTACCACCATTACCTTGTCATATACCTTGGTGGCTTTTTGTGTGGGGAGACCCAAAAAAAAGTAAGGACCAAGAATTGTCCCTGGTCAGAACACAAAATTGGGTCCTAGATCATGTAATTTATTAAGAGTCTCCCTTTATCATATTTATTTGGGGCATTTTGGTATTTTGTATTGTATTATTTTATCTACAACAATGTGTTTAAGCCACTCTTTGAAACTTTTCTCGCTTATCTCATAATTTATCTTTCTTTTGAGGGTTTGTGTCTTCAGGACAGCCATCTTCATAGTGATTTATGAGTACCTATTCTTGCTCTGACAATTGTCCCCACATACACAGAAACATGCATTTTGGTTCATTGAAACCTCATAATAATCTATACATATGCATGAGTGGTAGTGTTTGTGTGCGCTGCAACTAGCTGCCAGCCAGCTAGATGTACCCCCCACCCCCCCACCCCCCATTGACCCAAAGTCAACTGAGATGTCCTCTGAAATGAGCATACTGTAATTTAGGGATGGTGTCATTAAGATTTTAACAATACTGCTCCTTTTCACAATAGATCGGATACTTTAAGGGTATTCTTATCTGTAGTTTAGTTTTTTATTTTTTTTTAGAATAAAACAGAATTAATGCTACTTTTTTTAAATCACTGAATAAGTTGTTTTCCAACTGGAACATTATAGTAAAAATAATAAAAACTGATTCACAAAAAGTAATATTTTGAACAAGTTACTTATTAAAGATTATGCAAAACAATTATCCACCATTTTCCATACCGCTTATCCTTACTAGGGTCATGAATGTGCTGGGGGCTATTTCGGCTATCTTCGGGCAAGAGAAGGGGTACACTCTGAACTGGTCACCATCCAATTGCAGGGCAAACATTTTTTGGACAGTTAAAGATATACCAAAATCAGTTATTCCACTTTAGATATCTTCCACCTGTTACATAAACCACTTCACAATGTCATAGAATATTAATGACAATTAATGAAATGTTCATGCAATAATGATTAAAATAATTGGAATTAGCAGACCCCAAAAAGCAGGCAAACAAAAGATAATTTCCATTATGTGAAAAGAGAGCCATAGAATATTGTATATGTGTGTAAGTAAACATGTCCAGGCATGGCATGAACACATGCCTTTTGACACATCAAGTCACTAGTTTGTGTTGAAGGCTCAGTTTTTCTGGTATTGCAACATTATACAACGAAACGGTACACTCGTATAATCTCCCCATTTACTCACAAATTCGAAAGCAACCAATTCTTGCAGCCAACTAGCTGTTGCCACTTACTGAAACCAAGTGGGAATATTGTACACTGACATCAAGTTGATACAAACATGGAACAATTGAATTGTCTTCAAAATCACATGAATTTTCCCCAGGCTTTGTAGCAATACGTCGTCTTATCCTTATTGCATGCCATGAGCAAGTGGGAGAAAGCGAACATTTACCATTCTGAACTGGTAGATTAAATTTGCAGTTCATAGGTGGCAAAGGCTTTCCGAGCTGTTTTTAATAAGTGATAGAAAAATAAATTTTGACAATGTGTCATCTTAAACTGTAAACAAAGAACACTGCGGTATGGCTACTGTGTAAGCATGTTAATGTTGGTTCTATCAAATTCTGCTTCCTGACGTTTGTTTTTAATTACCAGTCAGCGGTTCCTCTGGAGCCCAGAGAACACACCTGGCTTGTGAAAGGGGCTTCAGGAGCTTGGCCAGACATCTACTCCCTGTTCAGAGAAGACGCCACCCTTCTCAACAGAAGAGACTTCATCTCTGGCTTCACTGTTCTGCACTGGATCGCCAAACACGGCGACCACCGAGTTCTCAATACACTCTGGTATGCTTACAGTCAGCCTGGTTCTGAGTTTTGTAGGCTACAAAGAGTATACATTGGGAGCTCTAAAGTCAAATAGGATTCATTTCAGGACGTTGGTCGACCTTTTATATTTGTTTGGGTTACTGATATATTTTTCTCATCAGAAAAAGTTGAAGTAGGAATTAACTTTTTTAGCCTTTGTAAAAACTTGCCAGGCAATGTGTTTGAAGGAAATTTAAAACCGTAAAGGTGTACTCACTCTTAAAAATTCCATGCCATATTTATTTAATTTGCATTTTTATTTGGTTGAAAATCCATACGAGGCCCCATTGTATTCCAGGTGGTCTTTTACACCTGGCATTTGAGATGGACAATTTTTTCATGAATATATTCGCTTTGCTCCTATTGGATAGTGAGACAGTAGCAATAAATGGAGGAGCGTATGTCTCCAGTGAATGTGGGATGACATAAAAAGTGGTATACTCAGTCGAACATGTGTGCCCATACTTTTTTTACCCCAAGATCTACTTTTCAAGCAGCCAGCCTCTCACGAGTTACCAATGGGGGTTAAGGTAAACTCGCGCAGTTTAGAGGGAACATTGGCTGCCGTCTTTTTTTTTTTTTTTTTTTGGCATGCCGTCCCACAATCGACCAAGACTGCTTGACTCATTGACCACCCCTGCTGTGGAAGGTCCAGCTTGGTATCATTCGCTCGCTTGCTCCAAAGCCAGAAATGCGCCTCCAGCAGTGTGTGAACGCTTATGTTTGCAACGTCATCCTCCAAGAATTGGGCACAAATACAGCACCGTTCTGGTACTGTAGTGGAACTTATCCAAAATTAAATTGAACCATTTGATTACTCAACTCTTGAGTTTGGCAGATGACGCAAGGCTTTGCAAGCAGTCGCGTTTGCCGTTTTTCCTGATGAGTGGGTGTGTACCAACCATGAAGTGGGCAGGACTGTGATAGTGGATGTTTGTTGTTTCACATTGCTTCATTCATTTTCCGTACCGCTTATCCTTACAAGGGTGGCTGGCATGCTGGAGCTTATTCCAGGTATTTTTGAGCAAGAGGCGGAGTCTTTTTTTTTTTTCTCCCCGTGCCTGTTTTTGGGGTGTGGGAAGAAGGTAGGTGAAGGTATTGCCCTCAGGGAGGCATTACAGTTCTATTAGATCGCACACCACTGAATTCATTATGTTTTTGTTTTCTTTCTTTTTTTTTTCTTCCGAAAAGCCATTCGCTCATCATCATGGATCATAGTCACCAGAACAGTACATCTTTCAAGGAAAGGCATCTTTATTTTTTAATGTGCCGTTCCATTCCCTGCCAGTCTGATTTAGAGTCGTTAGCATCAAGCTTTTTCTAAATTTACTGCATAAATTCTCTTTGGAATATGAGGTGATTTCTAGTACAGTTCTACAAGGCTCTATCCCCACTCCAATATGTGTCATTTTTAGTTGCTTAAGTTAGGGAGTGGACCATAGTTTCTTGTTACTGAATGTGCAAAATGACTTTGTTGGTATACAGACCTCTTCACAGAAATCGATACAGGATATAACAATATCTGTATATTCATCCAGGCTGGCAGCTGAATTTCATAAAGACATTACAGTCTTTACAGCCTAAACAGCTTTGAAGTTCTATGTTTGCTTTGTTGGTCCACTTAACTGCTTTCACCATCTGCTACGTGGATTTAAGTTTTGGCCTGTATGTCAGTATAAAGTGGATAAAGCAGTGATCAGACAAGCTCAGGGCTGCATGAGGTATGGCACGGTATGCGTTATTTAGATTTAGAGTACCGGTATTATAGCAGTGGTGTAAAATGTTATGTTCCCTGGTAAGTAAGACAGTCAATGCGCTGCTTAATCGTTTTTTTTTTTTTTTTTTTTGTGTGTGTGTGTGTGTGTGTGGTGTGTGTGTGTGTGTAAGTAGTGAACATATGTGTCAAAGAGTGAACAAGCCATTCCTTTGCCAAGGGCTATGGCCATCTACTTGTCCAGCGTGCACATCAGTGTTTTTTGCAGTTTTCACAAGCACTCTGAGTCGGCTCCTGTACTTACGCTTTCAGGTACGGTGTTCAAAAGGCTGGTTTGGCTTTTGACATTAACGCCAGGTCATCATGCGGCCAAACGCCACTTCACATCGCCGCCATCCACGGCAACAAGAACATGATTCGCCTTCTCGTCAACAAATTTGACGCGGATGTGAAGCTGAGGGACACTGCTGGGAAGAAGCCTTGGCAGTACCTGAGTCGAAGCGCGCCGTCGGACGTCTTCCACATGTTGGGAGCGCCGACGTGGAACGGCAGAGGAGGCCAAGGGGGAATCCCAGTAGGAGAACACCCCAGCGAACAGAAGCCGCGTCACCACCGACGCCATCGACGACATCACCTCTCCTTTGCCAACTCGGATGAAAGGCCCAGGACCGTCTCTGGTGTGAAAGTCAAGCGGTCATCATCGATCGCAGCATTCTTAAAACACAAATCACTGGCTCGCTTTCATGGATACAAGTCTGATGGTTGAGGAACACATAATTAGTGTCAAAAATAAATGTTTGGGGGAGGGTGTTGTTTTTTTTAACTGCCTCAATTTCTCATCTGCCTTGTTTTTAATAATCCACACAATTATGGAAAGCTGGTTAGTCCTATATCCTTATCAACAACAAGAGTGCACTCATTGAACAACTGTCATGCTAGTAAAAATCATTTCCCACATTTTTTCACACTAGTAGAATAACTTGGGCATGTTATTTGAGAGGAAGAACTGCACGAGTTGACCTGCCCATTGCTTGTACTCCTGTGAAGCACAAAATGTTAAGTAGAATTTTATGACACTAAACACCTGTTTCAGCATTTATTTGATTTTCTTTATATCCAGTTTAAGATCGATGTACTAGTATACAGTCTTCACTAATTGGAATACGTTGGCATACCAGTAGCACAACTATGTTACGAGTGAGGCAATACTGTTCCTAAGTTGATTTGTATTAGCAGTGACAAAATTCTCCCAGTGAACAGCGCTTCACTAGAATCACTAGATATGTGTATTGTAGTATCGGGATTATAAAGTAATTATTGAGAATATTGCTCAAACGGCTTTCCAAACATGTCGTAGGCATGTCACGTAATTCCTAAACGGACAACAGACCATTTTGATGCCTGACTTTGACTTGCTGCGTTGCCAGAGAGAAAATTGTGCAGTAGAACAAAACTTCTGGTCGTTGGTGTTAAAAGTGAGTTTGCAGAGCGGACGTGTCTGTGACATCGTTTGTGAAATGAACAAGAGATCACATCAAAGTTAACTTTCTCTCTTCCCAATTTCCACAAACATTTGTGAGGACCAGCATATAATGTTTGAAAGCGTTCATATTTTTAAGACTATTTCACTTGCTCCCGATGGTGTGCTGAAACACTTTTGTTGTCTTTAATTTTGAGATTCAAACTGAAAATGTGTTTAATGTGGTGTTTTTCTATGATGCTCTTTATGGCTCAAATTGCATTTGAATGGAAACACTGATGTTGAACAGTATCAAACTTGGTGTTAGCATACAGCCATCCATTTTTTTGTACCACTTCTCACGCGGTTATGAACAACTGTTCACACTCAAATTTGCACTTAGGGGGCAGTTGAGAGTCCTCAATGAACCTATCGTGCATGTTTCTGGGATGTGTGGGAGGAAACCCACACAATCATAAGAACATGCAAACTACACAGGCAGGAGATGTCCTAACTGGACTTACATCATGCCACTTGCTGTAAACATACATGATGTGATTTTACCCCCCAGCACAGATCTACATGGTGACTTTTACTTCTTAAATTTTTGTCTCAACTGTACTGAGAGATGTTTTTATTAGTCTGTGACTGCACAGAGTTCATTTCATATTGTGTGCAGGGATCTTAAATTATTAAAGGTGTTTTACCCAACTGTAAATTATGCTAATTGCTTCATTTTTCAACCTATAATATGTAGGAAATTTAATGTAAATGTAGCAACATGGTGCATGTGCTGACAAGGAAACAAGTCTGCAGACCATAAGTCCTCTTCTTGGTGTATATGGCTAAAGAAAATACTGTACTTGAATGTTTGTCTCACTCAAGCCGCAAACAAGGTGGTTGTCGAAGCGAGTAACTGGTACTAAATTCTTCAAAAGCTGGTTAGACATGTTCACAAGTTTACAATTCTGCTCCTCCATTTCACAGCAAGTGTCGGCGCATGTAGCTTGAGGCATGTGGCAGACAAATGAGGTTATTGAAAGAGAAGTACTGTACCTGCAAAGATTCTTTGGCATCCCAAAGCAAACACGAGTTAAACCAGTTTTGACCCAGTCAACTACAGCGTGTCAGGACGTGTTATGAATGTGTTATCATTCATTACAACTGCAGTTCTTTCGTCCGATATATACTTTATATCAGAAGATGAATGATTTGGTTCCACACAAAAGTAATTATTATTTTTTTTGTTATCCATTTTGCAACAATGGATTGGTTGGAAGCAAACATTCTTGGATTTACGCAGGAAGTCCAATGCTGGCTGTATGAAAGTCAGCCGCATGATCGAACCACTGCACCACCAGTGACCTTGAGGGTCTCTATTTACTGTTACAGTATGTAGAACAAAAGTGTAAGTAAGTCCCTTTCGGTTTGTCCCGTTAGGGGTCGCCACGGCGTGACATCTCAGATGAACGCTCATATTTGTTTCGCACAGTTTTTACACCGGATAACAAAAGTAATTGGCTTATTTAAATACACACACCTGTGTGTGTGTGTGTGTGTGTGTGTGTGTGTGTGAAAGGCTGGGATATTATATTATTATACAATATTAATTATATATAAATTCCAGTAATTTGGACAGGAGCCAAAGCCTGGTTCAATGTGCAAAAATACTTGAGGGTATCTCATCACGGTTCGAATTTTCCACAAGATGGCAGCAAAGCAACACTTTTGCATTCTGGCTTTTAGCCTGGATAAAGAAATGCCTCCCCTCACAGGTTCACGTGGGGGGGGGGGGGGGTTGCACAAAGTGTGACTTTTATGTTCTACACAAAAATAGCAAAAAGGTGATTTTTGCACCTAACGAAAGAGGATAATTTCCTCTAAAACTCTCCTTTCCCTTTTGGCTTATCGCGTTAGGGGTCGCCACAGCGTGTCATTTTTTTCCAAGTAATCTTCTTCTGTAACCCCAACTGCCCTCATATCTTCCCTCACCACATCCATAAACCTTCTCTTTGGTCTTCCTCTGGCTCTTTTGCCTGGCAGCTCCATCCTCAGCACCCTTCCACCAATATACTCACTCTCTCGCCTCTGAACATGTCCAAACCATCGAAGTCTGCTCTCTCGAATCTTGTCTCCAAAACATCCAACTTTGGGTGTCCCTCTAATGAGCTCATTTCTAATCCTATCAAACCTGCTCACTCCGAGCGAGAGCCTCAACATGTTCATTTCTGCTATCTCCAGCTCTGCTTCCTGTTGTTTCTTCAGTGGCACCATCTCTAATCCGTACATCATGGCCGGCCTCACCACTGTTTTATAAACTTTGCCCTTCATCCTAGCAGAGACTCTTCTGCCACATAACACACCAGACGCCTTCCACCAGCTGCTCCAACCTGCCTGGAATAGTTTCGTCACTTCCCTACAACATTCACCATTGCTTTGGATTGTTGACCCCAACTATTCCACCCCTCATTCACAGACATTTATTGTTTTTCTCCAGCTGATCTTCAGTCCTCTTCTTTTCACTGCATGCCTCCACCTTTTCTAATTGGCATAAAGCAGCACAAAAAGGTTTAAAATCAAATTCAAGCGTTCCCACTGTCTACTCCATAGTACAATATTTAGCTCCTCCCCTTTCATCTGCTGTCTCTTCTTGAAGTTTTTTTTTTATGGATGAAAAAGAGGAGGCAGCTCGGTGGATCAGTTAGAAATCGTTGGCCTCACAGTTCTGAAGACCAGAGTTAAAATCCTGACCCCGCCTGTGTGGAGTTTGCATGTTCTCCCTGTGCCTGTGTGGGTTTCCTCCGGGCAACGTTTTCCTCCCACATCCCAATAATCACGCAACATTAAATGGGACACTCTAATTTGCCCCTGGTTGTGATTGTGAGTGCGGCTGTTTGTCTCAATGTGCCCTGCGATCAGCTGGCAACCAGTTCAGGATGCTCCCCGCCTCCTGCCCATTGACAGCTGGGATAGGTTCCAGTACTTCCGCGACCCTTATGAGAATAAGCGGCAAAGAAAATGGATGGATGGATCAGCATACAGTGGAAGAAGTTACATTTTTGTAAGATGAGGGATGGTGGGGAAATTTTTTAAATTTCATTCAAAATTGGAAATAATCAAAGAAAAGAAATGGATGGATGAAAAAGAGGCACTATTAAAACCAGTTACATAGACATCTATTTTCTTCCATACAGCTTATCCTCACAAGGGCCGTGGGCATGCTGGAGCCTATCGCAGCTATCTTCGGGTAAGAGGCGGGGTACAGCCAGCCAATCACATTAACAACCAACCACTCGCACTTATATTCACAGATATTGGCAATTTAGTCTTCAGTCAACCTACCGTGCATGTTTTGGGGATGTGGGAGAAAAACGGAGTACCTGTAGGGTACTGGGGCCGGATTCGAACCCTGGTCTTCAGAGCTGCTCACCAGTCACGCACAACTCCACCTTTCACACATAAGGCTTGTAATTTCAAATTAGTTTAAAAAAATATTCAAAATGAGTTATCAACACCAGTAACTCATTTAACGCTTACAATTAATTTGAAATCACTTAAAAAATATTGGCCAAAAATTATACATGGTATTCAAGAAAACAGAAAACAACCACTATCAGTTGTCACTCTTTTTATTTGCTTGTGCTGTATTATGGTGCGTTCAGGTACCAGGAGCAGCATCCCTCAGGCCCCTCCAGCAGGTAACAGAGCTTTTAGGAGGAATTAAACATCTACAGATTAAAATCACAGCATGTTATTACTCTCTTCACTCATTTCATCTGTGTTGAGTTCAGACAGAAGCGCACACTTTTCTGATGCTTCATATTAAAATGCCTTTCTGATGTACTACGAGGTATCTGAAACTCTTGATTTGAAATTTCTTTGGCCAATAGCCAAATGCAATTTGGCCTGGTTCTTCATCCACACATCTACATTCGTCTGGTGGGAAATTGGAAATATTTGGCCTTGCCGTGCAAAACTGGCTTCTCAATTAGCTTGGATTATTTTTGAAAGATGACTTTTATACAGCATTTGTCAACTGGATGCTTCTGTTATAGCGTGTGGTTAAAGGTGAATTGCTGCAGTTGTTTCCATGACCAAAATGTATAGATTTTTTTTTAATTTTCCTTTCAACAACTCATTTCAGTTTGAATCCAAAGCATCAATTTAGCACCCCAAGACACCTTTATTCAATTAAGTCACCTCAACGAGGGCTTCGCTGGCATTTCATGTGTACGCTATCAAAAAGTGCTTTATGCTAAATATTGAAATGTTCTCTTTCTGTGTGAGGAACAGTTCATTTTCTAGTCAGAAACATTCAAAAGTTTGATTGTTACAGAGGCATAAAGAGAGGAGTGGACAGTGAATACAAGACAGCAGATTGAAGGGGAAAACAAATACAAATTTTACAAACATAGTACAGTAGTATTTTGGGAGTAAGTTTTTTTTCATATTTTTTTTGTACATTTATGACAAATAATATCAGTAACAATGATAGCAGCAGGTTTCTACTTATGTATTTTTTTTGGGGGGGAGACTGTTTTCCGGCTGAAGGGGGGGTTGACGGGAACTGAGCTCAAGATAGCTGAACGACTGAATTCTGGGGGACGGATTGTGCTGATCAAAACCAACTGAACCACTGATGTGACACTGAATGAAGTGGAAGATCTTGAGAGGGTGCATCCCAAAAACCTTTGACTTCAAAAGATTCGTACGATCACGTCAGTGGCAAGATGGCTGCGATGAGCACAGCTGGAAGGGACCGCTTCCTACGAGGAACACACCGGCTGCAGTGGAGGACAGGGGGAGGAGCTGCCTTCCTGTTGGCCTCCCTCTGCGCTTGCTGGTGTCATGGCCCCCAAGGCATGCACTGCCCCCTCCTGCAAGGCGGTAGCGGGGACACCATCTTCATTATACAGGCGTTTGATACCGTCAAAGAAGTCATCCACCTCCATCTCCTCCACCTGAAGACGTGAAGAGACATGCGTAGGAACACCTTTTAAAAAGTTTGAGTCATATGTAAAATTAGAAGAGTGAAACTACATAAGTGCTTTTATAAGGTTTCTCCACATAACAGAGTTTCACCAATTACAGGTACATTTTCAATATATTGCCAGCGATAAATAGGTTGATGGTTATATCACTGATCCTGTTCATTACCATATTATAAATGATACAATTAATGCTATAAATCAGGGGCAACATAACTTATTTCAATGAGTCAAATGTGAACTAATGAAGGTTGGTCAGGCTGTATTCAATTATACTGGAATAGTCAACTGCTGCTGGTAGTGAAACTGAACTGAAGCAGGCGAAAAGAAGTGACGAAAGTTAAAAGGTTCAGTTATAAAAAGTTTTTAAAAAAGTTTGTTTTTAATGTGTGGCACGGTGGATCAGCTGGTAAAGCATTGGCCTCACAGTTCTGAGGTCCAGGTTCAATCCCGGGACCCGCCTGTATGTTTGCATGTTCTCCCCGTGCCTGGGTGGGTTTCCTCTGGGCACTCCGGTTTCCTCCCACATCCCAAAAACAGGCAACATTAATTGGACACTCTAAATTGCCCCTAGGTGTGATTGTGAGTGTGACTGTTGTCTGTCTCCATGTGCCCTGCGATTGGCTGGCAACCAGTTCAGCGTGTACCCCGCCTGCTACTTGTTGACAGCTGCGATAAGGTCCACTACTCCCCGCAACCCTCGTGAGGATAAGCGGCAAAAAATGGATGGATGGTCAAAACAAAAGGTCATTTTCCATTAAAATAAAAATAAAAATTAAAATAAAATGTAATTTCCAAAATTGAATACATTATCTAGCCCTAAATTATATATTATAAATTATGTAAAACATTAATAAGGCATTGCAGTCCAAATGCTGAAGAGATTGTAAAAAAAGTATACAGATGAAAATATTTTCCCTAACGATGAATGACTTTGGGGGTCTTTCTTACAGAATGTCTGCTTATCTTTGGCATGGAGACAATTCCCAACCAAAACATAACAAAGGAAAGCATTTTTCAATTCAGATGAGCCTGCCTCAGGCGCCACCAAGTCAAGTATGGCTTGTGGCCGTACTCCGAGACTATTCTGACAACGCTCACTCTCGTTTCAACTTGGAAGGGCCATAACAGTTGGGAGGGCACAGACAGCCATATTTACACCAAACTGGTGGCAAGCTGGCATCACCTTTCGCTTTGTCGAAGCCTTGCAGCCCATGGTGACTTTGTGCAGGTGGTTGAGGTGACGCAACGGTTTGGGAGGGGAGAGGAGTGCTGGGAGGCCGCAGGGTTGCTGGTGCCCCTCCTCTACTCCAGCTGGTGTGGAAGACTCAATGTAGGCGCTCCCTGAAAAGGAGGGGAAAATGTGGATCCACGAACAAACCCAATGATGAATGTGAAATACATGACTCATATTTAAAATCCAGGACGCCAGTTCGTGGAATCTGAGGTACCCATTAAGGAAGAAACTAACAACAATTACGACAACACTGAGACCTTAAAGTGCTAAATCAATTTGTGAACAACAAAATGATAAAGGCTAAAAAGGGGATAAGTTGTTCTCTAGCACAACAGAATGAAATTTGATGAGTCCAATTATGAATACATATGAAAAGGGACACTTCTTTCAGGTCACATACATGTACAGTGAAGAAAATTAGTATTTGAACACCCTGCTATATTGCAAGTTCTCCCACTTAGAAATCATGGAGGGGTCTGAAATTTTTATCGTTGGTGCATGTCCACTGTGAGAGATACTCTAAAAAGAAAAATCCAGAAATCACAATGTATGATTGTTTTTTAATGATTTATTTGTGTGACACAGCAGCAAATAAGTATTTGAACACCTGAGAAAACCAATGTTAATATTTGGTACAGTAAGTAGCCTTTGTTTTCTATAACAGAAGTCAAACATTTCCTGTAGTTGTTCACCAGGTTTGCACACACACTGCAGGAGGGATTTTGGCTCACTCCTCCACACAGATCTTCTCTAGATCAGACAAGTTTCTGCGCTGTCTCTGAGAAACACGGAGTTTCAGCTCCCTCCAAAGATTTTCTATTGGGTTTAGGTCTGGAGACTGGCTAGGCCACGCCAGAACCTTGATATGCTTCTTACAGAGCCACTCCTTGGTTTTCCTGGCTGTGTGCTTCGGGTCATTGTCATGTTGAAAGACCCAGCCACGACCCATCTTCAATGCTGAGGGAAAGAGGTTGTTCCCCAAAATCTCACAATACATGGCCGCGGTCATCCTCTCCTTGATGCAGTGCAGTTGTCCTGTCCCATGTGCAGAAAAAAAACCCAAAGCATGATGCTACCACGCCCATGCTTCACTGTAGAGATGGTGTACTTGGAATGAAACTAATCATTCTTCTTCCTCCAAACATGGTTAATGGAATTTTGACAAAAAAGGTCAATTTTGGTCTCATCTGACCACAAAACCTTCTCCCATGACTCCTCTGTATCATCCAAATGGTCATTGGCAAACTTAAGACGGGCCTTGGCATGTGCTGGTTTAATTAAGCAGGGGAACCTTCAGTGCCATGCATGATTTCAAATCATGATGTCTCAGTGTATGACCCACAGTCACCTTGGAAACTGTGGTCCCAGCTCTTTTCAGGTCATTGACCAAGTCCTGTGTGTAGTCCTGGGCTGATTCCTCACCTTTCTAAGGATCATTGAGACACCACGAGGTGATTTCTTGCATGAGGCTACACTCCGATTGAGATTGACCGTCATGTTTAGCTTCTTCCATTTGCTAATGATTGCTCAAACACTGGACCTTTTTTCACCAAGCTGCTTGGTAATTTCTCTGAAGCTCTGTCCAGCCGTGTGGAGTTGTACAATTTTGTCTCTGGTGTCTTTGGACAGTTCTTTGGTCTTGGCCATGTTACACGTTCGAGTTTTACCGATTGTATGGTGTGGACAGGTGTCTTTATACAGCTAACGACCTCATACATGTACATCTGATTCAGCATAATACATGGAGTGGAGATGGATTTTTAAAGGTGGACTAACAGGGCTTTGAGGGTGAGAATTCTCGCTGATAGACAGGTGTTCAAACACTTTTTTGCAGCCGTATCACACAAATAAATCTTTAAAAAATCTTACATTGTGATTTCTGTATTTTTCTTTTTAGATTATCTCTCTCACAGTAGACATGCGCCTATGATGAAAATTTCAGACCCCTCCATGATTTCTAAGTGGGAGAACTTGCAATATAGCAGAGTGTTCAAATACTTATTTTCTTCATGTAAGTAGCTGATCCAGTGTAATGGACATTATAGATGCCGATACTGGCAAATTCTTTTTAGACTGGATACAGGAGCAGATCTAGCCATATGCTACTCAGCATCCACATTGTAAAAGACATTATATGCGTTCAAAGAGAGATTGTATACCCTGAGGGTCCTGTGCTGGAAGTTGGAGGGTGGGTTGGTAGATGTAGACGGCGTTTGGAGGCAGGGAAACTCTCAGTGTGGACAGACTACATGCGACAAGCTCTCGACTGCGAATCAACTCAGAGGTGTTGATCTAAAAACAGAGGACAAAATCAGATGTGGATTATTTACACACAACATACATGTAATTACTCTTAACCGACGCTTTACTGCAACCACTTGCACATTCTAATGAGATGCAATGTGGCGTAGCTCCAAACTGCACTGCATCATACTGACAATTGTCTCTATTTTTTTAAATCCAGGTATATGTATCAAATATTTCCACATTATTGCACCAAGTAAGCCTGATCACCATTATTAGGAGGAGCTACTCCAGTACAGTACCTGAGCCTTCTTTAGCAGCTCAATGGTGAGAGCTAGCCAGTCGGGGCAGCAGGTCTCCAGCTCCAGAGTGATGAGGGCCAAGGCCAGCATGGATCCCCTAAGCTACGTGACAAGAGGGATAAACTTATACAGTACGTGCACGAGTTCAACATACAGAGTAAGAGGGGGAAAAAATAAAAAAAATAATCAAATAAAGTGCTGGAAGCATGTGAATGATCCAAGGTAAACCTTACTTGGGAAAAAAAAAAAAAATAATCAAATAAAGTGCTGGAAGCATGTGAATGATCCAAGGTAAACCTTACTTGGGAAAAAAAAAAAATCTTATTTTGTCAACAGTGACATAACTTGTACCTGAACGAGTGAGTGATTGGCCAAACAGCGGTAAAGTCGGCGTGTGAGCAGGGCAAGATGCTGAGAGCAGTTGAGTCCCAAATAGTCCAAAAGCCCAGAACAGCACGACAACACCATTGCATGGAACTATGGAAGAAGTAGAACCGATGGGGAAAAAAGAACCACCTTACCAAAATTTGCAATCTCCAAGCACAGATAGCAACTTTGGTAAACACGCAAAGAATAATAAAGTCAAACTGCACATTAGTTGAGGCCCAATAAAGGTATCTAAAATATCAGGGTTTTAAAATTAATCTGCACACACAAGCTTGCGTGCATGTGTACACGGCAGGCGTTACACAGGAGTGTTCAAAATGATAGCAGTCCAATGTGACTAACCAGATTAATCCACGTTTTCAGAATATTTTTTATTGTTGCATATCAATCAAGTATCAGTAAATTCTCGGAAAACTAATGAGGCCCAGAATTCATGATATACTCGTCACACTCTTTTAAGGCTGTGCAATTGGGCAATTTGTTGAAAGGGCGTGTTAAAAAAATAGTCTGCCGTTGACTTTACAAACTCAAAACTATTTTGTGCAAACTTTTTTGTTTCTAGGATTTACCAATCCTTTCAATCTCTACACTAATATTTTGTTGTATGACCAAAGTTTTTTTTTCTCCATAAATCCTTCACATCTGTACGGCATGGAGTCAACCAACTTGTGGCACCTTTCAGCTGTTATTCCACTCCAAGATTCCTTGGCATTCCGCAATTCATTTCCATTTCTTGGTTTTGCTTCAGAAACACAGTTTTTCATGTCACCACACAAGTTCTCGATTGGATTAAGGTCCGGGGATTGGTCTGGCCACTCCATGACATAAACTTTGGTGGTTTGGAACCGAGACTTTGCATGTTTACTAGTGTGTTTGGGGACATTGTCTTGTTCAAACACCCATTTCAAGGGCAGATCCTCTTCAGCACAAGGCAACATGACCTCTAAGTATTTTGACATATGCAACATGCGATTAATAGGCGCAACACCATAGTAAGAGAAACATGTCCATGTCATGATGCTTGATCCACCATACTTCACTGTCTCTAACGTATACTGTGGCTTGAATTCAGAGTTTGGGGGTCATCACACAAACTATCTGCGGCCCCTGGACCTAAAAAGAACAATTTTACTCTCAACAGTCCACAAAATGTTCCTCATTTTCTCTTCTAGGCCAGTTGATGTGTTCTTTGGCAAATTAAAGCCTGTTCTGCACATGCCTTTTTTATTTTTTTTTTAAACAGAGGGACTTTGCAGGGGATTCATGTAAACAGATTAGCTTCATACAGACGTCTTTTCACTGTCGCTGTACCTACATGTAATGCTAGCCTGTCTTTGGTCATCCTGAAGTGGATCATTGGCTGAGCGTTTCCCATTGTGGTTATTCTATGATCCATATTGATGCTTGTCTTTCGGTTTCTGCCACGTCTTTGGTTACGCTCTCCATTTTAGCTGAAAAGCCTATATTTTTTTGCACCTCTTTATGATGTTCTCCCTCTCCAATCAAAGTATGCTGTTCTTCTGAACCATATGTTGAACGGTGCATTTTCTTTAAGCGTTCAAGGAGAAATGCATGTTCAAGAGATGCTGGTTTCATCCTTAAGTAGGGGCCACCTAATTCACACCTGTTGTTCACAAAATTGATGACCTCACTGACTGAATTACCACACTGCTATTTTTTGGAACACACCCCTTTCAACAAATTGCCCAATTGCACAGCCTTATGAGAGTGTATATCATGAATTCTGGGTCTCGTTGATTTTCTAAAAATCTACTGCACCTTGTAATAACTTGTTTGACATGTAGCAATAAAAAGTATACTGAAAATGTGAATTAATCTGGTGCGTCACATTGGACTCCTATTATTTTGAACACTACTGTAGTCTCTCTTTTTGGCCAGCTGGTGTCACTAAAAGCAGCATAAATGTTGTGAAAACAAAAGAAATGAAAAAAAAACACCAAGAGGACCTCTCTACAATATGTAAACTGAAGCGCAAAGGGTAGCAAACCTTTCAGTCAAAGGCTCCATTCTATTTGAAAATGAGCAGTTTGGGCCACATTGTTTTTTGACAAGGTGAAAAACATACAGATGGTAAATTGTTTCTTTGGAAGAAATTCTGGAAGGAACTAGCCGAAGTAGTTCTGAGCATCCCAGAGAGTTGTGATTGGTGCAGATTTCAATGGACATGTTGGCGAAGGAAAGAGGGGCGATGAAGAAGTGATGGGTAAGTACGGCATCCAGCAAAGGAACTTTGAGGGTCAGATGGTGGTGGAATTCGCAAAAAGGATGGACCTGGCAGTTGTGAACACTTATTTCCAGAAGAGACAGGAACATAGAGTGACCTACAAGAGCGGAGGTAGAAACACGCAGGTGGATTATATTTTGTGCAGACGATGTAATTTGAAGGAGGTTACTGACTGTAAGGCGGGGGGGGATTGTAGCTCGACAGCATAGGATAGTGGTGTGTAGGATGACTCTGGTAGCGGGTAGGAAGATTAAGAAGACAAAGGTAGAGCAGAGAACCATGTGGTGGAAGTTGAGAAAGGAAGAATGTTGTGTTGCCTTTTGGAGAGAGGTGAGACAGGCTCTAGATGGACAGGAAGAGCTCCCAGAAGACTAGGATACTACTGCCAAGTTAATCAGAGCGGTGGCAGGAGAGTATTTGGGGTGTCTTCTGGTTGGAAAGGAGAGAAGGAGACTTGGTGGTGGAACCCCAAAACACAGGAAGTCATCCAAGGAAAGACATAAGCGAAGAAGAAGTAGGACACGGAGAGGACTGAGGAGAGCCAAAAGAAATCCATTGAGATTCAATGTACACAGGTTTCTAAAGCAAACTAACTTCATATCTTCAACAGGCTTCAACAAGGCATTAAAGATTTGCTTGTGCAAATGAAGTGATTACTGACTAGTTAGTACATTTGTCCCAGAAAAATACAGACGGCAAGACTAAATCCACAAAGCCTTTTGAGTAGGGCCAAGGTTGATATTTTTTTGGTTCCCAATTGTGTGTATCACACAACACGGGATGGCACAATCTGGATTGTTTCATATTTGTGATTTGGAAGTATTTTTCATTAAAAAAAGACAGTCATTTTACTTATACTAGTGTGTTAGATTAGGCTTATAGTAAAACTGTGGCACATTCCAACTTAAATATTTATAGAAATTTCTCCTATTGCTGTTGTATAATTGCTGTAATACAAGTAATAGCAATACGTAATGTCACTACCAGTATAAATCAAGAAATTATAATGACTAAGAAACACAATGGATCCATTTTCTATTTTTAACATGGAAACCACCCAGAGTGAACAATTGTTTCTACGCAAAACTCCTGTTCTGAGATAATGATCACTAACACGAACCATAAACACCCAACGCACTTAAATCCAATTTAAATCATGTAGGATGTGAGCATATGTAAAGACGTACAATATGCAGGAAGTCCAGCGGTGTGGCGTTGTGGAGATCCCAGTTGAGTTTGTCGAGGATGATTCTTTCCATCCTCAGGATCTCTGATGGAGAACAGCCACAGCTGCTGGCCGCAACCAGCTCCCTCAGGGAGGGCACACACTGGGACACAAACACAAATACACACTTTTTCTTAGCACCACAGATTGGACTGAAATGGTCTTGTAGTTTCTTTTATCAAACCTACATACTGTATGTCATGAGGATGATTTGGGTAAACCACACTGAAGTTTGAGATGCAGCAGAAATGGAAATCGCATGTCACCAGAAAACTTTGATTACCAGACACTCCTGTTACCAGGAACTTGAAATTCCTGAGCATTTGGTGGAAAAGCCCCAGGTCCATTTGCACTTTCTATTCTCTGCCTACGGTAAACGTGCTCATATTGTGTTTGGGTTTACCTCATCCTCCTCACAGGTCTTAATAGCCACGAAGAAAGAGGCAATTGCGATGCAGCGGAGGTACTTTGGCCTGGCCTGAAGACAAAGAATAAAATAATATTTTTTTTCTTTTTTAAATAAGAAATAGCCTAATCCATCCCAAGCCTCCAAAACCACCTGCCAAAAAAAGTATTCAAAGTACATAATGCAAAGAATAATAAAAATAAAGTTAATTTACTTTTGACGTTGGACAATGATGTGAACAGAATGGTGTGTGACAAGCAAAAGGAGAATTCCACTTAAAACTACGAATTCAAAAGAAACATTAACATTAAAAACATCCATCCATCAATTTTCTTCACCTCTTATCCTCACGAGGGTCGCGGGGCGTGCTGGAGTCTATCCTAGCTGACAACGGGCAGGAGGCGGGGTACACCCTGAACTGGTTGCCAGCCAATCACAGGACACATAGAGACAAACAGCCGTACTCACAATCACACCTCGGGGCAATTTAGAGTCTCCAATTAATGTTGCATGTTTTTGGAATGTGGGAGGAAACCGGAGTGCCCGCAGGAAACCCACACCGACACGGGGAGAACATGCAAACTCCACACCGGCGGGTCCGGGATTGAACCAGGGACCTTAGAATTGTGAGGCCAATGCTTTACCAGCTGATCCACCGTGCCACACATTAAAAAAAATTTTTTAAAACTGAACCTTTTAACTTTCGTCACTTCTTTTTGCTTTTTTCACTACCAGCAGCAGTTATTGCCGGATGTTTTGCGAATTACCTTTCAAATGGCTTTTAATAATCTTATAAAAATGTACAAGGTAAACATTTTCAGATGATTCTTTGCAATAAATTTGGAAATGTCATGGAATGGCGGAAAAGGTTGTGCACCTGGAAAGCGCTGGCCTCACAGTTCTGAGGACTCAGGTTCAATCCTAGCCCTCTCTGTGCGGAGTTTGCATGATTTCCCCATGCCTGCATGGGTTTTCTCCAGGCACTCCAGTTTCCTCCCATATCCCAAACAGATGCAACATTAATTGAACACTCTGAGTTCCCCCGAGGTGTGATTGTGAGTGCAGCTGTCTGTCTCTAAGTGCCCTGTGATTGGCTAGCAACCAGTTTAGGGTGCACCCGCCCGTTGACAGCTGCGATAGGCTCCAGCATTCCCGCGACCCATGTGGGGATAAGCGGCTAAGAAAATGGATAGACGAATGAATGTCATGGAATTTCATCAACACTTCTTTTATTCGAGCTGACGGAATAGTGGCTGCCTCTTCCTCTCCGTCATGCTCACTGAACTGCTCCTGCATTGCCATGTGTTGCAACACCAACTCCTGCTCCTCCATTGAAAGCTCCTCGTGGTGCTCTTGAACCAACTCATCGATCTTCTCCTCATCGACGTCGAGCCCCATGGCCTTTCCCAGCAAAACAATTTTCTCAACTTCAGGTTGAAGTTCACACTCAACCTCCACTTTAAACTACTCAAAATCTTGTGGAGCAACAGCATGAGGCCTCATCTTTCTCCAAGTCTAATTAAGGTTTCGTCTGGTCACCTCCCACCAAGCAATGGCAATTAAGTGAGGCAAACAACAATGTCAAAGTGCTCCCTCCAAAACACACGAAGTGTAAGGTGTGTATTCAGTGTGATTTTGAAATAGCTCTTCTTAAAGTTTGAAATGACTTGTTGGTCCATGGGCTGGAGGAGAGGGGTGGTGTTACGTGGGAGATACAGTGCCGTAATGAAGGAGAACTCCTCCAGGATATCATCTTCAAGGATGGGCGGGTGGGCTTGGGCATTGTCGAGAATGAGGCGGCACTTGAGGGGGAGATTCTTATTTGATAGGAACTTCTTCACAGCAGGGCCAAACACCAACTTCACCTACTCAGAAAAAAAATGGACGTTTTTTTGTGAGCTTTGAATGCTCTGGGAGTGGTACACTAGCAGGGACTTAATTTTACAATCGCCACTGGCATTGGTCCAAAGGGCAAGCGTAAGGCGGTCCTTCAGTGGCTTGTGGCCTGGCAGTTTCTTTTTCTTTGCTGTTATAAATGTACGATTTCTCTGCTGTTATAAATGTACGACGAGGGATCTTTTTCCAAAAAAGGCCAGTCTCGTCACAATTGAAAACTTACTGTGCAACATAGCCTTCTTCCAATGTCAAATATTGAAATATCCGAACAATTTCTTTTGCCGCCTTCTGGTCTGCACTTGATGCCTCGCCATGTCGAACAACAGAGTGAATTTCAGTCCTCCTCTTATTTTTTGAAACCACCCACGTGATGCCCTAAAGTCCGTTGTGGCTCCTGTCCATAGTTCCTTCGCCCCCCCCCCCCCCCCTCTTCTTCAGGAGGTCATTTAAATATGGCTGTTGCTTTTTCGCAAATCATGACCTCTGGCACTGCGTCTCCAGCTATCTCCCTTTCCAACGAAGTAACAGCCTCTTGATGTCATCCTTCAGGGATGACCTCCTCCTTCAATTGACAGAGAGCACTTTGGAAGGAGTCGCAGGTTTTAGGACCTCCGTCTGCATTAATATCATGCAGATGGTTGAAGGATTTCGGACATATTCTTTGGCGATGTAAGTCAAGAGCATGCCTTTTTCATATTTCTCAATGATCTCTTGCTTTATTTCTATGGACAAAACAAAACTTCTTCTCACTGGCACTGGACATCAGTTTCTTGGGAAGTTGAAGTTGTACCTGTCCTTTATGAGTGTGCACTAGCATGAGACAATGGATTCGGTGAGGGAAACTAAAAGCAAAATGGGTAAAGATTGAGCATATGGGATGTTTGGGCGAAAGAGCAGCTCTATCGTACCACTTTCAAACCGAAATATAGGATATTTATGTCCGGTGGAATTTGGGTCTTGCAAATCCAGCACCTATTTTTTGCCCTTTGTATCCTAAATGCTCTTCGTAACTAGCGACAATATTTTTCAAAGGAAGCATTTCGTAACCTGAATTTTTCGTAACTAAAAATGTTCGTAAGAGGTACCACTGTAGAAGGATTTTCTGGGTGTCTATGAAACCGTACATGGGTGAGCATTATAAATGATTAATTACAGTACACATGAACAACATGGGACACAGGAAACATGAAACAAAACTAAATCTAAAGTAAAACACAACCATGAAAAAAAATGCACCTCAATTATTATTTTACGTATTTGGGGTTGGAGCCGGTCCCTATCCTCGTAAATAGCGGGGGTCAGCTGGATATACAGTTTTACTACCTTATTAAATCATTATTGATATTTATTGTGAGCAATTATTATTCATCATCCCATCTCCCTCAACTAGTATAGAGACCAAAGAAAAATTATCAAATGGACCGTTCTATTGAGTGCCAAGTTGAAACACAATATGGAGCACCTAATGAAGTGGAAGTTGAAAAAAACAGAACTACATAATCATTAAGGATGACATTAATGATAAGAGCAGAGTTGCTTGACAGTCTGTCAGTCTCTTCTGCCATGCACCAGTGATAGATTAGTTTGTACTTTGTATTTCCTTACCTTGATGGAAGCCAGGAAGCGGTCCAGAATGCTAATAGCTAACACCAGAGTCTCTGGGTACAGCTGCAGTCTGCCATGGAGCTCCGTTAGCCAGCAAATGGCCTTGTCCCGCTGAGTCGGGGAGATATCTGTATCCTGCAATATAACACAGAAAATAACTATTAACAACCTATCAGGCAAAAGAGAGAGAGGAAGACATGAGGGCAGCTGGTGTTAGAGAGAAAGATGCAGGAGATAAGCGTAGATGGAAAAAGATGACACGGTGTGGCGACCCTTAATTGTACAAGTCAAAAGGAGAACAACAACCTTGCTTCACGCTGTCAAGGATTTGTTTTGGTCATTTGGATTTAATAAATTAGCCTCTGCTCTAGAAGGAATAAAAAAAAACAATACAAAAAACAAAAGCAACCTTGAATGGCATCATAATCACACAGCTTTTCTTTTGAGGGTACGTTTACAGTACGTTCCCGAAGGCCCATTACATGTCACCGTGGCCAAAATGGGATAGTCGTCAGACAATGCAGACTTGACAAGCTATGATTGCCCTGGATGCCTGGCAACGTTTAATTTGTGCTTGTGCGGATGAAAAACCTAATCAGCTGAAGTAAAACGGGCATGAGGAAGGGAACGGCATCTGTGGTAAACCGCAAGTGTTGTTGACAACGTGAGTAACGGCTTGACCTTCCAAAGACAAAAACGTGAAGGAGTCTGTTGCATAGATCAAAAAAGGAGTTATTACAAGAAAAAACTTCTCTTTTCACAAGTTTATTTCAATGGTGGATGGTCATGTTCTTATTTTTTTGTCTCTTTAGCCAGTTTCGCTGGTAGCTGTAACTTGTTAGCATGCCACAAGTCAAGTGTGCAGCAAAGTCCAACGCCAACGAGCCAGCCGACAATGGATATAAGGAGGTGGAGATTGTCATAAGTGTACTGTATTCTGTTTCATTTTTCTATTTTTACTGAGATAAAAAACAATCACACATGCTATCAGCATGAACCTTCCCTCGTATCTTTATGCTTTTATGCTCTGCTTGACTTTACAAACACCAAACACACGTCACCCAAAAATTTCCTTGCGCACCAATATTCACTATCACCCCACACCATATGGTCCTTGTTACTTTTTGTTTCCTATGTTCAGTGTTGGTTTGTTATCCTCCTATGTAACCTGGCATCATAGTACATAAAGAGAGAATCTTTAGCTCCTTCTCGAAATAACATTGATCAAGACAATTAAAAAAAAATCTCTGAAAGCCGTCACAAAAGCAACAAGGTCAGGAATACATGTTTTACGTAGACATTACACCGATTTGATCAGCCTGATCGGATTGGCCAACAAATGGCATTTTTAACTAATTATTTGTGATGTCATAGTCCGCTGATCCAATCAGCAAGGTCTATGATCAGCTCAGAGAAAGACATTTACTCCAGATTGCTGTCTTCCACAGTATATCTGAATCAAAAAGCTAGTTTATTTTTATATACATACTAGTGTTTTTACATAGAACTGTAAATATCTGACAGCCAATAATGCCATGGAGAAAGCAAAGGAGAGACCGCAAATAGGAGGCCAGCTTGCTGAAACACGTCTTTATGTGCATGTGATCAACGTATTGGCCACACCTGAATCAAGCGACAAGATGGATGATTTCTTTTTTTTTTGGGCACGCCATCACGCTATTGACACATCGAGCACCCCTTCTTTAGACTTACCTTTAATTAAATGGTATGAAATCTTCTTATAATACAATTTCTGTCCAAAAATAAGAAAAAACTAATCAGTCTATCTACTCTTCAGAAAAGCAAACAAGAGGAAGGCCTCAATGGTTCCAACTTTAAACACTATTGTTTAGCTAACCAATAACAATATTTTATTACATGGTTCCATCACAATGAGGAGTGTGATTCTTGGCTAGAATTGGAACAAATAGAAGAACAACATTAAACTCCCAAAGCCATTTTATTTCCACAAGTCTTAAACACCATAAATGCTTTAAGAATCCAATAATCGCATCCAACCTAACGGCTTGGTGGCAAAGTATAGAATCTACAGGATCTAAATTAACTCCCAGTATGTGCTCCCCAAACTGGCATAATCCATATATAGAAATTAATAATATACAACATGGAATTAAACAACAACTACTTAATGTTTTTAGGATGTGTGATGAACTGTTCTAAGAATTCCAAATAACAGGTGGAAATTTTTTTCAATATAATAAATTAAAAGCAGTAAAAAAAAAAAAAAAAAAAAAAAAAAAAGAGAAAAAAAAAAGAAAAGAAAAATACCGACACTTCAGAGCACTCTTGAACTGCCGGAGTTTGTGGAGCAAATACAAACGTTTCTCCTGCAACGTATAAAAAATCTTTACAGAGTTTATAAATTAATTTTATGAACTAAGGAACAGGTTGAGGAACATAACCCCCGTGAATAACGAGGGAACAGTAAAGTAAGTGGTAAACGATTGCAGTTCAATACGCGCAAACTGTCAAACTACAGTTACAATAATCTGTTAAGACTGAAATACTAATTTAGCACTGGCTATTTCGGATCTTTGTAAATCAGGCCCTATGCATCATGAGAACACAAGAACGCATGTTGAGTATATCAAAGAAAAACAATTAGGATTGAGAACAATGAGGCTCAGTAAGAAACCCCATATAACTGGGGTCGGAACGCCATGTTTCATAACACAGTGGATTTGGAGATTAAATAAGTAGCAAGGGCCACATTTTGAATCATTGCTGCCCTTGTTAGCCACCAAGATTGAAACGTAACACTATTCAACTTCTCACATCTGAACAAAATCCCAAGGAGACGACTTATTTTTGTAACTGCAAGCCTGTACCATTCACACCAATTTACATCATTTACCACAATAGGTGACTGTTGTGTACTGTGATGCATTTCCCCCCAAAATAACAGCACGACTGTATATCCGAAAAAGATCTCATATATTCCACAGGTACATTATCACTTTTCAGTTACATTTTCCTATTACACTGCAACATACCAGGAGAGTTGGTCATTGTTGAGAGGTAAACAAACTCAAGGCGGGGTGGGGAAATAAATACCATTAAAACTTGAATGGTGGCCCAAAAGAGTAAACACATCACAACCCATAAAAGTTTTTAAAACTCCGTCACAAAAAATGGAAAGCACTAAAATCGGTCAGAACTGGTTTCAACAGATTTGTACTCAACTTTGACTCTGTTCATGAGTTGAGAATTTACTTCAAACTAAATTTAAGGCCAATTTGAAACAATTTTATTTGACCACATCAGAACAAATTCAAATCCAGATTGATTCCTTCTTGGAATTATTACCTTTTCTGTATAAATGCCATTCAAGTCAATTGATAATCAGAATCAGAAACAGCTTTGTTGGCCAAGTGTGTAAAAACCCACACGGAATTTTTCCTCCGACAGTCAGTGCTGCCCTGATACGACATTCAGAACAAAGAACAACAAAGCAACAACAACAAAGAACAAGACATTTCTGTTTAACATTTAGTCTCTCAACAAATCAGCTGAGCTTTCCATCTTGTCAAAATGAGGTTGATACAATAGTGTGACAAACATGCATGACTATGCAGTATTCTACACAGTAATGCTGCAGTTTACAAGGTACTGAAGGGACCAACTGTCTCCTTGAACTCATATAATTGTGCGTGTCAGTGCTTTATTTAAAGTTGTTTATTGATCTGTTTTTATCAGCATAATATAAAAAAAACCCTAAGGCCATAAAGGAACCAGGTCAACAACTCTAACTTGTCAATCCAATGAATAGAACAGTGAGACACAACCCCTGTGAATTTATTCATATAAAGTATAGTACTCAAAAATGTTTTATTTGTTGACTGCAAATAATGTTTGTTCATTTATCTGGCATATAAGGTCAGGCAAAACTATTACATGTTCTTCCACAAGATGGCAGAAAGTACAAGTAACATGTGTATCCCCCTCTTGTCATTCATTAAATAATGATAATTGGACTTTACGCCAATTTTATCGGCCTGATGGGAATCGGACAATATTTGGCATTTTATACTGATCAGCTTTGATGTCATAATTTTCCGATCTGATGAATGAGCTAAATTGATCATAATTTCTTGTAGTGTAACAGAGATACAGTCACTGTGATTTGACTGGCACGTATGCGCCCGCGCACCATCACTCTTGCAAATCTGCACGTCTACAAGTAGAAATGCATAGATATTGAAAGACCTCCCTTATTTTGTGTAGTCTTGACCAATGTTACCTCTAAGCTTTGCCACTGCGCAATTGCGCACTTGTCGCACACATGAAAACCGATCCAGCGACGTCACGGTCTCTGCTACTTAGCCTACTTCTACTTCCTAGTTGACCTTACACTACCCCTCTCCACTTTTAAAGGGGTACACTCATAATTACAAACAAACACCTGCAGCTTTATAGCTGCGGGCATGACTGGTGAACCACACCCATAACTTTATATCTGCGGGCATGAGTGACCACAACTGTACATTTTTCAGATGTGTGATTAGAGATGAGAGTCTCTGTATTTTAGGAAACGCTTGTGAGATTTTTGTTTAATGGAATGCCTTGGGACTTTTGTAGTGTAAAATATTTGCCTTTGCTCAGTAAAGGTTGGGAACAATGGGGTAGCATGAGAGAAAGATGCATATAGCAGGTATTTTAATATAGATTCAAGTAGTGTTATTTTTGTTGTCAAGTCTGAAGCTGGGTTTACTTTCATTTATTGAGTATTGAGTCCTGACCTGTGAGGAGGGCTTCTTTGGAACATAGAGCTTCCACATCTTGGCTTCCCTAGACATGGCCTTTTCTAGAAGAAAAGCCAGCCTGTTGACTCCCCAGGGTTCAGAGAACTTCATTCTTTCTCACCCTGGTTCAGCCTTCCTCCCCACTGGATACAGCTACCTGCAAGGTGATACATATCAATTGGACTCATTCTATTCAAAACAAATGCTGGTTCGGACTTGGAAAGAAAACTCACAGAACATGTGTTACATACATACAGTGGAGCAAAAAATTATTAGATCACACACCGATTTTATAAGTTTACCCAATGACAAAGACATGGTCTAGTATAATTTTAATGACAGGTGTATTTTAACAGACACTAAATATCAAAAAGAAATTCTAAAAAAAAAAGAAAAAAAAAAAATATCACAAAACAAAATATTCTAAATATTGCACAATTCACCAATCCATCGATTTTCTGAGACACTTATCCTTACAAGGGTCTATTAAGAATAATGAATAATCGTAAATTCATAGAATAAATAATTAGACAATAACAACAACCTTGACTACAAAGAAAACGAGTCAAAAGTTTATTTTCATACTTGGGAAAGTATTCTTGGTATTGTCGGAAGATATTCCACCAAACCAAAGAAAATGTTGAGGACCAGTTATCTATGAATACATCCACCCATCCATTTTCTGAGCCGCTTATCCTCACAAGGGTCGCGGGAGTGTTGGAGCGTACCCCTGCTGTCATCAAATCGGAGGCAGGGTACACCCGGAACTGTTTTACAGCCAATCGTCAGGTACATGGAGACAAACAATCGCACTCACAATCAAACCTAGGGGCAAATTAGTGTCCAATTAATGTAATAATAATAATAATAATAATAATAATGTAATAAAATCCGAGTGCCTGGAGAAATGCAGGCATGGGGAGAACATGTAACCTCCAAAAAGGCAGGACCGGGATTTGAGCTCCAGTCCTCAGAACTGTGAGGCCAACCCTCTAACCAGTTGCTTAACCGTGCCACCTATTGTCCAATTCATTGAGGGGAAATGTCAAAACATTTCTTGGTAGTTGGTGGACCAGTACAGAGGTCAGACCATTCTTGTAGTTGATTATCAATTATTATTGCAAATATCTCACAAGGAATTCTGGACCACTACTCTTTGCAGAGCCTCTCCAAATCTTTAGTGTTAAAGGCGGTGCCTGGGCAACTCAAAGCTTCAGTTCCCTCCAAATTTTCTATGGAGACAGGGTCAGCCATTCTATAACCTACATCTGGTTCTTCTTTAGCCAGTCTTTCATTTGCTTGGCTGTGTACATTTAAGTTATCATCAAGCTGAACCCCCATCCAAACACCCATTTTAAGTTTTCTGGATAAGAGAATGAGGTTGTCAAAGAGGATTTCAGAGTACAAGCCCCATCCATATTTCCCTAGATCTGTAGATGACCTCTTGGAAGTTGATCCCTTTGCAGAGTGACACCCCCAATGCCCAATGCTTCCAACTCCATATTTGATGATGGGGATGGTGTTCTTGGGGGTCATAGTATGAATTCCTCCAAAAACAGCAAGTCAAATTGATCCTGAATAGCTTGATTTTTGTCTCATCTGACCACGACATTTTCTCCAACTCATTGTCTGAATCGTTCAAGGGCTCATTGGCAAACTTTGCACAGACCCGTATACAGTGCTGTGAAAAAGTATTGGGCCCCTTCTCTAATTATTGTATTTTTGCATTGCTTCCCCACTTGTGTTCATATTCACACCTACGGGCAAGTCAGAGTCTTGAATTAACCTACAATACATGTTTTTGGGATGTGTGAGGAAACCCGAATACCCAGAGAAAACCCAGCCAGGCACAGGGAGAAGATGCATCATGATTTAATTTATTAAGGAAAAAAAATATTCAGTTGCCTGGTCCTGTGTGACCCCCTTAACCTACCGTATTTTCCGGACTATATGTCGCTCCGGAGTACAAGTCGCACCAGCCATTAAATGCATAAAAAATAAGGAAGAAACATATATGAGTCACACTGGAGTATGGGTCGCATTTTTGGTGGAAATTTATTTGATAAAAGCCAACACCAAGACAGACACGTCATTTAAAATTTAAATGCCGATAACTTTAAAATAAAAAGAATAGAGACAACAACAGGCTGAATGGGATGCTTACGTTACATGCAAACTGAGAACTTGCCTTGTATGTTAACATAACATAAAAGTTATCAACAAGAATGGACAGCCCTTGTGGAGAGGGAGGGTTCTACTGTGTGTCTACATTCACAGATGGGGAGTATGCCAAAGCATTCGTCCTCGATGTTGCCAATAGACATTTTGACAACTTCACATAAAAACAAGATGATCAAAGGAAGACATGCCTTTGTCGGCAAGAACCGTTCACCATCCACCATTATGATGGCAAATCAAATTGAATTCCGATCACGATAAACAGATGGAAGTGTCAACGCCTGCACAAAGCTTAATATAACGACGCATGAAGCACCACAAGTCGCATTCATGGTAAGAAGTACTTTTGTCATTATTGGTTAGCAACATCATAATGTTATTTTTAAAAAAAATATGCAGAATGCAATTTTCTCTTCAATGGCATTTTTGTTCAGTCCTTCTCAGTTGTTATAAATTACAGGAAAGCCAAATCACTCAAACCACTCTTGTTTCAGGTCAGTCAGGATCACCAAAATTATTTTATTTTGTGAAATGACACAATAATGTGAGAGAATTTTACATTATTTTCTTTGAGGTCAAATGTTTACGTACAGATAAAGTACTATGTCTTGAACATGAGGAAGTCCAGATGATGAGGTCATGGCTATGGAACAGGGTTCATGCTCAGTCTGACCAAAAAAATTTAAGGGCTTTTTAGGGGCATTTTTAGGGGCTGACACGAAAAATGTAGGGCCATCGTGGGAAATCAAGAGTAAGGAAAAAAGACTCACCCAATGGTGCCATCAACCGTTCTTGGTTCATCAAATGTTCCAGTATCTCAGTACATGTGACAGTGATAACCTGTCGCCCCTTGTGGTAGTTTTCATTGATATGACCATTGTCAACGTCTTCACATAACAGTCTACAGAAAAACAGATTCTAACTACAATTGCAACTATATACACAAATGTCTTCTACTGATGTCTGTCTCAGGACCCCTACTCCAGCTCCTTGAGCCTACCCAGTGCCTCCTCTATTTGTTGCTGCAGAGGTGCCAAAGTGGCTCTCTTGTCCTTTACTCTGCCTCTGAGTGCATTGGCCTCGGTGATAAACCTCAGATTCCTCTTTTCTTCTGCCTCCGCACACAGCCTCTCAGCCTTCTCAATAAGCGTTGATATGTCAGTCTCTAGAAGTTTCTTTCGGCTTGTCCCTTTCGGGGTCGCCACAGCGTGTCATCTCAGATGAACGCACATATGTTTGGCACAATTTTTACGCCGGATGCCCTTCCTGACGCAACCCTTCTCAGGGAGTGGAGGCCCCAGTGGGATACGAACCCACAACCCCTGGTTTATCAAACCAGTGCTCTAACCACTGAGCTACAGGGCCTCGTTGATATGTCAGTCTCTATTCTGGTTTTTTTTGGCTTTGAGGCAGTAGAGATGAAAAGTGGGCAGCGATGCCAAATGTAGCCAGGTACGAAGTCTTCCTTTCCCCACAGTGGTAGTTTTTAGCAATGTCACTGTCTGGGAACATGACTGCAAACACTTTCGAATTATTTTCACAAGATTTGTAACTGTAATGGCTGCAGATCACTTTTAAAGTCCACATGATCTCTGCCTTTAACGAGTCCGTCTTCGTGTATTGAACTACGTTCATAAAGCCTGACTTCTGCCTGGACAACTGTAGGTGCGCATTAGGGATTGCAACCGGTTACAAATAACCGGTTTTCGTTTTTTAAAAACCGAAACCATAATCGGACTTTCGAAATCGGTTAAAATTTCCAATCATTACTTTCGGTTCCGGTACTCCACATTGCGCTATTTTTTTCAACATCATTTCCACTTTTTTCCAAGTTTCGCTGTTAAGAGTAAAGTTGGACTCAAAAGAACATTCAGTTAAATCAAAGAAACATCAAACATGGCATCGAGGAAACGCTCAGTATACTTTCATGCCCTTTCTGAAAGTCCGAAAGAAGAATGTCAACATTAAAACATTTTTACAAAAAAAATAAAAATTTAACTTATATGAGTGCGTTGCTGAAAGCCACATTCAACAAGCTTGTTTGTCAATATTGTATACAAACTACCCCATCACCGCGGAGGAAATTAACAATCGATGGTGTAGCGCCGGAGAAAAGGAGTCAGAGGCGGAGTGTCGGACACAGGAACAAAACTTGTTTTATTGGCAGACATCAAAACACTACTTGCATAACGGGGGGGATTCTGTGAACTCGTCACTCCGGAAGAGCAACTACAAAAACAGTCCGTGCAGAACCCCGCACCCCAACTCGAGGTCCCGCGGGTGAATTATGTAAACGCCACAGTGGTACCGGTTTTAAAAGCGGTTAATCGTTTTTTTGCTACAGCTGTTTGGTTAAAACCGGTTATGAAAGTAAGCGTTTTTTTTTCGATCCCTAGTGTGCATACACTGCTAGTACCACTGCCTGAAGTTGATGCTTCACTATCTTGATATTTTAGAAACAGATTCATACCAACGGAAGATGAGAGAGTCTTCGCCAAATCAGCGTGTCTCCTGTTTTTCCGGTGCGACTCCAGCGCTATGACGCCCATCTTTTCAAGCTGGTAACTCTGCTTGCACAGATGGCAGTAAAACATGTGCCGATGTTTTGGATCTCGACAAACCCAGCTCCTAAACTCCTTACTTTCAACCCAAGCTTCTTGAAAAATGCACTTCCCCGTGATACAAGTTGGATCGATGAAACAACTACGCTACGTCGTAAGGAAGACGAAGTGAAATGCCTACTCACGGAAACAAACAATGGAATATCGACAAGATGGCGACTAGTTGTTAACACGGTGACTTCCGTTGACAATTTCCGGCTGTTTTGGACGCCAGACGAATCAATATTTTTTTTTTTTAAATAAAAAGATTACTTTATTTTTTAGGGAGAATTTTGGCGGTAGAGGTCCTCCCTTTGATTGTTTTTTTTATTTAAGGCCTTTTTAGGGGCTTGACCGGTTTTTGCGGATTTTAAGGACTTTTAGGAGCCCCTAAATGCACCTTTGAAAATTTTGGGGTTTTTAGGGACTTTTAGGGCCGCGTGCGAACCCTGTGGAAGCTCCTGATAGATTAACTGACAACATGGGTTGATAGACTGCACACTTAACTGACAACATGTGTTGATAAGACTGCATACCTGGAGATGTATTTAAAGCCATACCTCAAACGCACTGCTTCTTTTTTTGAAATCATGGGACAATCAAAAGAAATTGGCCAGGAAATCAGAGAAAGAATTTCCAATTTTCTGATGCTGTAAAGTGCCTGGTTCATCTGTTCAAACAATTATATGCAAGTATAAACATCCAGGGAATGTCCAGCCATCACACCACTTCGGAAGGAAACCAGCTCAGTGTCACAAGAGATGAATGTGTTTTGGTCTGAAATGTGTGAATCAACCCCAGAACAAACGTTAAATACCTTGTGGAGCTACTGGATGAAGCTGATCAGAAAGTGTCATGATCCACAGTGAAACGAGAACATAAAAAAAACAGATTACAGTTTGCAAAATCACACCAAGACAGAGATCTTAACTTCTGGAGACATGCCCTGTGGCCTGATGAAACTAAAGTGGAGGTGTTTGGCCATAATGACCAATGATACATCTGAAGGAAAAGGGGGAAGCTTTTAGACCTGAGAACACCGTACCAACTGTGAAGCATGGAGGTGGCACCAAGATGAATGAGCTTGTATTGCTGCAGGATGAACTAAAGCTCCCCATATAAACAGGGCATCATGGAGAAAGAAAATTACATGGAGATAGTAAGAACATATCAAGACACAACAAGGAAGCTAAAACTTGGGTGCAAATGGGTCTTCCAAGTGGACAATGACTCAAAGCATACTGCCAAAATGATTAAAAAGTAGCTCGAGAGTAACAAAGTCAATGTCTTAGAATGGCCATTACAAAGCCCTGATATGAATCCTATCAGAAATTTGTGGGTCAGATTTGAAAAGGCAACTGACAAACCTGACTCAGTTACACAAGTTCTGTCAGGACAAATGGGCCAGGATTCCAATAGAAGCTTTTTGGAAGGTTTTTCAAGTCATGCAGTTCAAAGGAAATGGTACTCAATACTAAGGAAATTACTGCAAGTATATATATATATATATATATATAGATATATATATATATATAAATATAGATATATATAAAAATAAAGAGCATTTTCCAAGAAATTCTCTCTCTCATTATTGTGACATTTGACAAAATTAAATAATTTTGGTCATCCAGACAGGAGAGGTTTAGTCTGATTTGACTTCAGATCGTGAGAGAAAAAAAGGAAATGTTTTTACAGTGTATGTAAACTTCTGAGTTCAACTGCATGTATGTATTAGAAGGAAGCTTTGAGTTAATGCGGGCAAAGAGGTAATACTAATTCAAATTGATGAATTATTCAAATCGTAGTTTTATCTTTGTGCTTATTTACTGTAAAATGTCAAATTGTCAGTCATCATCTTCATGTGTCTCATGACAGGAATGACATATCTCAAAGGATCAATCTCATCAACTATTCCTAGGAACTGCGCTGACAGTTTCTGTACAGCTAAGCTAGTTTGTTGACATGACGTCGCAGATAAACTAAAACGTCTTCAGTTTCTGTACAGCTAAGCTAGTTTGTTGACGTGACGTCGCAGATAAACTAAAACGTCTTCTTTACATGAGACAATGAATTGATCGGAGAGAGCTTTATGAATAGAAATATATGTATTTTTTTTATCTGTGTATGGATAGATGGGAATATATACAACTAAAAAACGCGTTTGTTATGACAACAGTGCTAAATTGTCAAGCCGTTTAAATAGGTGCCTGGTATCCAGGAAGTAGCCGAAGCCCAGAGCCTTACCTCCCCTGCGAAGCGGAGAAAACCACGGTTGGATTTCATCCGGTCCACTCAGTTCCGGAAAGTCAGGGAAATCGGGGACCTGCTTTTGGCTCAGTCGTCCATCTTGGCTTCCATTTGAGGTGTTTTGGTAAAATATAAATAATCAATTTGGGGAAAGTAGACAGCGAGTGTCCACTTCCGAAGAGGGGACTGGGGGGAAGAGACAAGGAAACAAACTCCGCCTACCACTTTGCCCAGGCCAAGGGAGAAACAAAGTCGACTCTCTTCACACTCTGTTTATGTTTCATCCTATGAATTTATCGTGTAAAACTATCCTTTTTATTTAGGTGTAGTCCAATGAAGCAATTGCAAAGTAATTATAATTGAAAAAAAAAACATTTACATCAGTGTAACATCCGTAAATACATTTGTTGTAACTTGAGAACGTCCATTTCCACAGCATCATCTGCGCTGTATGTTACTGATCTGTTTTGAATCTGTTTTTTTAGTCCGTTTACGTTCTGTCATCACAAACTTCACTAAATGTGACTGAGAAGAAACATTTTTGTCGAGATGCTTTCAATATGACCCCTAAACATTACGTAAGGTCGTGTTTGCGTCAGGACCTTGTTGGTCAAGAGCCAATAAGAGAATCCCATTTTGGGCGGACTATTTGAACATTCCAAAATGCATCTCGGTGATTGGATAATAAAAACGTCAATCTGAAGACCGTCGTCTTTTGTTCTTTGGTTGCCGACAGTTGTATTTCGGTTCCAGCGGTAGTTTTCGTCATACTGATAATATACTGATACATCCATGTACCTGGGTACAGTATTATGTTTATATTTATGTTATGAAGTAACTATCTCAACGTCTACTAGCATGTTTTCTGTACCGCTACAACCAGAGGCTTGTTCTATTCTTATAGCAATTCAATGATTGGTTGTTCTCATAAGACGTCATGGATGGGCGTATGTGTTACCAACATCAACAAAAAGAAAAACCAAGGAAAAAAAAGAGGACTGAGTTACTGCGGGGAAACCAGAAGGAGTACAACAGATATGTGGATTTAATTTGCTTGTAACAGGTAAGGTGACCGCTAACATTTTATTGAGATATTACGCAGACCGTGTCCTAATCGACAGAGAATGAAATAACGGAGTACGGTGAACCAATGACAATTTTACATTCAGGGTAAATCTACGTAAACAGTAATCTAAAAACAATACAATGTACAAAGTGTATTTTTTTCGATTAATGCACCAACACAATCTATGTGGAAAAGGTCCCGTTACACAAATTGTATTGAATATCAAATATAGTTGAAGTTCCTAGTCCTACATTATTACATTTGGCGTTCAGCAAATACTTAATGCTTTCTCAGTTATTTTAATTTTTTTTTTGGGGGGGTGGTGATAAATAATTTAGCATCGGTTTGTGAGCAGGATATTCCTTTATCAGACATCTAGATGTTTTTGTTAGGTTTTTTGTTTTTTACATGGCCGTTATCCTTGGAGTCATGTTCTCTCCAAGGAACATCTTTTAACCACAGTCATTTATAAAGAAACCATTTGAATTATATCTATTAATTGTTTCATTTTGCGATTATATTCAAGGCATTTACTTTTGTGTCGATGATGGCGCAGTAGGGTAGAATGTTGTGCAGTTTGAGGACTAGAGGAAAAACAGCCCCTCCCCCGCTCCCAAGGGAGGATTTAAAATGTTAGCTCGCTCTAGTCGACCACAGATTCCTTCCATTGCCTTCTATTAAATGAAGTAAACTTAAAATCTTTGTTGCGTATTTTACGATGGTTTTTCGGCCCAAATGAACATGCAAAAGCTCCCTTGTTTTCCTGTCTGGAGCCCAGAAGGCCTTCACTAAAGGGAAATCTGACACCCGAGTCCAGCTGTGGGGAAGTGGGCCGGCCTTGGAGCTGGGGGTGTCACTCCCCTCTTAAAGCAGGTCAACAATTTAGACCAGACAGATCACTGCCAACACCAATTACATGAGTTTTTTTATTTTTATTTTGTTTGTTTGTTTGTTTGTAGTAAGAAAACTTCAGTGCCAGATGAGACATGGATGCCTTCAAACTGATGAAGGAGCTGTGTGCAAACTATGAGCTGGAGGTCTATTATCTCCCCAAGGAGACAGGCCTGAGTCTCATTGAGTCCACAAATCAGGTGAGTCCGCTCACTATACCTCCAACATACAGTAGATACTTCTTCTTTGAGCAGTCTCGGGTGATGGTTACATTTTCTCGAAAATGTCCTCTCGTGACAGAACATTAACTTGCCATTGTAAATTGAGATTCTGAGATCCATTCGTTAAGTAGGGTGACAAATGCCAGCTCAGACGTGACCCGCTTCACCAGAAAGGTTTGTAAGTGTGATGCATTACAGGAATGGTTCCCAACTTTTGTTGAACCAAGGCAGATAAAACACATTTTAGTATACGAACAATCATAAAAAAAGTCACAAAAGGTACATACACAGGTTATAATTGCTATCAAGTAGAAGAGTATTTAATCGTTCTGTCACTTTCAATCGCTGACATGGATAGATTAGTAGTTTTTTGTA
Source organism: Syngnathoides biaculeatus (assembly GCF_019802595.1). Lineage (NCBI taxonomy): Eukaryota > Metazoa > Chordata > Actinopteri > Syngnathiformes > Syngnathidae > Syngnathoides > Syngnathoides biaculeatus. The sequence continues at coordinate 5,217,705 of NC_084656.1, forward strand.
GCAAACAGAAAAACGACAATACACAACACCCTGATTTGAATTACATTTGTAAGCACTTTGGCCACAAGGAAGTGGTTTGACTGATTTGATTGGCTTACAAGGGCAAAAGCACAGTTTGGCGAGGAACAAATGTTAACATGATATCACAGCTTTCCTATGAAATATATATATTTTTTTTTAAACTGGGGGTGGGGGGCACCAATGAGGCTAGTGTGTGTTAGTGTGTCCCCCTCACAGTTCACTTCTAGGTTCAAATCTTTGCTCCGGCCTTCCTGTGTGAATGTTGCATGTTCTTTTTAGACTGGTTTATTCTAAAACATGCACCTCAGCCTAATGGAAGGCTGAATTGCTCATAGGTCTAGATGCACAAATGCAGTAGTGTTTTAAAGGGTAGATCAAACAAGTGTTCATTTTTCAGAACGATGGGCGGATATCAGCAAAGTGCAGAGATGCTAAAGTGGAGGACTTGTGGAGTCTGACCAGCTTCTTTGGCTACACCACGCAGACCTTCGTCCTGGCTGTTAACCTGCTTGACAGATTCTTGGCCATGATGAGGGTACAGATGCTTTTTCTCTTTTTTTTACTGATTGCTCAACATGAGAGAATCATTAAGTGTTGAAAACCAGGATCCTATTTCAGATCCAACCAAAGCACTTGCCCTGTGTCAGCTTGAGCTGCCTCCACATGGCTGCCAAAGTGACTGAGGAGGAGTGTGACCTCGCGTCCACAGACGAGCTTATTCGCATCGGACAGTGCCGCTTCAGTGTGTCTGACCTCAGCCGCATGGAGAAGATCATTGCAGATAAACTCGACTTCAAGTCCAAATCTGTCACAGCCTTGACCTTTCTGCACTTGTACCATCAGATTGCACTGTCTCACTCCACAGAGAGGTATGAAGGCATAGAATTTTTTTTCTTTTGTTCTCCTCTTAGTAAAGAAAGATAGTCAGGCACTCCTTATTGTGACACATCTGAAACGAAGTAAGGGATTCCAGGGACACCTTTCGCACCTCGATACATAGACAACCGATGATAGATCGACGTGGGAGGAAACCAGAGTACTTTTGAGAAAACCTACCAAACTCATGCAAACTCCCATTCCCAACTATCAACAATTCAGTCTTAAATGAAACTAGTCTGCTCGTTTTTTGGAATGCAAAGGAAGACTGAGTACTCATCTAACCACAGGTAGAACATGTCAAGTCCATGCCGAAAGGCCATTAAGATTGGAACCCAAAACTTCAGAACTGTGAAGTACACATGTTCAATACTATCATCTCACTGTCCTGCCCTAGAAAGAAGTACAGCTGTACACCACGCCAATACTGGCCCCACTACAGTATTTCTGATATAACAAAGAGGGATTAAACTATTTTACATACTGGAAATACTTAGGTACATACTTGACTTTTTTTCCCCTCTTAGCGTTCAAGCCTTTGTGTGGCTGCAGACGTGGTGTCTGCAAATTCAACATTTTTTTTGCAGACAGCATTTACGAAACCTCATTGTTTTTGCTCGGTGGTGTTTTTCCACCGCACTGTGTTGTTTGTGCGAGCAGAACCCTCGCTTTGGGCCAGCACTCAACTATCAGACAACTGCGTCTGGCTTTAAGAGCGCTGATAAGATTTATTGCTGACTCCCGGTGAAACCAACACTTGCATAACCCGTTGTAGGTCATGTTTGGGTTTTGCGACGTCGTTCCATGCATGAAATATCAAAACTGTTTTTCAATCACTTATTGTAAGATAGTGTGCAGCGGCATAAATTATTATTATTTTCATTCTTGCGGGATAATGTCTCCAGGTGTGAACTGAGTTGACATTTGTGTACAGGAAGGATACGTTGAGCCTGGTGAAACTGGAAGCTCAGCTCAAAGCTTGCCTGTGCCGAATTGCCTTCTCCAAAGCTAAGGTAGGAGTTCACAGTGGAGGTCATCTTGCATTACACCAGCCCAGCCACCGAATTAGAAGTCAAAAAATGAACTTGAGCATGACAACAAATGTCAAAACAGAACTGCAATTTAACATTTTCTTTGCCTTTCTACACTCGTCTACTTTTTGACTTCAATCTAGCCGTCCGTGCTGGCCTTGTCCATCCTGAGACAGGAGATCGAAGCCATTCAGTCGGCGGACAAGTTGGAAATAGCCCAACACATCCAGAGGCACCTGAAGGTAAACCAAACCCCATAGAATTTAATTGCACAACATCTTAACCAGGGAAGGAGATTAACATTATTACTGGGACACAAGGTACAAAAACATTTGGGTGAGACTTTGTTTTTGGAGACGCATTAAAATAATGGAAATTCAATTTTTACTCAGAAAATTTCTGGAGTACATCACAAGACAAACCTATATATTGTATTCATGCATCATTTTATTCACAACCTCTTTATTGTGAGGTGTATAGCATCCATTGTAAGTTCACAAATATACGGTCCCTTTTTTTATACAGGACTACTGTGGCAGGTTTGCCCACTAAGCTTTACATAACCGAAAGTGTGTACAGTAGCTGATATCCGAATTAGTTGGAATAACTGTACATTATCAGAGGACTTTTGCAAGTATATCTAATGTAGCCAGGGAGTTCATACCCTCCGGCATATGTAAAAAGTTAAGTATGTGGTTATATTTATCCAGGCTCCAATCCAATGAACTATTTATCCTGTCTGCCGAGGCATGTGTTGATGTAAGATTTTATGTAATGAGACAGTATATATGCGTAGTAAATTTTTTTACAAACTCAAACTGTAAAACTGTAATTGGATTTTAGGTTCTAACATTCTTAGTTGAAAATCATCTTAGTTCTCATTTTGCCTTTTCAAATATTGATCAGTTGCTTCAAGAGTATGTTGCTACTCATAAATTGTGACTGGGGTTAAAAAAAAGTCTTAATCCACGTACTTCTAACCTTGTGACCTAGTAAAAGAAGCCAGTGCACATTTGTAAGCATCATGTTTGTTGGAGGCGGGCCATTGGCAAACCGGGCAAATGGGTCTGCTGCCTGTGTTTGGTTTCAGATTGCCGACAGTGAACTCCGGCTGTGGTGCGGTCAAGTTGCTAAGTGCTTGTTGGACTATGCCTCGCCAGAGTGCAGTAAGCCCAATCATAAGAAACTCCAGTGGATCGTGTCTCGCCGGACTGCCCAGAACCTTCATAGCAGTTACCGCAGTGTACCAGAGTTGCCCACCATCCCCGAATGCTGCTGGGATGAGAGCGAAAGGTGAGAGCTCTAACATGCGAGTACAGATATAAATCAGTTATCAAGTGGAGACCCTTGTGATATTTGGAATGCCCAAAAATATAAAAGTGACTAATATAAGTTATGTATATGCAGCAAGATCAGATTGGATGGTAACAAAATATTTTTTAATTTATTCTTTAACTAGGTGAGGCAATTAAAAACAGTTTCTATATTACAGTGTTGACCTGGAGGCAATTTAGGGTTTAGTGTCTTGCCCAAAGACACTTTGACAGCGGATAGTTGAGCAATTGACGTACTGCTCAACCAACTGGGCCAAAGTCGTTTCAGATAAGTGATGAGTCAAAAGAATGAATTCAGTATGAAAAGGAAGGTGTTTTATACTGTCGTAGTCTTTGGTTGAGTCACTCAAGTGTTGCGGGCTACAGTGTGATTAGAGTTTCTGAATAGATGATCTTTGCACTCACGCACTCAAGTCATGTAACAGCAGGTAAAGTCATCTGGAAAATACTGAACACTCCTTAGGGTGACACATGAAATGAATGGGAAAGAAACCCTGGGGGTCATTACAGTTTCTACAACAAACTAAATTAGTGTTTGAGTTCCATTCGAAAGAAACTGGAGAATCACGTCACACAGATGTGACAAGCTCCTTGACTATGACTGTGCAGGTGGTGCCTCCCATGTTGAATGTTTGGATCTGTGAGAGTCACTGGTCACGTCCCAGTGAGACGATGAGTTTCCATGACATCATGCATGGCCCCGCCCTTTAATGCAACATGGGGTTTATTTGAAAACGTCCACATTATGTTGAAACTAAATGACGAAAGAGGAACTTGACTCACTGGCCACAATATTAGTTGTACATATAAAACTATAATGACGTTCATTAAACAAAATAATGTTGTAATAATGAGAACCATTATTGGAAAACTAATTTGCCTAATAAAGTAGTTTCCATTTTTGTTTTAGGTAATCCATACAGGAAGACATAACCGACGGAGTATGTCAACAAACAAATTGTTTCACATCATTCATAACTGACAGTCAGCTGACAAGCATTTTAACACACTCCTATCAGCAAAGAGTAAAGTGGATGTTTGAAGTAACTTTTCCTGTGTAGTGCTTGTAAACAAAATTGTTAATGTTTCAAGACTAAGACTTCTTTTCCTTTCGCTTTGTCCCGTTAGGGGTCACCACAGCTTATCTTTTTCCATCTAAGTTTATCTCCTGCATCTTTCTCTCTCAACACCAACTGCCCTCATGTCTTCCCTCATAACATCCATCAACCTTTTCTTTTGTCTTCTTCTCGCTCTTTAGCCTGGCAGCTCCATCCTCACCACGCTTCTACCAATATGCTCACTCTCTTGCCTCTGGACATGTCCAAACCAAAGTCTGCTTTCTCGAACCTCGTCTCCAAAACATCAAACTTTGGCTTTCCCGCTAATGAGCTCATTTCTAATTCTATCCAACCTCCTCACTTCTAGCGAGAACCTCAACTTCTTCATTTCTGCCACTTCCAGTTCTGCTTCCTGTTGTCTTTTCAGTGTCACCATCTCTAATCCGTACATCATGGCTGGCCTCACTACTGTTTTATAAACTTTCCCCTTCATCCTCGCAGACTCTTCTGTCACATAACACAGCAGACACCTTCTGCCAGCTGTTCCAACATGCTTGGACTCATTTCTTTACTTCTTACCACACTCACCATTGTATATCCTTGTTCATATCCCTGTCTGGCCAACCTTCTTTAGTATCCAAGCTAGCATACATGTCTACATATGCCTCGGTTAGTCTTCGCTCCCTTTGCCCTAGGTCGCATCTTAATGTATTCCTTCCGCCTCTCCTCAGTTCTCTTTGTACCACTTCTTTGCTAGGCTATTTCCTTGTATGATTTCCTGGACTTTGAGGTTCCATCACCCAGTATCCTTCTCCTCTTTTCTGCCAAAAGATACACCAAGTATTCTCTCTGATGACTTGGTCTGTAGTTGTCCAGTCTAGCAGAAACTTCACCCTCAATTTTAAGTTTCAGTCTCCTTACTTGATCTGATATTATTTTTTTACCTCTACGACATTCTTAGCTAACTCTTTTAAAATAACCCCTACTCCATGGTAAAATAATTTAGACCCTGGGGCCAAACTTCTAGCCTTACTGCCTTTCTACATGGTCTCCTGGACACTCAATATATCAACCTCCCTCCTAATCAAGTCAACCAACACTGAAGATATTCCTGTGATTGTCCCAGCATCCAAAGTCCCAACACTCAATTGTAATTATTTTGTCTGCAACCCTCTGCATTTATCCGGCCTATAGTTTGCACTGGCTTGTGCCCCATAGGGCTGCATTCTGTTCATAAATCCATAATACATGTAAATAAAGGAAAACAAATTATCTTTCAGTGAGGACTCCTGCGAAGACATGATGAGTTCAGGCGAAGAGTCCCTCAGCAGCTCACTGGGCAGCGATAGCGAAGGGACGTTCTTTCCAGCGCACCTTTGTCTCCACAAACTCCGCCAATACCTCAACGCCTGATGCCTCTGCCGTATGTCTCTCTGCCTCACCCCACCCCAAAAATGTCATTTCATTTGTCTAATTTGCGCTGGTGCTAGAAGTAAAGAATTGCAGAACACCTGGCAGCTGAGCAGACGGGAGTTTCTATATTTGTAGTTAGGTGTGTTGGTGGTACATTCCAAGATAACTAATTGGTAGAAGAGACTAATTGGTTGGGTTGCAAGGACTGTCCCAGATCAGAGGAAAAAAAAAGGACTTACATTTACAAAAATGTTGCATGTGTTGTTAATAAAATGAGTAGGCGTACTGATCCACTGAATTTGAGGGCAGCCGCTATTATAAAATTATAAGTGCCTGGACTTCATTTGGTTGCTATTTAATACTTTCAATTTCTATTGTAAAAATGTAACAACATTAACACATCAATAGCAATAATGAAATGTGACCATTTAGTTGGAGCACAATGTCCAGGTTTGACTATTTTGACTGCAACTGCCCTCACCTGAGTTTATTTGCACAGTTTTTGTGTAATTTGTGTTGTAAGCAGTTTGTCTCTGAAAAACAGACGTGTGACAATTTTGTTCTTTTTTTTAATTATTCAACATTTTTGTTGCGTCTCTCCTGAAGCCATTTGCTCAAAGTTGAGCAAGCAGCACTTACTTTCCCTGGAGGGTCAAAAACACTGTTGTTAAGTTTTTTTAGTGACCCTGTAATTTGTGTTAATGTGCGTGTGTTTGTACATGCTTGTTTGACCCTGAGTTTAAAGTTGCCAATTTTGGGATGTAGCTTAAAAATGTTTTGACAGTGTTCAAGAACAACATGTAGAACAGATGAATGCTAAGTTAAGAAAAAAAAATACAAAAACAGAAAAATGTAAAATTGTAAATGATGTACAAAAAAAAGTTTATAGTTCCTTGTAGATATTATGTTAATTTATTTGGTCACATGTACTGAAAAAAAAACATCTTATAAAAAACTTATTAAACTCTCGTTGGGTCCCTCATTTTCACCATCTCAAGACTACAGCAGACCACGAGCTCATTCACAAAAAGAGAGACACTAAAGATTGCCAAACTACCACAGCAGAATTTGAAATTTAACTTTCATAGGCAGGTTACCATGTGCAAAGTGTCGTGTTGTATGACTAGATGTGTGGTGGAGGAACAGAAAGTGCACAGAAGACAGATTGCAAATATTTGAACCTGGCTTATGCTGCTGGAAGTTTTTCCAAATCAATTTTAGCAAGACGACTAACCATCAGGTCAACACAATACAACTGCAGGTATAACGATCAAATCTAGATTTACATCTATCTTTTCAAATATTTTAGTTAAAATAATTACTTCAGGACCATGTTTAAATCGAAACTGTTAGAATCCTTGGAATCTCTGCCTCTTAATAGTAAATATTCTCAGAACACTGTAGTCCCATGTATTGATACTATCTGTAATCAAAATAAGGCATGTGGAAACATCTGCTTTTCGTCGTCTGCTTTTGTGGAAGACAAAGAAGAGGAGGAAACCGGATCCATCGTCAGAAGAAAAAGAGGGGGGGACTTTGAATGTTGGGACTATGACAGGAAAAGCTCAGGAGTTGGTTGATATGATGATTAGGAGAAAGGTTGATATTCTGTGCATCCAAGAGAGCAGGTGGAAAGGTAGTAAGGCTAGAAGTTTAGGAGCAGGGTTTAAATTATCCTACCACGGAGTAGATGGGAAGAGAAATGGAGTAGGGGTTATTTTAAAGGAAGAGCTAGCTAAGAATATTTTGGAGTTGAAAAGAGTATCAGATCGAGTGATGAGACTAAAATTTGAAATGGAGGGCGTTATGTATAATGTGGTTAGCAGCTATGCCCCACAGGTAGGATTGACCTAGAGTTGAAAGAGAAATTCTGGAAGGAACTAGATGAAGTAGTTCTGAGCATCCCAGACAGCGAGAGAGTTGTGATTGGTGCAGATTATAATGGACATATTGGTAAAGGAAACAGGGGCGATGAAAAAGTGATGGGTAAGTACGGCATCCAGGAAAGGAACTTTGAGGGACAGATGGTGGTGGACTTTGCAAAAAGGATGGAGATGGCTGTAGTGAAAACTTATTTCCAGAAGAGGGAGGAACATATAGTGACCTACAACAGCGGAGGTAGAAGCACGCAGGTGGATTATATTTTGTGCAGACGATGTAATCTGAAGGAGGTTACTGACTGTAAAGTCGTGGTAGGGGAGAGTGTAGCTCGACAGCATAGGATGGTAGTGTGTAGGATCACTCCGGTGGTGGGTAGGAAGATTAAGAAGACAAAGGTAGAGCAGAGAACCATGTGGTAGAAGCTTAGAAAGGAAGAATGTTGTGCGGCCTTTCGGAAAGAGGTAAGACAGGCTCTCGATGGACAGCAGAAGCTCCCGGAAGACTGGACAACGACAGCCAAGGTAATGAGAGAGAGGCAGGAGAGTACTTGGTGTGGCTTCTGGTAGGAAGGAGACTTGGTGGTGGAACCCCAAAATACAGGGAGTCATACAAGGAAAGAGATGAGCGAAGAAGAAGTGGGATACTGAGAGGACTGAGGAGAGGGGAAAGGAGTACATCGAGATGCGACGTAGGGCAAAGGTAGAGGTGGCAAAGGCTAAACAAGAGGCATATGAAGACATGTACACCAGGTTGGACACGAAAAAAGGAGAAAAGGATCTCTACAGGTTGGCCAGACAGAGGGATAGAGATGGGAAGCTATGTGCAGCAGGTAAGGATGATTAAGGATAGAGATGGAAATGTGTTGACTGGTGCCGGTAGTGTGCTAAATAGATGGAAAGAATACTTTGAGAAGTTGTTGAATGAAGAAAATGAGAGAGAAGGAAGAGTTGAAGAGGCAAGAGTGAAGGACCAGGAAGTGGCAATGATTACCAAGGGGGAAGTCAGAAAGGCACTACAAAGGATGACAAATGGAAAGGCAGTTGGTCCTGATGACATACCGGTAGAGGTATGGAAGCAATTTGGAGAGATGGCTGTGGAGTTTTTGACCAACTTATTCAACAGAATACTCGCGGGCGAAAAGATGCCTGAAGAATGGAGGAAAAGTGTTCTAGTTCCCATTTTTAAGAACAAAGGGGATGTTCAGAGCTGTGGGAACTATAGAGGAATAAAGTTGATGAGCCACACAATGAAGTTATGGGAAAGAGTAGTGGGGGCTAGACTCAGGACAGAAGTAAGTATCTGCGAGCAACAGTATGGTTTCATGCCTAGAAAGAGTACCACAGATGCATTATTTGCCTTGAGGATGCTCGTGGAAAAGTACAGAGAAGGTCAGAAGGAGCTACATTGTGTCTTTGTGGATCTAGAGAAGGCCTATGACAGAGTACCAAGAGAGGAACTGTGGTACTGCATGCGTAAGTCTGGTGTGGCAGAGAAGTATGTTAAAATAGTACAGGACATGTATGATGGCAGCAGAACAATGGTGAGGTGTGCCTTAGGTGTGACAGAGGAATTTAAGGTGGAGGTGGGACTGCATCAGGGGTCAGCTCTGAGCCCCTTCCTGTTTGCAGTGGTAATGGATAGGCTGACAGATGAGGTTAGACTGGAATCCCCTTGGACCATGATGTTCGCAGATGATATTGTGATATGCAGTGAAAGCAGGGAGCATGCACTGGAAAGGAGACGAATGAAGATTAGCCGAAGTAAAACAGAATATATGTGCATGAATGAGAAAAGAGGAGGGGGAAGAGTGAGGCTACAGGGAGAAGAGAGAGCGAGGGTGGACGACTTCAAATACTTGGTGTCAACAATCCAGAGCAATGGTGAGTGTGGTAAGGAAGCGAAGAAACGGGTCCAAGCAGGTTGGAACAGCTGGCGAAAGGTGTCTGGTGTGTTATGTGACAGAAGAGTCTCTGCTAGGATGAAGGGCAAAGTTTACAAAACAGTGGTGAGGCCGGCCATGATGTACGGATTAGAGACGGTGGCACTGAAGAAACAACAGGAAGCAGAAATGGAGGTGGCAGAAATGAAGATGTTGAGGTTCTCGCTCGGAGTGAGCAGGTTGGATAGGATTAGAAATGAGCTCATTAGAGGGACAGCCAAAGTTGGATGTTTAGTTGACAAGGTTCGAGAGAGCAGACTTCGATGTTTTGGACACGTTCAGAGGCGAGAGAGTGAGTATATTGGTGGTAGGGTGCTGAGGATGGAGCTGCCAGCCAAAAGGGCGAGAGGAAGACCAAAGAGAAGGTTTATGGATGTGGTGAGGGAAGACATGAGGGGAGTTGGGGTTAGAGAGGAAGATGCAGGAGATAGGATAAGATGGCAAAACGGGACAAGCCGAAAGGAAAAGAAGAAGGAAACATCTGCTTTTACTATGAAAAACAATTTTGCCTTTCTGACATTACAAACCAAAGTGAATCAATCAATTGCTTCATTTTCAGCAGTCGATTTGAAGTGTCCTCTTTTTGACAAAAAGGTACTAATTTTAACCTAAATCACAATCTATTATTAAAAATGACCAAAAAAAATCCAAACATGACTAAAAATCCAAGAAACTGTACACTCATGATCATTATGAGAAGAAAAACGTAACGGTATAAAAACGAGTACTCAGGATTAACTTTTAAGTGGCAACCGCCGCCTGTTTTTTGCAGCCTTGAAAATAATGTTGAAAAAAGATCCCCCTCTCTGAAGAAGAGAAGTTATGCTTAAGTTACAACCCTAATTCCAGTGAAGTTGGAACGTTGTGTTAACAGAAAACAATGACTTGCTAATTATGTTCAACTTATATTTGTATAAACTACAAAAATATACATAATGTTCAAACTGATAAACTTTATTGCTTTTAGCAAATGATCATTAACTTGGAATTTTATGTCTAAAAAAAAAAAAGGTTCCAAGGAAGTTCAGACAGGGTCATATTTACCACAGTGTTACATTAACTTTTAACAGCATTCAATAAACCTTTGGAAATTGACGACACTAATTGTTGAAGCTTTGTAGGTAGAATTCTTTCCAATTCTTGCTTGATGTACACCCTCAGATGTTCAACAGTCCACTGTAGTATTTTATGCTTCATAGTCCGCCACACATTTTCAATGGGAGTCAGGTCTGGACTGCAGGCAGGCCAGTCTAGTACCTGCACTCTCACTATAAAGCTGCACTGTTGTAATGTGCAGTATGTGGTTTTGCATTGTCTTGCTGAAGTAAGCAGGGGCGTCCAGGGAAAATATGTTGCTTGGATGGGAGCATACAGTGCCATGAAAAAGTATTTGCATATCTATCACACACAAAGGTTTCAAATTATCAAAAGAAATTTGAATAACAGAGCAACTGAAGGAAAATGTAGTTTTCAAATGACAATTCAATTCATGAGAGGAAAAAAAAAATCCAAATCTTTCTGACCTTCTGTGAAAACAATTACCCCGTGAACCTAATAACAGATTGTGCCACCCTTGGTAGCAATAACTGAAATCAAGCGTTTGCGATAATTTATGATGAGTCTTTCACATCGCTCTGGAGGAATTCTGACCCACTCTTATTTGCAGAACTGTTTCAACGCCGCCATATTGGAGGGTTTTCTAGCATGAACAGATTTTAACTGAACAATTAAGGTCACACCACTGCATCACAATTTGATTGAAATCTGGACTTTGTTTTGGGCACTCCAAAACCTTATTTCATTTTATTTTGACTTGCTGGTGTGTTGCGGATCGTTGTCCTGATGCATTATCCAAGACTGTTTGAGTTTGAAGGTTAGGCTGGACGTTCTTCAGAATTTTCTGATGCACATTTAGCAAATACCTTTTCACAAGAGGGTCAGAAATGTTTGGATTTTTTTTTATGCCTTAATAAACTGAATTGTCTCTGAAAACTGCATTTTGTATTTCCTTGGGTTGTCACTGAGTGACATTAAAATTGGCTTGACGATTTGAAACCTGGTGACATGGTGGCATAGCTGTAAAGCGTTGGCCTCACAGTTCTGAGGTCCAGGGTTCAATGCGGACCCACCTGTGTGGAGTTCGCATCCAACATTAATTGGACACTTTAAATTGACCCTCAGTGTGATTGTGAGTGCGACTGTTGTCTGTCTCCATGTGCCCTGCAATTGGCTGGCAACCAGTTCAGGGTGTACCCTGCCTCCTGTCTGATGAGAGCTGGGACCCTTGTGAGGATAAGCGGATAAGTAAATGGATGGATGGAAGGTCAAAGAAACAAACACTTTTTGCTTTCAACTGTGTATTGACATTTGTCAAAAAGTGAAATATCTGTCACTTTACCGAGTGCAAATAGTAGCATCCATGATCATTTTGATTACTTGGCAGTCCACATTTGGACATTGCATGTATAAACACAAATTATAAAAGTCTCTCTTGGTCCTACCAACCTAGTATGCAGTCCCTCTTCTGCCCTGTGTTGGTCTTTGGCGTTGAAGATGACAGTTGGCAAATAAGATCCAATTTGTTTTAGTTCAAATTAGAACCCATAATCAATTTCTCCATATCTTGAGATCAACTAAGTCATAAAAAATGGCAGGTAAGAGCAGAGACATTCTGTCCTTGGAGGCATGATTGTTGATTCCTTTAAGGCAGAAGGTATGAGCTCAATTGAGTCCATGATTGATGGAATAACGGGATTTTTTTTTTAAGATGAAAAGAGTGTAATATGTATATATGGGAGGAAGGGGAACAAATACAAAAATATTTTTCAAGCCAAAATACCATGACAGCATTCTGAACATGCAGCAATGGACTCATCAAAATCCCATCCGTGCCTTCTTTTTCTTTTGTTGTGACACCAGTGACTTTGGTCGCCCCAGGGAACTCTGGGAGAGGGACAGAGACTGGGAAGAGTGGGCTACAGAACCAAGTGACTGCTGCTCCGCAACAAAGTAGTTGTGTTCAGGGGGATCTTCCTGCATGCAGAACGAGGATGATTGGAATGTGGAATGTTTAATAAAATATACATATATAAACACACCACCTTTACAGGTGAGAAACTAATTCATGAACAAACATACTCCACACACACACACACACACACAACACACACACACACAAACACAAATACACACAGACACACACACACTTAACTACTGCTTATCATGGTATCATCACCACAAAAAAAATTACTGCTAAAACAATCTCATGTTGAATCTTGGTGATTAAACATGGTTTTTAAAGGTTATTTTCCTGCTGCAGAGAGCAAAATACAACTACAAAAAACAATGCCATTGGACAGTAAATGTGTGTAGACAAAAAGGTATTAAGAGTTTAATTAATTCAAATTAGTCATGCAATTCTCCATGCTCTGTCAACAAAGAAGCATAAATATATGAAATAATTACCAGTAGCTGAAAAGGCCAATCAAGACTATTGCATCCCCAGAGAAACAGTATTGTCACACAAAATCATTAGGCGCCGCGAAATACAGTATGTTTGAAAAATGTAAAATATATTTATCAAAAATCAACACTCAATATTATGTTTAGTTTAAAGCCAGTACTGTAATGTGAACAACACCGTGCCTGAGTTACCTGTGATCCAAAGAGAGACTCAAGGTAGTCCTTGGCAGGTCGCTTGCTCCTTTTCTGACTGGATGGAGTGGAGTCAAGTTGGACAGTCTTGGATTGGTTAACGACGTCTGATGTAGCCTCATTGGGCGCATTGGTGGGTGTCGTGGCTCTCAGTCCCTTACTCGCCTTTGTGCGCTCACACTGCGATAACCCCTCCTCCGTTGTATCAGACAATGCCCCTTGGCTTGCAGAAGAGGACCAGCTGGAAAAATCATCTATCTCTGATTGGTAGGTGGCTGATGAAGAAAAGCTATCAGAGAGCTCAAATCGTTGACCCCTGGATTGGCTCTTTGCTTCCCGATGCCTCTTCCTTTTTCTCTTGAGAGCATCAACCTTTTGTTCCCTATTCATCCCCAGCCGGTCTTCCCACCATGCTCGCCACCTCTCCTCTCCATGCCAGGACAAGGTCAGACGTTGACTGAAATCGTCAGTCCACAGTCCCGTATCCACCAAGTCTGGAAATGGTATCACTTCCAGAGGATCTGATGAGGGATCACTTCTAACCAGCAGGGAACACTTGGACATGCATACACTTAATTGACGTCTCATGCCGGTCATCTGCTCCTCTTTAGATAATTCTTTCATTTTGTCATTGGTCAGGCTAAGGTGGCGCCTGGTGTTGACTGTGATTTGGTGCGGCCCACGTGGACGTGTCTTCTTTTTGTGACTCTTACGCATCACGCTTTGGAGCCAGCGTTTCCATGTTGTGAGAGCATCCTCACTGAGCTCCATAGGAGTCTGCTGGCCAGGTAGATTAGCCTGATTCATATTGGTGGATGTCCCCTGATCCCTGCTCGGTTGAGTCAGGTCATAGGCTAGATTGTTGGTCACATTTTCATCTTCTCTGTTTGCATTAAACAAATGTTCCTGGGTTGGTACCCGTAAATTCAATCTTTTCAGGTTTTGTCCTTTCCCTCGTGTCTCCGAATCCTCAGAACCAGTGTCTGAGGACACATCGTAAACTTGAACTTTATTCGCTGCTGTTTCAGGCACAACCTTGTGAGGTGCTACACCCTGACTTGACCCAATTGCCATCAACTGAGAATTTCCCTGCGCATTGTAAGGCAGAGAAGATTTTTCATATTTGCTCCCAATTTCTGTGGCCTTTTCCAGTGTCGGTTCTGGCTGTTTTTTAAACATTTTTTCAGGAGGCGCTTCATCCTGCAGTGGTTCATGTTCAAGGGTCTGGTAGAAAATATCACCTGCCTCTGTCAGCTGTAGCACATAGATATATGAACTAGTTCCCTCATTTGCACTCCTTTGGATACATGTCAAACCTAAAAACATATGAGTTTTAATTGGAAAAATTCTGCGCAAATAAACAATTACCACCTAAGATATTTCAAATCCAAATATTAAAATATTATTGTTACTTTTGATTACTCATAACACATTCACTGCCTGTTTCCAAAGTCAGGGAACCCCATACGTCTATTTCTATTTTAGAGCAATTTCAGCAATTTTTAAAACCCCACACAATACTGTGTACAATTACTATGTAAACACAGAGTTCAGTACTTAATTCAGTAATATTTGTGCTCTGTCTTTGGACAATTTTAGGCTTTATCTTCAAAAATTAATTTATTTTAGAAACAAAATACAAAAATGAACTTGGTTTCACTTTTAAGTCACATACGTCTTTCCACACCTCCATGTCATGCAGCCAGTAACAATTGGAGTGAGGTATGCGATGTTTAGAACACAAGTTGGATTCTTGATTGGTAAAGTGTCTTGAAGCATTGTTGCAATCTGCAGTTAACTGTGTGTCAGTGGAGTTGACAACATGGATAATCATAGCTGCATGAGAGCTTCCCCCGAGTCTTCCCATTTGAAAACGGCAACTGACATCATTAAGACATCAATGGCGGTTAAAGTTTAGAGCCAATCTGATGTCTTAAAACTCCCAGTAGCAGTGAATAAGTTAGGGTTTGTGAATGGTGTGCAATAATTCAACAAAGAGTACTTCTGTTCGAGCCATACCTGCAGATGCTGAGGACAGCCTGTTAGTTGCTGTTTCCATGCGGTGAGGGATCTGGACAGGAAGGTGTTTGAGGCTATCACAAGGCCGAAGGAGTGCTTGAGGAGGACCCAGACTGACACACGTCTCTGCTCGGCCACCTGGGGATGAAAACATATATGGCAGCTCATAAAATGACTTAAACCGTCCATGAGGACAGTCATAGAAAAAATTCTACAACTACAGTCCCTTCCAAATACTGTAGATTGGAATGGCAAGGTCAATTCCTTTGTTTTTGTTGTATACTGAAGTCATATGGGCTTTCAAATCAAAAGATTAATACAGCATAAAAGTTCAGAATTCCAGCTTTTATTTCATAGTATTTACAACTAGATGTAGTAAACAATTGAAGACAGAGCACCTTTTGTTAGAACTCACCCAATTTTCAAGTGACCAAATGTACTGGAAGATGTGACTGGTGTTTTTAGCTGCTCAAGTATTGCCTTTCAGATTGATTTGTTAAATGGATGGCATTTGTTTTTGGCTTGGTTGCAGCTGTGAAATCTGCATTTCCTGTTAAGCAAACATGAACACCAGAGACCTGAATATGGGAGAAAAAAACCATTTTGAAGCTAAGAGAATAGGGAAAATTGATGAGCGCTATTACACAAACATTGCCCATAGTCAATAGAACAAATTGAAATGTCCTGGGGTGGGGAAGGGGGAAATAAATTATTGGTGTACTGACTAACAGAAATCGAATAGGTCGGCTCAGGGTATCAACAGCAGATCATGACAGCTATGAAGAAAAACCCAAAGACAAGACAGTGGCAAATGCCAATGTCCATAGGGCAGGTAAGGTATCACAAGTAACAGTTTGAATAAAATCTTGAGAGAAAGAAATATAGAGGCCATATCACAAGATGCAAACCACTCATCAGAAAAAGATTTAGAAAGCCAGATTGGATTTTGGAACATTGTATGGACTGATAGGACCAACATTAACCTCTACCAAAGTGATGAAAACACCAAAATATGAAGAAAGGATCCAAAACAAACAAGCTCATCTGTGGAGCATGTTGGAGGTAATGTCATGGCCTGGGCTTACATGACTGCTTCTGGAATGGGCTCAGAAGACTTTATTGATGATGTAACACATGATGGTTACAGCCGAATGAATTCTAAAATCTACAAAACCATTTTGTCTGGCAATTTACAGAAAAATACATGGGTCGGGAGAAACGTCATCGTGCAACTAGACAAAGCAAAGCAAATTTATTTGTATTGCGCCTTTGATAGACAAGGTAACTCAATGTGCTTACATGATTATAAGAATTCAAATACAAAGGAATAAAAAGATTTGAAAATAAAGTGTATGATGAAAACAGCTCACAGTCCATTAAATATTAAAAAGTGGAAATAGTCAAACACATGAGAAAAAATAAAGGTTTTCAACCTGAATTTGAAAACATTCACACTTGGGGCTGACTTCACCTCTGTTGGCAACTTATTCCATTTTTTCAGCAGCACAACAGCTAAATTCTATTTCATCATGTTTGCTTTGGACCAGTTGATCTCAGAGCACTACTGGATTTGTATTACATTTGCATATCTTTCATGTATTTATGACCAAAACTATTTAGTGACTAGTGATAGTTGACTGTAAACCAATCTAAAGACTTTAGAAATTGAGTTATATGTTCTGACCTCTGTGTTGTGATCAGAACCTGAGCTGCTGCATTCTGAATGAGCTGCAGCTGTTTAATGCTCTTTCTGGGGCGTCCAGTCAGAAGACCATTACAACATTTAGTTTAGTTTTGAACTGTAGCGTGATGTCCAGTCGCATGCTATCGTACATCACAAGTAGAGCTTTTCGTGCTCTAAAGAAGCAATCCAGATGCTTAGTGTAGTTGTATATTTCACTACTTGGAGCTTGTAATCTGCAGAATATGATTTTCTCTTCAATGCCATTTTTGTTCAACCCTTCTCAGTTTTTATAAGTTACTGCTAATGTTGAAATGCTGAATTTTCAGAGGTACAGAAGTAGCAGGTACAGATACACAGGCCTAGAGCACATCTTGCAGTTGTCAATGTGAAAATAACTGAAAGAGAGTAACGGTAAAGACCTGGAAAAAAACAGCATTTTAAATGAAGGATACAACAGTGTGGTGAACTCAATGGGTCGCAGACGATGCAATTATTAGAAGTCAGGGTTATACCACCAAGTATAAAATTTTATTCATTTTGTTAATTTAATAAGGTCTGTTCCAATCCTTTTGCTCACTAGAAAATTGGGTGGCTTAAAACAAAATGTGCTCTGTCCTGAGGTGTTTAACATCTAGATGTAAATACGATCAATAAAAGCTGGAATTCAGAACTTTTGTCTCATGTTAATGATTTGTTCTGAAACCCAAATGTCTTAAGTATACAACAAACAAGGGAATTGACTTTGGAGGGGACTGTACATTTTATTGTCTTGTAGCTTACTATTGTCAACAAACCAGAGTACTGCAGCTGTGTGATTTCTTGAGAGCTCTGAGAACCCAATAAGACCTTAGTGGTTCGAGCGCCACCACAGGATGCAGATACACCAGGAAGGATATGACAGAACATTGGTGGGGACTCCATCATGTGATCCATCTTCAGCATTGGCAAGCACGGGAATCGCTCGTCCATTATGTAAGCCGAGTACTGAGGGCAGAACAACAGTCTAATGAATACATTGTCGGATGACCAAATCTAAATGTAACAAACATATAAATTATAGGTAAATAAAATATATGAAGTACGCCGGAATTTGGCAACCCGCAGGCCAAATGCAGCCTCCCTTATTATGTAAATAAAAATAAATAAAAGTGAAAAGAAGTTTGTTCCATGGCAAACGTTGACAAGAAACTTTATTAGCCAATTCCATATTATACAATTTGGTGTGATTCTTCTACAATCCAAACAAAAAAAAATTAAAACATGTTGGTCACGCTGTGCAATGCCAAACACTTGAGGTTGAAAAGATTGAGACACTAAAATTAAGTACAGGGTTCATACTCAGTCCGACCAAAAAAATTTAAGGGCTTTTTAGGGGCATTCTTAGGGTCTGAAACGAAAAATTTAGGGCTGACAGGGAAAAAATTTAGGGCCGACACGAAAAATTTAGGGCTATTGTGGTAAATCAAGAGTAACGAAAAAAGACTCACCCAATGGTGCCATCAACCGTTCTTGGTTCATCAAATATTCCAGTACCTCAGTACACCTTGTGGTAGTTCTCATTGATATGACCATTGTCAATGTCTTCACATAACAGTCTACAGAAAAACAGATTCTAACTACAATTGCAACTATATACACAAATGTCTTCTACTGATGTCGGTCTCAGCACCCCTACTCTAGCTCCTTGAGCCTACACAGTGCCTCCTCTATTTGTTGCTGCAGAGGTGCCAAAGCGGCTCTCTTGTCCTTTTCTCTGCCTCTGAGTGCATTGGCCTCGGTGATAAACCTCAAATTCCTCTTTTCTTCTGCCTCCTCAGACAGCCTGTCAGCCTTCTCAATAAGCGTTGATATGTCAGTCTCTATTCTGTCTTTTTTGGCTTTGAGGCAGTAGAGATGAAAAGTGGGCAGCGATGCCAAATGTAGCCAGGTACGAAGTCTTCCTTTCCCCACACTGGTAGTTTTTAGCAATGTCACTGTCTGGGAACATGACTGCAAACACTTTCGAATTATTTTCACAAGATTTGAAACTGTAATGGCTGCAGATCACTTTTAAAGTCCACACGATCTCTGCCTTTAACGAGTCCATCTTCGTGCATTGAACTAGGTTCATAAAGCCTGACTTCTGGCTGGTTGAAGTTGATGGCTGGACAACTGTAGGTGCGCATGCACTGCTAGTACCACTGCCTGAAGTTGATGCTTCACTATCTTGATATTTTAGAAACAGATTCATACCAACGGAAGATGAGAGAATCTTCGCCAAATCAGCGTGTCTCCTATTTTTCCGGTGCGACTCCAGCGCTGTGACGCCCATCATTTCAAGCTGGTAACTTGCACAGATGGCAGTTAAACATGTGCAGATCTTTTGGATCTCGACGAACCCAGCTCCCAAACTCGTTACTTTCAACCCAAGCTTCTTGAAAAATGCATTTCCCCGTAATACAAGTTGGATCGATGAAAGAACTACGCTACGTTGTAACGAAGACGAACTGAAATGCCTACTCACGGAAACAAACAATGGAATATCGACAAGATGGCTACTAGTTGTCAACATGGTGACTTCCGTTGACAATCTCCGCCTGTTTTGGACGCCAGACGGGTCGCTATTTTTTTTTTTTAATTATTTTTTTTATAGGGAGAATTTTGCCGGTAGCGGTCCTCCTTTGATTTGTTTTTAATTAAGGCCTTTTAGGGGGCTTGACCGGTTTTTGCAGATTTTTAAGGACTTTTAGGAGCCCCTAAATGCACCTTTGAAAATTTAGGGGTTTTTAGGGACTTTTAGGGCCGCGTGCGAACCCTGTAAGTAATTTGTTCAGGAACTTCTGACAAATGGGACATGAAATGTCTTGGTCAAATAATAATGTCCCCAAAAATAATGACTCAAGGAAGAATAAAAGTATTTTGCTCCTAAAATAAATCATTTGAACCAAATGTATTCCACATTGAGTATTTACTGAGGTACCTGGGTGGTGACAAGATGGTGAAAAGGGTGAGCATCTGCCAGATATTTGCAGATGATGAGCCTCTCTCCACTTTGACACTCTGTAGATCTGCTGATGCGAAACAGTGTTTGATTGGTGGCAGGAGTCATCTGGAGAAGCAAGGAAGGAAACAAAAAAGGTCATAACGGGCAAGAAATCAACTATGTGAGCAGTGACATCATTCTAGCGCTTACAACTATAGTAGACTTCTTGCAATATAATTTCTCCCCCAGACATGCAAAGACTAAACGCATGAAAAAGGTGACCAAAAAAAAACATTGTAGAATGGTTCTGGGAGGATCCCCTGGACCCACATAGATTTTTTTTTTTTTTTTTAAAGAAATTAAGTGATCAAGCATCCTCCTCTTTAAGCACGCTGATTCTGGAAAAGAACAGACTAAAATCATTGTCTGCTTCACTTTATTTTTCACTACACCAACTTCAAAGACTAATACAAATGCATCCCCCAGGAAAATATAAAATACGGTACTTTTCTGTTTTTATTGGCCATTTCTGAATTTGAATTTAGTAATTTCCGCCCAACAAGCCGCAAGTTTTTTCACACAATTTTCAACCCTGCAGTTTATGCAGTGATGCAGCTAATTTGTGCAATTTTTATAACGGCCACAAGGGGGCATTCGAGAGGAAAATGTAAGAATGAAACCGGTGGAATATATGTGCTGAAGTGACTTTAACCGGCCCTGTTAGCGCTGCGCTAGCATTAGCGCTGTGCTAGCATGTTGCTGCTGTGTTACTGGCGTGTCTAAGTGATATTTACCGGTAAATTTCATTTTAACCAGCTATTGTTTCTGTTGGCATTCGTGACGGGTTAGCATTAGCGACATGCTAGCGTTAAACTATGTGCCGTCTTTGTAAATATCTTGTGTTTGAATGCGGGTTTCAATATGGGGAACTTGCGTATTTTTACACAGCTATGGCATATGTATGTATCAAATGGGATTTCCTTCACAAATGTACTACTCGGTGAGGCTTATATAGGCTATATAAAAGACCAGTGCAACAAATATGAAACTGGATTATCTGATGAGGAAAAAGGTTCCTTCAATGTAATCACAGCATTAGAGGATAAGCGAGAAGAAGACCAATGTAAAGCTTGATGGATGTTGTGAGGGAGGACATGAAGTCACTGGTGGTGAGAGAAGATGATGCACGAGATAGGGTTAGATGGAAAGAGATCACACACTGTGGCAACCCCTAACGGGACAAGTTGAAAGGAAAAGAAGAAGAGGATGTCTGCTCCTGAGGTGGATAGAGTAGCCAAACATTGTAATCAAGGAAGTGTATTGTTAAGTGAAAATGTGACTAGTAAAAGTCAAAAGTAGTCCTCTTAAATATTACTTGAATAAAAAGTATCAACAGGAGATCATGACAGCTATGAAGAAAAACCCAAAGACAAGACAGTGGCAAATGCCAATGTCCATAGGGCAGGTAAGGTATCACAAGTAACAGTTTGAATAAAATCTTGAGAGAAGAAATATAGAGGCCATATCACAAGAAGAAAATGATTAAGTACAGTTCTGAGTAAAGAGTACAAACAATAAAAAATACAAAAAAAAAAAAAACAACATTAGCAAAACTACACTGTTCTCTCAAGTTCTATATGAGTGAGCTGAAATATCTACTTTTGGCCAGACAAACAATACATGAAAGCTGTTTTTTTGTTTTCATCTAAATCAGAGGTTGGCAACCCAAAATGTTGAAAGAGCTATACTCAGGGATGAGAATGACCAACTTGGAAAAACACTGAAAATGTCTGTCGATGGTGGGTGGGTGATTGAGTTTCCTCCTGGATATTTTTTTGCTCCTATCGGAACACAGAGTGCACAGCACTTTGCCGGGAATGTCCACTTTTTGTATGTGTTCGATTAGACATGTTGATACCGTTTTCGGTCCTATCTGCACAGTTATACTTTTTTCAAGCCATGCCCGTCTGAAACTGTTTTTGATTCCAGCATCCTTGTCAATTGCCCTCGCTCGATCATCATCCTTTTTTCCCTAACACTTTTGCCATTGTAAAACTTTGAACACACAGTCGTTCAGTTCGCGCTATCTAAGTCCCACACGTCATTACTTGGCTAACTAACAAGTTACACTGCGATTTCTGAGAACCAAGAACACATGTACATGGCAATGGTGAAACTCGATTAACCACTAACACGATTGGATCGTTATACTGTATAACTCTGTTGTCCAAATCGAGTAATCTGCCGCAAACAAGTTGTAATGTTTATGTCACAAAATGCAAATATTTACACTACCGAGTGGTGTCCATTCAGTATTACAATAAAGCAAAACATTTATTTTAAATATATTGAGGATTCTTTACTGTATGTGTTAATGTATGTTTGTGTGCCTTGCATAATCGCATGAGCCAATATTGCACAACACAACATCGTGAACCATAAACTTTTTTTTGTAACTTTCTGAGTTCACGATGATCACTAAACACCATACGAATGAAAATGCAAACCTTGGCAATGTCACTCACGTCAGTGGATTCGTCCAACTGCGGTGACTAACACAATCTCCGATGTCCTTCCACATATCAGCCATGGCTTCACAGCGCCGTTTAACTGTACTCATTTACAGTTGCAGACATTTTATTGAAGATAATATTTCCGCCTTATTTTTAAAAGATCGGAACGAGTCAGCTATGCCTCTTTTACCATCTCTCCGTCTTGGAAGGACTTCTTGTTATTAACGATCATGTGACGAACCTGGAAAGATCCTTTGGTGGCGGCTATCGCTGTTGAACTATATTGTGTGAAAAGTGACTGCTCTGCGCCCAATTGGGATTTTAGTTCATTCATTTTTCTCATTCTCAGCTTCCTATTCTGCGGAATGCCAATGTATTTTCCATACAGTTCAAAAATGCCGCGACACGTGTCAACTACATATAGACTACACTGCTAGATAAGGCAAACACACTTCGAAAATGACATCGTAAAAGTCCGGCTCCTGTATGAAAGTGATAGATTTTTCTGTTCTTTACTTCAGCATCCACTCATGTTTGATAAGATTTCTGAAGCGAGGGCTTAAAATAGGGGGAAGTCGCCGAATAGCCTGTTTTCCTGTACTATGTCATTGTTTGTACATGCGCAGTGAGCTAAAGGTCAGAAAAATACGGCTGGTGTCCCCTTACCTCCCTCGGCACGCCATCGCGATCGACCCATTGAGCACCCCTGCTGTAGAGTATAGCAAGATTCGGCTCTTCAAACTGTTCTCTTTGTACAATTCTCATGGCACTGGTCTATAACCGGAATTGCGAATGGGTAAAGGAACTCTGTACAAGCTTAACATACTGTGGAGGGTTGACACACACTTAACTCTAAACGGAAAAGACTCTCCATGTTTTCACAACTGTGACTCTTACAAGATATAGCTCCTATTGCTTGAATGTCTATTGTTCTTTGTTTTTGTTAGTTTATTCTTTGTTCTGAAAGTTGTACCAGGGCGACACCGACTTCCAGAGACAAATTCCTTCTCTGTTGTTACCTACTTGGTCATTAAAGCTGATTCTGATGATGAAGGTGACAGATGCTGTGTCTATATTAGCCTACAATCCAACTGACACAATGAGCATTAGAGATTAGATTAGAGTTTATTTTTCCTGCATTGCATCCTGGAGAGAATGACACCCCCCCCCCCCCCCCCCCAACTCTGATGTACTATGGTGTTTTAAGTTTAACTTCCATTATTGATGTATGTTTTGTTACGTTGATAAAATTATAGAATTAGACTAAAGAAAAAATTATTATGTCATTAATTTTGAGGATTCCCCCTCAAAAAAACTTCGCCATGGAGATAAAATACAGTCTTCTTTTCCCCCTTATCTGGGCAACAGACAGAATAATAAAAGGCAGCCTGTAATTAAAAAAAATAAAACAGCACCCTTTTGAAAAGCTGAGTACTACAAAAATAAACCAGTTTCATTTAATTTAATATAATAAAATAATGCACAGTCCTTTTCTCTTTCCTTCTAATAGCAGCAAGAGAATGAATGTACAATAAACCAAAGTCTGCAATTAAAATGCAACCTGCTTAAACAAAACAGCAGCCTTTTGAAAAGGTAAGGTGCCTAAAATTAAAATAACACAGTTTAAGTTTAATTTCTGTGAACTATTTTCTTCAGACAAATGCCAGGAAACTCGGTACAAGGTAGACAGCAGCATCGTCTTCTCTTTTGTCACGCAAAATACATCGCATCAATCCTCAGACATGAACAGCAAAACACAATACCCCTCTGAGTAGTTCCAAACATATACTGACAAAAGAAACCATTTTATAAAGACAGACACTGTTGCGAAATACGTGCCCATGACAGAATTGTCTTCTTACGCAGTGAATGTGACATCGGTTTTGGGACATCACTATACAGAGTCTCAAAATCGGGCACATAAAATGCAACTTAAATCTTGAAACATGGCTGCAAGCTCTCATCTGTGAGTTGGTTGCGGTATTTGGATTTAATATTGCAAATCTTCATGGACAGAAATGTTGAATTTTAATATTTACAGTATTCCACAATTTTTTTTTACAGCATTGGAAAACATGAAAAATATTTTTGTCAAGTTTCTCCTCATACAGAAACCATATTAAAACAAAAAATATGATTTTCAACCCTATCTTTTTCCATTTTCATGCATTTTTTGGAAAAGCTCCAGGGAGCCACTAAATTGGTGCTAAGGCTGCATGGGGCTGAAGAGCTGCGGGTTGCCGACCCCTGGTCTAAAGTTACACAAGAGCAGCGCCGTTGCCTTCATGGTAAAAATGACCTTGCCAAAATGGTGGTCACGTGGGCACAATGGTCAGCCACGCTGGCTTATCTAGTGTTTAACACCTATGGGGAGAGAGCCCAAAAGAAGACGTAGTATGAGGATGTGAGATTCTAGTGTCGCGTGGTTGGAGAACTATACTTAAACGTCACTAGCGTTTAAATTAGATTGCCGCATACAGTGCCCAATGTGGAATTTATAGTTATAGTCTTGTGCAAGAAGAGGCCCCGTAGCTCAGTGGCTAGAGCATTGGTTTGGTAAACCAGGGGTTGTGTGTTCGTATCCCACTGGGGCCTCCACTCCCTGTGAAGGGTTGCGTCAGGAAGGGCATCCGGCGTAAAAATTGCCAAACATGTATGTGCGTTCATCTGAGATGACACGTTGTGGCAACCCCGAAAGGGACAAGCCGAAAGAAACTTCTTCAGTCTTGTGCAAGAAATAGTTAAGCAGTAACTGATCAATAAACGTAGCAAGTGACATTTAGATCATCATATCGGAGTAAGATTACCATTACTTCTTCGCAGCTGAAGTGTTTTTTCTAGTCTCGTCTGGTCCTGTGACTTATCCAAAGCAGTTTCGAGCGCAAAGGTGGAAACATCTGGCCAATGCCCTCGCATATTAGTCCACCGCAGAGTAATATTCAGAAATGACATCTGGATGGTGGATGTGTGGAATGGATCTAGCTACCAGGGATCAAGGACAACCAAACAACCTGTGACGACAGTGACAGCGAACCCCCCCCCCCCCCCCCAAGAAATACATACTCATCAGATCTCCACAATTCACATGAATAGCCTATTTTGAGTCCAAAACGCTAACCTTCACTGAAAGGAGACTACTTTGCATGTATGTTTTAGATTTTGTGTTGTTCAATCTCACCCTGATATCACACAGGTCTGCACCAGTCCTGTCAGCGTAGAGCATCACTCGAGGATGAGCAGAGAATTCACACCATCGCCATGATGACTTAGCATTAAAGTAGAGATTGGTGTTGTCTTCCCAAACCTTTTGGAACCTGACAGAGGATGGTAAACAATTACAAAATGTAACCTGACTATGTAATGTAATGTAATGACTATGTATGATGTAACTTCAGCAGGACAAGCAAACAGCTTCCTTCCTTTGAAGAAATTCACTGCAAATACTCTCACCCTTTCCCAACAGTCCACAGGTTTGTTGTTCCACTTTCACTTGCCACCAAGACTTCACCCAAAATGTGAGGACTAATGGGATAAAAATGAAACTGATTTAAAAAAAAGTTTTTACAAAAATGTATTCTTTTTCTGACCTTCACACACAGTCACAGTCAGAACGACTTACCTGACACTAACACAAGTGGGAACCTCTTTGGTGTGAACAACTTGGAGCAAACGTGGTTCTTCTCTTTCACTAAATCTCCAAACGCCACACAAATAATCTGACCTCACAGAAACACAACCTGCAAACAGAAGGGTATCAATGTGGTGACAGAAACAATTACCTTCCAAGGAATTAAATTCTTTCTTTGGCTTACAAATGTTGAACAAGGAAGCTGAGCTGATCTGTCGAATCGGGCCTTTCAGTTGGAAGCTGAATGGTTTGCTTTCACTGGAGTTCATGGAGAAACATTTGTTTCGGCAGTGAGCCAACTCCACTCTGTGGAAGTCTGAGATGCAGTTTTAACAACTATAACCAGAATACCTTCAGCGTTAAGGTGAGTTGAGTGCTGACTGATACTGACTGATTGAAGCCACTGTGTCAAACAAAAATGTCAATCTTGCAGTGACTAAGCTTTTTATATGCAAAAACAGTCCAACAGTCTAAACCTTTCCTGCGTAGCATGTCAAAAGGATACAAAACTGTTTTTGAATGCCATCAACAGATTACATTCAAGCTGACCCCAAGATGCAGTTGTTAGACAGCATACAGAGTACAATTAGGGTTTGACCATTAAACCAGCCAGCTGATTTGATTGGGCAATTATGGCCGTTATTAAGTTAGCTAAAATTGAAAATTTTACAATTTTTTTCCTACCTATTTATACTTTTTCATACGTTTTCACCCTAAATTCTTATTATGGTAGCGCAACTAATGATAACGGATAAGATAAAATTAAACTAAAGGTAAAGCTTCAAGAGCAGCTACAAGTGCAGTGTAGCACAATGAAGTTGATACTGGACAGAGTGATACGATTGCACGGCTCTGAGGACTGGGGTTCAAATCCAGCCTCACCTTATAAAGTTTACATACTCTCCCTGTCTCCGTGTTTTCTCCAGGTACTACGGTTTCCTCCTACATCCTAAAAACGTGCATTTTAGGTTAACTAAAAACTCTAAATTGCCCATAGATGTGAATTTGAGTGTGAATGGTTAGTTATATACGATATATATGTGTGATTGGCTGGTCAGTGAAGGGTCAATCCCGCCTCTCACCAAAAATTAGCTGGAATAAGCTCCAGCACACCAGCGACCCTAGTGAGAATATGCTACTTGGAAAATAGATGGACAGATGCCTTATTTTGTTTTGCAAATGTGTGTATTGTCTGGAAGGTAAAGCAGTAAAACAAACCAATTCTAATT
This sequence comes from Syngnathoides biaculeatus, assembly GCF_019802595.1. Classification (NCBI taxonomy): domain Eukaryota; kingdom Metazoa; phylum Chordata; class Actinopteri; order Syngnathiformes; family Syngnathidae; genus Syngnathoides; species Syngnathoides biaculeatus. The sequence goes on from NC_084656.1 coordinate 5,244,947, forward strand.
GTGATTCAACCAACTACTGCTAATATAAAGAAATATACAAAAAGGATGAATGTCTTTTTTATACAGTACCTTGTGAAAGTATTCAGCCCCCTTGAACCTTTCAACCTTTTGCCACATTTCAGGCTGTTAGTCCACCTTTAAAAGTCCAGTCCACTCCATGTATTATCCTGAATCAGATGCACCTGTGTGAGGTCGTTAGCTACATAAGGACACCTCTCCACCCCATACAATCAGTAAGACTCAAACTTGTAACATGGCCAAGACCAAAGAGGTGTCCAAAGACACCAAAGACAAAATTGTACAACTCCACACGGCTGGAAAGAGCTACAGAGAAATTGCCAAGCAGCTTGGTGAAAAAGGGTCCACCGTTGGAGCAATCATTTGAAAATGGACAAAGCTAAATGTGACAGTCAATCTCAATCAGAGTGGAACCCCATGCAAGATATCACCTCGTGGGGTCTCAATGATCCTTAAAAAGGTGAGGAATCAGCCCAGAACTACACGAGAGGACTTGGTCAATGACCTGAAAAGAGCTGGGACCACTGTTTCCAAGGTGACTGTTGGCAATACACTAGGCCGTCATGGTTTGAAATCATGCATGGCACGGAAGGTTCCCCTGCTTAACCCAGCACATGTCAAGGCCTGTCTTAAGTTTGCCAATGACCATTTGGATGAGACAGAAGAGTCATGGGAGGAAGTTTTGTGATCAGATGATCATCATTCCACTAACTGTGTTTGGAGGAAGACAAATGATGAGTTCCATCCCAAGAACACAATCCCTACTGTGAAGCATGGGGGTGGTGGCATCATGCTCTGAGGGTGTTTTTCTGCACATGGCACAAGACAACTGTACTGTATTAAGGAGAGGATGACCGCGGCCATGTATTGTGAGATTTTGGGGAAGAACCTCTTTACCTCAGTCCCAGCATTGAAAATGGGTCATGGCTGGGTCTTTCAACATGACAATGACCTGAACCACACAGCCAGGAAAACCAAGGAGTGGCTCCGTAAGAAGCATATCAAGGTTCTGGCGTAGGCTAGCCAGTCTCTAGACCTAAACTTAATAGAAAATCTTTGGAGGGAGCTGAAACTCCATGTTTCTCAGCGACAGCCCAGAAACGTGTCTGATCTAGAGAAAATCTGTGTGGAGGAGTGGGCCAAAATCCCTCCTGCAGTGTGTGCAAACATGGTGAACAACTACAGGAAACATTCGACCTCTGTAATTGCAAACAAAGGCTACTGTACCAAATATTAACATTGGTTTTCTCAGGTGTTCAAATACTTATTTGGAGCTGTATTACACAGATAAATAGTTAAAAAAAAATCATACATTGTGATTTCTGGATTTTTTTTTTTTTTTAGATTATCTCTCACAATGGACATGCACCTACAATGAAAATGACGTCTCCATGATTTGTAAGTGGGAGAACTTGCAATATAGCAGGGTGTTTAAATCCATACTTTCTTCACTGTAATTCATTTTTTGTCAATTCAAATTAATTGTATACCATTTTTATTTCATTTTAACATTGTTTTGATTTGATGCTCCCTTTTTTCACTTTTACATACAAAAAATACTTATGTAACGATGAGAAACTTGTATAACCTATTTTTCCTAATAAAAAGTTCCATAACAAAAACAATCAACACTTTTATATGAAGTACATTTTAAAGAGGCATTGTATGGAGGTCTAAATAGCCACCATCAATTTAAATGCAAGAAAACTATGTAACCTAATCAAAACTGCAAGAGGAGCTTGCACTTTTGTAACATTTTGAACAAACCAAATGTCCTGAATTCAGCAGTAAAAACAAACTGCGTTTAAATTTATGAGGCCTGAGATTATAAACTGGAGCAATCTTGTTGTGTGACAACAGATAATTACTCACCTATTATTATCTAACAAATAATAATATCTAACAGACTTGAGACAACATTTCGCTGAAGGATACTGAGCTGGTCCATTCCCTGGTTTCCTGGATAGACGAGACAGCCATGTTGAGAGTCTCTACTTTGTGAGAAGGGAATAAAATTCAGAGCACCCCCGGTGGCTCCTTCAGAGAACAGCTGGCGGTCTCTCTGCTCAGTCAGTTCCTCATGCAACAGAGAGCCCAGGAGCTCTGGTGGCACATTTTGCACAACATCTGACAGCAAAGCACAATATGAGTGCAGTGCTCTGGGATAATGTGACTCGTGACATCTGACAAGCATCAAGAAACATCATAAAACAGTCACACATTCAGAAGTGTTTCCATTTGAAATATCTATGCAGTGCGACACTTACATTGGTAAGTTCAGCTTGTCGAGGAATCGTGCTATCTTCCGTGTGGACGCTGCACCTTTGCACTGATGCTGTAATTTACATAAATGCACAATAAAACCGCATTTGCAACAAGTCACTCATGTATATCCCCTCCTGCCCCCCAGGGAATTCCAGACAATTTGCCAAAAAAAGTCATAGCATGTATAGAATTCAAAATAACCACCTCATTTGAAAGTTGCCTTTTATCCAGTGATAAACAAGAATACTTTACACCATTTCAAAGATTTAAGATTTAGACCTGTTAAATTTTCCTGAATTTCAATTTGCAGCACTAAAATTTAGCTTTGATATAGTTACACTGGGCAGCACAGTGGAACAGCTGTAAAGCGTTGGCCTCTTAGTTCTAAGGTCCAGGGTTCAATCCCAGCCCTGCCTTTGTGGAGTTTGTATGTTTTCCACGACCCTGCGTGGGTTTTCTCCGGACATTCCGGTTTCTTCCCACATCCCAAAACATGCAACATTAATTGGACACTCTAAATTGTCCCAAGCTGTGATTGTGACTGCAACTGTTGTCTGTCTCCAAGTGCCCTGTGATTGGCTGGCAACCAGTTCTGTGTGTACCCCGCCTCCTGCCCATTGACACTGGGATAGGCACCAGCACTCCCATGACCCTTGTGAGGATAAGTGGCTAAGAAAATGGATGGATGGATGGATGGTTACACTGGTGTGTGTTCATATTGGCAAGATTGCAACATAAACGAATTGGAATTAGAACAATACAATTTTTAGAGTGCTTCATGGGATCCCTTTCCACTCCCAAGGAGAAGAACCTTTACATCACGTAAAATGCCAAGCACTGGAGTGAGGGGTGTTAAGAATGTTGCCATTGACTCTAAAGAAGGGGTTGGGAACCTTTGACAGTTAGCCATAAATGACAAATATTTTGAAACGTAATTTCAAAAGAGCCATGCAATATTTAAAAAACTAAATACATGTGTATTTGCGCATTTATGTAGACCTAACAATTAAGTACAATAAAGTCTCTGAATTCTTTTAAATAACATTATGATGTTGCTAACCAATCATGACAAAAGCACTTCTTACCATTAATGCGACTTCCGGTGCTTCCTGGTTTTGCTAATGGCTTGATCGTCTGTTTTATACATTGTCAGATTAAGCTTCACGCAGGTGTTGAGATTTCCATCTGTTAATCGTGAACGTAATTCAATTTGATTTTCCATCATGCGGGCAGGATGTTGAACAGTTCTAGCGGACAAAGGCATGTCTTTTATTTGTTTGATTATCTTGTCTTAATGCAAAGCTGGGAAAATGTTGATTGGCAACGTTGAGTATGAATGCTTTGGCATACTCCCCGTCTGTGAACTTTAAACAGCAGAACCCTACATATCCACAAAGGCTGTCCAGTCTTGTTGAAAACTTCGGGACTCCTCATATTTTTTTCTTTGAGCGACCTTTGTCAAAAGCGTTTCCATAATTAGTTGTTCTGACATGATCAACGTTAGACCCTTGTGCACCTCTGGACATCGACAACCACGCAAAAACTACGGCAACCCACTAGACCAAACTGTCTCTACGTCATTTGCGTTGCCTCCAACACCGAAAGACGGAAACCCCACGAGGACAAACCTTCTCTGTACGACAAAAATCACATGTACAGTATGTCATTATGAGGGCTCCACGAGCCATATGGAACCACCAAAAGAGCCAGGTATGGCTAGCGAGCCATAGGTTCCCGAGCCCTGCTCTAAAGCATTGGAATCCATAGTTAATGATGCGAAAAATTGTTTCTCAGGAAATTGACAGTTCCCAGATTGACAGAGCAGGATTAATACCAGAGAAGGAAAATCTTGATGAATTGGGTAATGGACTGCACTTATATCATGTTTTAACTGTCGCGGTGCCCAAAGAGCTATACAGATGCTCACACATTCACCTATTTACAGAAACATTAAAGGCTGCTACCAACCAGATTGGAAAGACTTTTCCAATGACACTTGGATAGCCGACAGTCAGAGCCAGGATTCAAACCACCGACTCTTTGGTCACTGAATGGCTCTGCCAAGGAAAGTTAATGCATCAGTAAAACATCAAATCATTTTCCGAGAGGTCTATCCTTAAGAGCAGGGGTGCCCAGACATTTTTACCCCAACTTTTCAAGCGGCCAGCCTCTCGCGAGCTCCTGACAACGTGTGGGGGGGTGATGCTCCCAAACAGTTTTAAGGTTAATGTTATGTTGCCTCAAATATTTACAACACAGAATTAGGTTTTTGTGCACTGTATTGTGTGAGCTTTCATCGTGGATCAGACTGTGCCAACTTGGAATTGTAAAATTATACACCATCTTATCCTGTACTTTCTACTTTGGCTTCAGACCAGACCTTACCCACTTGGAAAAGAGAAAATTTTGTCCAGTTTAACAACTTTTTCTTTGATTATTCACATACTCCGACAGTCATTCCATCTCAAAACAACAGCATTTCTTTAACTTTCTCCATTAATATTGAAACAAAACATGAGCAGCATGTCTAGCTCGTCTTTGCTTTACGTTGCCCAGACTGTGTTCCTAACTAAAGCAGCGGTGGTGGACGCTGTCATTTTAAAACATTAATGGGCTGCGTAAGTACTGTAACATTTTTAATTATGAGTGTACGTGTTTAAAAGCGGTGGCGGGGGGATGGGGGTTGTAAGGTAAACTAGGAAAAAGACTGTGGCGAAGCAGCGGTCATTGAGAAAGTTCTGTGTGCTGCCTAAAAGAAACTGTGACTTTTTCTTTTCATTTTATACAGTACGCATGTGAATTGTGCCATTGGATGTACTGTAACAACCAGTCATCCCTCACTCATTGAATCACATTGCAAAATGCCACAAACTGAATAGCTGTATGTTATACTTTATGATTATTTTTTTGCACGCAACGCAGAATATCTGGGAAGAGACGGCATCAGCGGTGCACAATTGTGCACGCGTGCAGTTTAGAAGGAATGTTGGCTGATGTGTTTTTTTTTTTTTTTTGGGTACGCCGTCCCGCGATCCACCAAGACTGCCTCGTGATTGACGCATTGAGCACCACTGCTTAAGAGGGTCGCAGGAGCACTCGAGCCTATTCCAGCCATCTTCGGGCAGGAGGTGGGGTACACCTTGAATTGGTTGGCAGCCAATCGCAGGGCACACAGAGACAAGCAACAGTTGCACTCAGAATCACACTCAAGGGTAATTTAGAGTGTCAAATTCATGTAGAAGGTGGGATGTGGGAAGAAACTGGAGCGCTTGGAGAAAACCCACGCAGACATGGAGAAGCTTGACTGGTCTGTACAGACCATGAGCAAGAGGAATGGATTGGAGGTAGTTACTGTAAGTTAGTGATGACAACTGTTTATAATTCTGAAGAGACTATTGGTAAATAAAGCAAAGTCACCTTTTTGAGTCCATATTTAAAAATGAAAGCATCACCCAAAACTTCAGTGATGCAACCCAAGGCATCCTGGCAATGATCAAAGTAAAAGTTTTGCATCTAGAGACAACAGACATGAAAAACATTTAAAAAAAGCAAAAAAAAAAACACTCTGGAACAAACAATCTGGATTTCAGACCAAACTCACATGCTCTGTGAAGTCGAGTGGGTCAGGAGGAGTTGAAGACCAAATGAAAGCTGAACATTTAAGGAGGGTGGGGGGTAGGTATTGACAATAATAAAATCAACAATTATTCCAACATAGCAAATAATTGGAAAATCAAATTTCCCATGTAAAATAAACATTACCAGAAGATATGTCATGTAGCATAATGGAGCCAAATTTTGAATTGGCCAAAAATAAGTAATAATGATTAATTAAATCAGGGCTTGTGTATAAAGTTGGAAGAACCCACCTTTGCCAATTTCTAGGGCTGCCCGAGAACCATTAATAATGATTAATTAAATCAGGGCTTGTGTATAAAGTTGGAAGAACCCACCTTTACCTATTTCTAGGGCTGCCCGAGAACCATTATCATCATCATGAAAATCATCACGTGACTGATGTCACTTTTAATCGCAATTATTTTTAGTGTTTTAGAAACAGCCGGGACTTGCTCCTACAACCATCAAGGAAGAATGAAAGAGCCACAACTAAACACCGAAAGATGACTGAAGAGCCATATATGACGGATTTACTTTATAAACACAATTTTGTCAGTGGATTTTCAAGCAGGTAAATAGTTCTTTTGTAACCAAGCACTCTGATTTCTCAGAAAAATAAATAATCTTAAAGAAATGCTACATTGTGTTAAAGAAATGTTTATGGATTATAAAGTCCATTACGGCTCTGAGATTTGCATGCTCAGGTCATCGGTCAATTAGTTTCACAAAGTTAAGATACACTTTTGTTTGCAACTGATGTTGGGGACAGGCAGGCCTTTGAAAGCGTTTTTCGTTGCTTTTGGTCACTTCTTCAGGGTCGGCAGACTGTAAGGATCAAAACTAAGAAACTACATTTTTAGATTTGAATGATTCTGGAAGAACCTGAATGTTAGTCCCAGACCGAATTGAGATATAGATAGCGTACTGTACGTCCCTAGTTTCAAATTAATTCTGTGATTGTCATTCATTAAAAGAGCTGTAGGAACAATTTTGTCCATGTGGTCAAGTAACAGCTTTCACTCACTCATTCACTCACTCACAGGTGTTGGGTTTGAAGACGGGTATTGGTGCCGGTTCTTTATGACGCCATATCTCCCCTCTGACCTGATGACTGGATATAAAGCTCCAGTTGCTGGGAGGTCCAGATACACCCTGAAAACACACCAGCGATAGTACCTAAAGCAGATTTTTGCTTTTTGTAGCAGATAATTTTTTTTTTTTTAAATTAAAAAAAAAATGGAGGGACGTGAGAAACACAAACACTTTACATGTATTGGTGGTCACCAGTGCTCAGAACAGGGGAGGATCTTCATGTCAGGCTTGCTTGGGGTATGTTTGCGTATTTTTAATACCATATGGCTCCCAAGCAAGGATCAAAACATTACAATTCAGAACACAAGTTGTATAAAACCAATAGGTCATTTAAATAGACTCATGACTACATCTTGTGAACGGAACGGTGATCAGTTATTTTTTTTTTTTAATACTAGCTAAATCGGTGATCACCGCCAAAAATCCTCATCGTGTAAAACCTACAGAGGACAATGATGATTCTGGGATTCAGAAATTCTCCATCTAATCTAAAATAACAGTATCCACTAAGTACTACAATACTTTATCATAATCTAACTGAGGATTATTGTTACGGAGTTCAAAATTAAAATCAAAATTATTATTATATTTTTAACTCACTAAAGTACAAGTTATTTTGATTAAGGACTATGGATCCCTGCTTTTTATTACTACTCCTCATCATTTTTTAAAGAAAGTGGATAAGAGGAGCCGATATGGTGGTACAGCTGTCGAGCGTTTGCCTCACAGTTCTGAGGAACAGGTTCAAATCCCGGCCCCGCCTGTGTGGAGTTTGCATGTTCTCCCCGTACCTCTGTGAATTTTCTCCGGGCACTCCAGTTTCCTCCCACATCCCAAAAACATTGATTCAATGGAGACTCCAAATTACCCTTAGGTGTGATTGTGAGTGTGACTGTTGTCTGTCTCAATGCACCCTGCAATTGGCTGCCAACCAGTTCAGGGTGTACCCTGCCTTGTGCCCAATGGCAGCTGGGATGGGCTCCAGCACTCCCGCGACCCTCATGAGGATAAGCGGCTCAGAAAATGGATGGATGGCTATGGTGAATCACTGTCCTTTGAATCTTATTTCTGATTGTCTCCATCGTGTAGATCATTGTTCCTCATATGCCATCCTACATTCTCTAGCTGGGTACCCTTGTACACTCTCACTACCTGAATTTTATTTAGAAATTGACACTCTGTCTTCTGCTTACACATTTGTGTTCACATGTAAAGAAAGCCCTGTCTGCGTTCTTTATGTTTAGTCTTATCTTCCCTCTGTCTGCATTCTCAGGTTAACGTAAGAATGAAGGTCCAGAGAGTCCGAATATACAGGAGTTGATATACACACATGAAAAACACAAGGCGAATTCGAGGCTATTACAAAAGATGTAAATAAATTAAACTGTTCATGTAATCCCACTCATATTTCTGAAGCGTGTGTTATTTTTAATTCGTGTCATTGTTTTGCTTTAACCATTTTGATCTTGTGCTCTCGTCTTGGCCAGGTCTCTCTCGGAATTTGGAAAACTGATTTCAATCACAATTTTGTTGTTTTGCTCTATTTACCTGGTATAAATAAATGACATTCATATTGATAGGAATTTCTTGTCGTTATACCTTTCTTCTAATAGCACTATCCAAGTTTAAATAATATATACTCTGCAGAGAACTTTTTCTTGAGTTGGGAGGTTATCCAAACCTTACTAGGTATAGAGTGTGCAATTTTTGCACGTAATAAAAACCCCAGTTGAATCAGTACTGTACAATATGTTTGACAATGTATGGTGTGTACTTTTCTTAAAACCCCAGTTAAGTCAATAAGACTCCCGATAGCTCATTGAATTCACAAACCTGAGGTTTGACCCGGTCGTAACTGCCCCAATTCCCAGCACAGTGTTTCAGCTTCAATTCTGGTGGTCCACAGTTGTAGAATGAAGGGAAAAGCTTCCGTGGGAAGTGGTAATCCATTTGATTGCATGAGCTAACTGGTAAAAACGTGCAGCCACTACATGTATGATAGACTTGGCTAACGGCAGGCTAACATAACAGAGGATTCTTCTCTCATCGAAATATAATGACACTTGAGCATTCAATGAGACACCTAAAAAAAAAATCTGATGTAAAAACTGACAAAATGTCATTTAAACTGTCTTATTTGTCTCACGTCTACGTAGAATGGTCAGCGCATGGGCCAATGAAAATGGTTACGGTGTGGTGGTCTACATAATTCACCCACGGGACCAAGAGTTAGGTTACGAGGTTCCGCACAGACGTTCTTGTTCGTTCCACTTCCGGTGTTCGGGAGTTCCCGCCGTAATGGGTTCACTCTGTCGATGTCTGCAATAAAACGAGCTTTGCTCCTGTGTTCAACATTCCGACTCCGTTTCTTCGGCGCTACAACATTCTGAGCTATGGAGAGACAGAGCATGTCTACTTCCTTCCGGTATCAACGCGTTTGCTGCTTGGAATGCCTTGTAGTAAGTGGAAGTGTATTTTTGTGGTTGCCACAATAAAAGCGCACGGTGAGGGACCACGACACATTGAGAAAACAAGAAAAAAACATTGGGCAAAGCAAAAGTCAAGTTTGCCATCATCATCAAATCATTATTTATTACACCAACAGGAATGTATCGTGTAAAAAAAAAAACAAACAAACATACTTTTCCTTTCGGCTTGTCCCGTGAGGGATCGCCACAGCGTGTCATCTTTTTCCACCTAAGCCTATCTCGTGCATCCTCCTCTCTAACACCCGCCATCCTCATGTCCTCCCTCACAACATCCATCAACCTTTTCTTTGGTCTTTCTCTTGCTCTTTTGCCTGGCAGCTCCATCCTCAGCACCCTTCTCCCAATATACTCACTCTCTCACCTCTGGACATGTCAAAACCATCTCAGTCTGCTCTCTCTAACCTTGTCTCCAAAACATCCAACTTTGGCTGTCCCTCAAATGAGCTCGTTTCTAATCCTATCCAACCTGCTCACTCCAAGTGAGAACCTCAGCATCTTCATTTCTGCCACCTCAAGTTCTGTTTCCTCTTGTTTCTTCAGTGCCACCGTCTCTAATCCGTACATCGTGGCCGGCTTCACCACTATTTTATAAACTTTCCCCTTCATCTTAGCGGAGACTCTTCTGTCGCATACAACACCAGACACCTTTTGCCAACTGTTCCACCGCACTTGGACACGTTTCTTCCACTTCTTTACCACACTCTCCATTGCTCTCTATTGTTGACCCCAAGTATTTGAAGTCATCCACCCTCGCTATCTCTTCTCCCTGAAGGTTCACTCCTCCTGCTCCGCCCCACACATTCATACACATATGTTATGTTTTACTTCGGCTAATCTTCATTCCTCTCCTCTCCAGTGCGTGCCTCCATCTTTCCAATTGTTCCTCCGCCTTCTCCCTCCTTTCACTGAAGATCACAAAATCATCTGTGAACATCATGGTCCTAGGGGATTCCAATCTAACCTCATCTGTCAGCCTATCCATTACTACCGCAAACAGGAAGGAGCTCAGCGCGGATCCTCGATGCAGTCCCACCTCCACATTAAATTCTTCTGACACACCAATGGCACACCTCACCGCTGTTCTGCTGCCCTCATACATGTCCTGTACTATTCTGACATATTTCTCCTCCACACCAGACTTGCGCATGCAGTACCAGTTCCTCTCTTGGTACTCTGTCATAGGCTTTCTCTCGGTCTACAAAGACATAATGTACCTCCTTCTGACCTTCTCTGTACTTTTCTACAAGCATCCTCAAGGCAAATAATGCATCTGTGGTACTCTTTCTAGGCATGAAACCATACTGTTGCTTGCAGATACTTCTGTCCTGATTCTAGCCTCAACTACTCTTTCCCATAACTTCATTGTCATCTTTATTCCTCTATAGTTTCCTTTGTTCTTAAAAATGGGGACTCACACACTTTTCAGCCATTCTTCTGGCATCTTCTCTCCCGTTAGTATTCTGTTGAATAAGTTTGTCAAAAACTCCACAGCCACCTCTCCGAATTGCTTCCATACCTCCACTGGTATGTCATCAGGACCAACTGCCTTTCCATTTTTCATTCTGTTCAGTACCTTTCTAACTTCCCCCATACTAATCCTTGCCACTTCCTGGTCATTCACACTTGCCTCTTCAACTCTACCTTCTTTTCTATTCTCTTCATTCAATAACTTCCCAAAGTAGTCTTTCCATCTACTTAGCACACGACTGGCACTAGTCAACATATTTCCATCGCTATCCTTAATCACCTTTACTTGCTGTACTTCCTTCCCATCTCTATTCCACTGTTTGGCCAACCTGTAGAGATCCTTTTGTCCCTCTGTTGTATCCATCCTGCTGTACATGTCGTCATATGTCTCTTTTTTTAGCCTTCGCCACCTCTACTTTTGCCCTACCTATTTTAATGTATTCCTTCTGCCTCTCCTTAGTGCTCTCCATTTCCCACTCCTTCTTCGCTAATCTCTTTCCTTGGAAGACTTCTTGTATTATGGTGTTCCACCACCAAGTCTCCTTCTCCCCTTTCCTACCAGAAGGCACCGCAAGTACTCTTTTGCCTGCCTCTCTGAGTACCTTGGCAGTAGTATTCCAGTCTTCCGGGAGATCTTCCTGTCCATCTAGAGCCTGTCTCACCTCTTTCTGAAAGGCCGCACGGCATTCTTCCTTCCTCAACTTCCACCACATTATTCTCTACTCCACTTTTGTCTTCTTAATCTTCCAACCTGCTACCAGAGTCATCCTACACACCACTATCCTATGCTGTCGAGCCACACTCTCCCCCACCACTTTTTTAGAGTTGGTAACCTCCTTCAGATTACATCGTCTGCACAAAACATAATCCACCTGCGTGCTTCTACTGCCGCTCTTGTAGGTCACTCTATGTTCCTGTCTCTTCTGGAAATAAGTTTTCACCACTGTCAATTCCATCCTTTTCGCGAAGTCCACCACCATCTGACCCTCAAAGTTCCTTTTGCTGAATGCCGTACTTACCCATCATTTCTTCATCACCCCTGTTTCCTTCGCCAACATGTCCATTGAAATCTGCACCAATCACAACTCTCTCTCCCTGGGATGCTCAGGACAACTTCTAGTTCCTTCCAAAATTTCTTTTTCAACTCAAGGTAAAAAAACAACCTTAATCCGAGGCTTTAATAACGCGCAATGTATCACAATTTTTTTTTTTTTGCCCTCTGAATGTCATATACATCCTTCTTCTTCTTCTTTTCCTTTCGGCTTGTCCCGTTAGGGGTCGCCACAGCGTGTCATCTTTTGCCATCTTATCCTATCTCCTGCATCTTCCTCTCTAACCCCAACTGCCCTCATGTCCTCCCTCACCACATCCATAAACCTTCTCTTTGGTCTTCCTCTCGCTCTTTTGCCTGGGAGCTCAATCCTCAGCATCCTTCCACCAATATACTCACTCTCTCGCCTCTGAACATGTCCAAACCATCGAAGTCTGCTCTCTCGAATCTTGTCTCCAAAACATCCAACTTTGGCTGTCCCTCTAATGAGCTCATTTCTAATCCTATCCAACCTGCTCACTCCGAGTGAGAACCTCAACATCTTCATTTCTGCTACCTCCAGTTCTGCTTCCTGTTGTTTCTTCAGTGCCACCGTCTCTAATCCGTACATCATGGCCGGCCTCACCACTGTTTTGTAAACTTTGCCCTTCATCCTAGCAGAGACTCTTCTGTCACGTAACACACCAGACACCTTTCGCCAGCTGTTCCAACCTGCTTGGACCTGTTTCTTCACTTCCTTACCACACTCACCATTGCTCTGGATTGTTGACCCTAAATATTTGAAGTCGTCCACCCTCGCTATCTCTTCTCCCTTTAGCCTCACTTTTCCCCCTCCACTTTTCTCATTCACGCACATATATTCTGTTTTACTTCGGCTAATCTTCATTCCTCTCCTTTCCAGTGCATGTCTCCAGCTTTCTAGTTGTTCCTCTGCATGCTCCCTGCTTTCACTGCATATCACAATATCATCTGCGAACATCATTGTCCAAAGGGATTCCAGTCTAACCTCATCTGTCAGCCTACCCATTACCACTGCAAACAGGAAGGGGCTCAGAGCTGACCCCTGATGCAGTCCCACCTCCACCTTAAATTCCTCTGTCACACCTAAGGCACACCTCACCATTGTTCTGCTGCCATCATACATGTCCTGTACTATTTTAACATACTTCTCTGCCACACCAGACTTACGCATGCAGTACCACAGTTCCTCTCTTGGTACTCTGTCATAGGCCTTCTCTAGATCCACAAAGACACAATGTAGCTCCTTCTGACCTTCTCTGTACTTTTCCACGAGCATCCTCAAGGCAAATAATGCATCTGTGGTACTCTTTCTAGGCATGAAACCATACTGTTGCTCGCAGATACTTACTTCTGTCCTGAGTCTAGCCCCCACTACTCTTTCCCATAACTTCATTGTGTGGCTCATCAACTTTATTCCTCTATAGTTCCCACAGCTCTGAACATCCCCTTTGTTCTTAAAAATGGGAACTAGAACACTTTTCCTCCATTCTTCAGGGATCTTTTCGCCCGCGAGTATTCTGTTGAATAAGTTGGTCAAAAACTCCACAGCCATCTCTCCAAATTGCTTCCATACCTCTACCGGTATGTCATCAGGACCAACTGCCTTTCCATTTGTCATCCTTTGTAGTGCCTTTCTGACTTCCCCCTTGGTAATCATTGCCACTTCCTGGTCCTTCACTCTTGCCTCTTCAACTCTTCCTTCTCTCTCATTTTCTTCATTCAACAACTTCTCAAAGTATTCTTTCCATCTATTTAGCACACTACCGGCACCAGTCAACACATTTCCATCTCTATCCTTAATCATCCTTACCTGCTGCACATAGCTTCCCATCTCTATCCCTCTGTCTGGCCAACCTGTAGAGATCCTTTTCTCCTTTTTTCGTGTCCAACCTGGTGTACATGTCTTCATATGCCTCTTGTTTAGCCTTTGCCACCTCTACCTTGCCCTACGTCGCATCTCAATGTACTCCTTTTGCCACTCCTCAGTCCTCTCAGTATCCCACTTCTTCTTCGCTAATCTCTTTCCTTGTATGACTCCTTGTATTTTGGGGTTCCACCACCAAGTCTCCTTCTCCCCTTTCCGACCAAAAGACACACCAAGTACTCTCCTGCCTGTCTCTCTTATTACCTTGGCTGTCGTTGTCCAGTCTTCCGGGAGCTTCTGCTTTCCATCGAGGGCCTGTCTTACCTCTTTCCGAAAGGCCGCACAACATTCTTCCTTTCTCAGCTTCCACCACAATGTCATATACATCCATTGCCTGGATAATCCACTAGAGAGCAGCAATAAAAGCAGCAGATGGCTTTAGTTTAGGCATATGCAATTTTAAACGACTCAATGCTTTATCATACACGTTGTTGTAAAACTGTGTTTAAAGTTCTGTGCATCAAATCTACAATAGCACGTGTAGCTATCAGGTCATAACACTAAATGAGTCAAATGTCATTTTAATTTGGAGATCATTAAAATGGATCCAACTTGGTGTCTTCTTACTGATCAGTAGATGGGTGTTGCTCTCGTATATTTCCTCAGAAATTCCTTTTAAGTTCTAATTTTCACTCATAAATATAACAAATTGTTGGGGGGTGGCAACAACAGAGAAAGTAGTGATGATAAGGAAGACAGAAATCAATAGAACCTAGGGTCGAGCACAAAAATAGTCGCTTAGGGGAAAAGTAAAGCATATCGTTGCAAAAGAAAAGTTTGAACCGCCAAATGTTGACATTTTGGAATGTTTTGTGGAAGACTAGATAGGCTTGAACAGACATGTACATGTATGTGAAAGCGGTGAGGCATCCAAATTGAAATAAAAATGTGTCCTGCTATGTCCCACATATTAAAGAACAACAAAGAAATGCAACCATACTATACAATAACCAGTGTCCGGGGGGTTGGGGGTGAGGACAAATTACATGTAAGGAGATTACACATTTTATGGCAGTGTAATCAGTTACTGGGGGAGAAATTCTGTGATGAAAATTTGAGCTGTATTTAGAAAATGAGGCGCAGAACCAGAATTTTTTTTTTTTTTATGACGAGACCTTCTCAAGCAGACGCTTGTGAGTGTCTTCTGGTCATGTGGCATCCTGTCACAGTCTCAAAAACAACATTTTTTCCAAATGACTTTGAAGCACTACATCATGGTACAGTTCATTATTTTGTCAGAGATTTTGAAAAGATCAAGACTCAAAGTGACACATTTAAGCACATAAAAATAACTGACCTTTCAACACTTTTCATCATTTCTTCTTCATGTAACATTCAATTATTTGGCCTATATGCAGTGATCTTGTCTAAATTGTGCACATAAACATGGTACAGTATGTTTTCCATGTGCTAAACGCACACATACAAAAAATATGGATTTAATGTTGTTTTTTTATTAGTATGAAGAACAAATAAATGGTTAACTGCAAAATAATGTTTAAATCTGCATTTTTAGAAGAAACATCCAAGGATCCTGATGATGCATTTTTTTCAACTAGGAAAAATATTATCAAAATTAATTTGTGATGTTAACTTGAGAAAGTAATTGAAATGGGTACGATACCATTACAGTTTCAACAGGGGAACTTGTAATTGTAACCAACTACTTTTCCAAAGAAATATTTTCCATTTCCCCGACCTGAGTGTGTAGGTGGAGTTTGAAAAGCCTGATGTTAGCAGCTATACTATGACATTCCTTGTTTGGGAAAAAAAAACAAAACCTTAAATGTGTTTGTGTATTTTATATATATATATATATATTTTTTTTTTTTAAGTTTGAAAATAAGTAAGTTATGAAAGTAATGCTGCCATGGGGCACAAACCAGCGCCATCTGTTGACCGATCCCAAGTCAGGATGAACACAGAGGGTTGGGTCAGGAAGGGCATCTGGTTTAAAACTTTGCCCAGGTTAACAATGTCTGCCCAAGCCACCACTAACCTAAAAAGGATGGAAATGGTAGTAGTGAACACTTTTTTCCAAAAAGAAGCATGAAAGAGAAACAGAGGGTAACCTACAAGGCACACAAGTAGATTACTTTTTCATTTGAAGGAGATTACTAACTGTACGGTAGTGTGGTAGGGGAGACTGTAAATCAACAGCAAGGGATGGCGGCAGGGATGTAGGATGACTCTGGTGGTGGGAAGGAAGATTAAGGAGACTAAAGCAGAGCAGAGAACAATGTGGTGGAAGCTGAGAAGGGAAGAATGTTGTTCGTCTTTTCAGAAAGAGTAAGACAGGCTCCTGATGGACAGGGAGAACTCCTGGAAGATTGGACTACGACAGTCAAGGACAGGAGAGGAGAGTACTTGGTTTATCTTCTGGTAGGAAAAGGGAGAATGAGACTTGGTGGTGGAACTCTAATGTACAAGAGGTTAGCAAAGAAATGGGACACTCAGAGGAATGAGGAGAGGCGAAACGAATACCTGTACATTGAGATGCGACATAGGGCAAACGTAGAGGTGGCGAAGGCTAAACAAGAGGCATATGACGACATCTACACCCGGTTGGACATGAAGGGGGAAAAAGGATCTCTACAGGTTGGCCAGACAAAAGTTGATGAACAAAGAAAATGAAAGAGAAGGAAGAGTAGAAGAAGCAAGTTTGAACGAGCGGGAAGTGGCAATGATTAGTAACGGGGAAGTTAGAAAGGCACTAAGGAGGATGAAAAACTGAAAAGCACCTGGTCCTGATAACATACCTGTGGAGGTATGGAAGCAATTTGGAGAGGTGGCTGTGGAGTTTTTGACCAACTTATTCAACAGAATACTAGCGGGCAAGACGATGCCTGAAGAATGGAGGAAAAGTGCGCTAGGTCCTGTTTTTAAGAACAAAGGCAATGTGCAGAGCTGTGGGAATTATAGAGGAATAAAGCTGATGTGCTACACAAGGAAGTTATGGGAAAGAGTAGTGGAGACTAGACTCAGGACAAAAGTAAGTAAGCAACAGTATGGTTTCATCCCTACAAAGACTACAACAGATCCATTATTTGCCTTGAGAACACTGGTTTAAAAGTACAGAGAAAGTCAGAAGGAGCTACATTGTGTCTTTGTGGATCTAGAGAAAGCCTATGACAGAGTACCAAGAGAGGAACTGTGGTACTGCATGCGTAAGTATGGTGTGACGGAAAAGTATGTCAGAATAGTACAGGATATGTATGATGGCAGAAGAACAATGGTGAGGTATGCCGTAGGTGTGACAGAAGAATTTAAGGCGGAGGTGGGACTGCATCAAGGACCAGCTCTGTACCCCATCCTGTTTGCTGTGATAATGGATAGGCTAACAGATGAGGTTAGACTGGAATCCCCTTGGACCATAATGTTCACAGATGACATTGTGATCTCCAGTGAAAGCAGGGAGAAAGTGGAGGAACAATAAGAAAGACAGAGTCATGCAATGGTAAAAGAATATGTGTGTGAATGAGAGGGATGGAGGGGGAAGAGTGAGGCTCCAGGGAGAAGATCTAGCGAGGGTGGACGACTTCAAATTCAATCCAGAGCAATTGTCTCCATCCATCCATGCATCCATCCATCCATCCATCCATCCATCCATCCATCCATCGGACAAGCAGTACAGAAAATTAATGGATGGATAGTAATCCTGTGAAACCCGCACCCAAATGCATACACTTGGAATAATAATAGAAAAGCTGCACAAATGCAGCAGTATGTAACACTAGTTTAAAATCACGTTTTATATCTTGAACAACAATTATGCATATTCCTTTAAAGCAGCAATAAATCATAGTTCAGGTAATAACTATCAATTACTGTCTTCATAACAGAAATAAAGCATCATTCAGGAAATACTTTATTGACCAATAAATGTTTCTACATAATTCATGACATAAACAAGTGTGATTTAGAAAAGCACAACTACACAGATCAAATAAATAAATGTCAGTGTCCCTCAAATGAATGCACTGTAGTTTTAGGATCTACAAGCTTGCAACATAGTCGAGAAATGTGCCAATATGCAATGGGTGTGATGGTTTACAAAAAGCAAAAGCAAATTAAAAAGAGAGAAGGATATGCAACTCTCTTCTCAGCATTTAAGATTAAATGGATCACATCCTTTATAAATGTCCTGTACTGTAATTTTACATGTATACGCCAACCGTGTTTCAGTGGATTAAATTTTCTCTGCTTCAAATGATTTTTGTTTTTACATATATTTTACATACATTGTTTTCTCCAGTGAGTAATTTGCAATTTGTGACTCATTTTGGTACTCTTCCTACACCTATAAGTGATGAATAGGTACAAAATTCAAACATCTAGTATTAATGCCAATTTGAGTTAAGCAAATTGAACATTTGAGCTTGATGAATGAAATAAAATGTGCTTAAGAAGACCCACAAAATTTTGATAAAGTACTTGCAGTGAAGCTGGAGAAATAATAAAAGCCAATAATGTTCATGATCATAATTTGTAGTCACTGGTGATCACAGGTTCTAAAGCTCCCATAAACTAAGCCAATACCTATGAAAGCAGTACCTTAACACCCACATTAGGTAAAGACTACATTATCAATACAAAAACACTTACAAAAATAGATTAGGATTTGAAAAACTGTACTTAAAACACACATTTGAATACACATACAAAGGCTTATACTAAAGCACCCCCGGCTGTCAGATGCAACAGATTACTTGCAAACACATTGCAAAATTGGCAAACGTCACTTATCGTCAAGGATTTAGCCTATTCCATTTGACAGCAATGGTATTTTTGAGCTGATACATTTCCAGTAGGGTTCAGATTCTCATAACATATGGTGCATTCAGTGTCATACATAAAATACGAAAGACGCTTCCGTGGGGATTATTAAACATAAAAACCTCTCTCTAAGAAGATATCACGGGGATCCCAAGGAGAGGATAATATAATTCGTTTTGAGGTGTGCAACACCAAGAAGGAAACAATACAATTAAACTCCATATGCAACAAACATCCATTTCTCGCAGACCGAGTGTTTCAGGTGGTAGTCTTCCTAAGGTAAAACCACTTCCACTTCTACAGGGTCAATTATATTGTCCTCGCCATTCAGGGTCTTTTTCAGAGGCTGAGCTTCCTCGTGTGAGGTGGAGTCTGTCGGCACCTGCTGTGGCTGTGGTGACGAATCAGATTTTGCTGCACAGACTTCTGGGGTTTGTTCACCGGCACCTTCCTGTACTGCTGAATCTATTTCCTCAAGAGCAGTCTTAATATTTGCTTCATCCTTATCACTTTCCGGTTTCTTGTTCCCTACTAGGTCCTGAAGAATAGACTGTGGGGATCTCATTTCTTGTGGAGATTTCACAAGGGCATCCTCCACAAAAGTGGCGACGTGGCTCAATTCTTCCTGCTCTCCATCCTCCACTGAAATGGGGCTCAATGTTGGCACTGTCCCATTGGTCACGTCGCTTTTACTTTGTTCTGGTATTACCACTTCCATCACTGGATTAATCAAATCTCTGATTTCCTCCACACTATCTGGAGATTTGGGCTCATCTTGAGCCTGCTCCTCACAATCATCGGATGCCACAGAATCCTCTTCAGGGATGAGTTCCACACCTGGAACCTCCAAACAGGACTCATAGGGCAACGGAACTTCATCTACCTGGATCATGGACACGACTTGCTTGCGTCTATTTCCGGAACCTCCATCACTGTCCCCACTACTGCTGGTAGAACCATCTTGTTCATTGTTGCCAAATTTGGTGGCCCAGTCTACTGGAGGATTTTCGCAAAGCAAGTGGAGGTTGGGGTCACTGTTGGTCATAACAATGCTGTCCCTGTAGAGATTGTGCCTTCTCTGGACAGCAGCCTCCTTCACAGCTAGATACAGAAGAAAAAAAAAAAAAGTCACTCAAATCTGAATAATACTCATGACATGTCTCTAAGAGTGGATTTACACTTCAAGTGTTACAATTCAGATTTTTTTGGGAATCAGGCGTCTTTCAAATGTTGATAAAAATCTCATATATATCAGATAACTGTCAATGTGACTGCAACATAAATAGGCATATTAAATTAATGCAGTATTTCAACATACCCATATTAGTGAGATACTGTGCCATGCAAAAGTATTAGCCCCCCTTCCTGATTTCTGTTTTCAAAGGTTTCAAATCATCAAAGCAACTCAGAGACGACCCAAGGAAATACAGACTGCAGTTATTAAATGACAATTCAATACATTAAGACAAAAAAATCCAAAACTTTCTGACCCTCTCTGAAAAAGTAATTGCCCCCTGAACCTAATCACACGTTGTGTCACCTTTGGCAGCAATAACTGAAATCAAGCGTTTGTGATAATTGCTGACGAGTCTTTCAGATCGGTCTGGAGGAATTTTGTCCCACTGTTTTGCAGTATTGTTTCAACTCCCCAATATTGGAAGGTTTTCTAGCATGAACTGCCTGTTTAAGGTCACACCACTGCATCTCACTTGGATTTAAATCTTACTTGGACGTGGTCATGCCAAACCCCCTTTTTTTTTTTTTTTTTTTTGAGCCATTTAAAGGTGGACTTAGTGGCGTGTTTCGGATCATTGTCCTGCTGCATAATTGAAAAGCGCTTGAGTTTGAGGGCACGAATTGACGGACGGATGTTCTCCTTCAGGATTTTCTTGTAAACAGCAGAATTCATTGTTCCATCAATCACAGTAAGTTGTCCTGGTCCTGAGAAAGCAAAGCAGCTCCAGACAGCCACGCTGCCCCCACTATGCTTCACTGTTGGCATTATGTTCTTTTTTTATCAAATACTGTGCCATTTGTTTGCCAGATCTAACTGATGTCATTACTTTTTCCACAGAGGGTCAGAAAGGTTTGAAAACTTTGGGGGATCTTAATAAATTGAATTCTCATTTGAAAACTGCATTTTGTATTTCCTTGGGTTGTCTCTGAGTGATATTAAAATTAGTTTTAATGATTTGAAACCTTTGTGGGTGATATGCAAAAAAACAGATCAGGATGGGGCAAATATAATTTCACGGCACTGAAGAAACGAACAACCTGTAAAATCTAAACTATGGCAAAAATGTTGATCATACAAATTAGATGTGTCATGTATCCACCATTAAATTCTATGAATAATAGCAAAATGCAGCTGGCAAAGTTATGTATGAGTTACTGTGATCGTAAATATTTAACATTTAATATAAATGCTGACACTTGTGTACTCTCATCATTCGCATGCTATTTGAGTTCTGTGCATGAGGTTTGTTTTATTTTTTTCAGTGATCATTCCAGCAATATGTTGTAAATGTAAAATAAATAATACAGTGAAACTGTGCACTTGACCCTGCAGTGTAAATCCAGACAGTCATGTGATCATTTTCCCAACAACACTTAAACATTTAATTTTGTTTGTTGGCATCTTTCTTAATTGTTACCCATCATTATGTCCTTGGTAACAGACTGCAGCACCACTTCCTCAAACATATTTTCCACAAGAAGGAACTGGGAAAAATCCTCGAAGATCAGTTCTTTAAAACGTGGCAACTCCTAGGAAGGAAGTGGACACGGATGAAGCGATTTAATATCAATCAACTTTCACAAAATGTTGTCCATGTGAATCTGAGGATGTGTTTTAAGATTATAGATTATTTATCAGCCGGCATCCAAGTTTTTTGCTGAACCAAGCCAAACTGATTAATTGCTAGGTCCAGGAATGCGTACCACAATAAACCCTCATTAGAAAGACAAGCTTGAATTGACTATTGTTGCCATGCTATTTAAAATGATCTGTCTTTAACTAAAAAAAAAAAAACCCTCACCTACAAAGAAGTATATGGTCAGGGACTGTTATAGTTTAAGAGATTGGATAGCCTTATCAATTTACTAGAGGAGTGGTCCCCATCCCTTGTTTTTAATTGACTGATATATGTCAGTGCGTGTGTTTCACGGGTGTTAGTCGCACATCTCTTTCAGTCATTCTCTTTCCTCATAGTAGATGGTAATTTGAGTTGTGCAGCCAACGAGAGCAACACTATTAGATCTGATATATATCAGATCGATATATATATCGAGAGAGACAGAGAGCGAGAGAGAGGTTTTAGTTGTAGCAATACCATTAACAGTTGTGTGAATAAATGATTCATCAATGCAGTAGTGAATTTGTACAGTTATTAAATGTAATTGGCTTGACTTGAGTGGTTTAATCGTGAAGAAGTCAAAATACTCTGGATAACAGAATTTCGTAAAATCAAGCAAAACGTTAGAATTACCTATTGCAAATTTGCACATTGTATTAGGGTACTACTTACAGATGAGCAAGATGGTGAGAGCTGCTGCAGCATATAAGGGATTATGATCTGGAGCAGAGCCTCTCTGAAGAATTTCTTGCGTACTGTGCTGCTGTCATAATCATACTTCTGGAGGGACAGACAGGTGACAGGGCGATTACTGACTGCTCTGACAACCTTCTATTTGTAAAGCAAATCATTATTACTTTGCATTTAAAAATATATATATATTTGTACAATGTCTGCATTCAATTTTCCAGGTTACCTTGAGAACCCTGTCCTGGCACCCCTGGATTATTTTGCACATGTCATTTTCTCCCTGCGCAGCCAAAGACTGCTGCACCAGCTGTTCAAAGGTGTGTACTGCATTGTCCATTTGCTATTAAGACAAAAATAAAAAGCATAGGTAAAATAGTAGTATTACAGTGGGTTAAAATGTCATGGTGAACCATGACATCACTAACAGGCAACTGTGAAATTGTTTCTTCTAGCCAACAGCAAGTTTGCTCTCAGCCACATTGACGTTGCATTGAGTTGAATGACGATGTGAACATTCCATCGAGAAAGGCTGTTTGAATTCTCACCTCCCTCATGAGGATCTGAGCCCTGCTGACAAACACCGAGGGGCTGGAGACGTCAAACCTTTGCTGTAGTCCCTCCAGGTTTAGCTCCTCCACATTATCATAGCAACTCTTCATTTTGACTGGGTGGAAAGCAAGCATGGAGAGCTTTTCCATATGCTGAGGGGAAATATAGACAGCATGACAAGGTCCAATAAGGTACTCATTAAGTAAAGAACATGTCCCCAGTGTAAAATATTACTTACTTCTCCCAGTTTTTCTTTGTCTCCTCCATTCAACAGATTCTTGCTGATGTCCACCACTTCCCTGAAGAAAACGTCCCTGACCTCAGCGAAACCTCGGCTGGTGGGCTCCATCAGTGCCTCTAAGATGGAGTTGATGTAAGGTTGGACACTCCTCTTAAGGAGAGATTCAGCTTTGGGCAACACCAGGGCTGCAAACAGTGGTATCGAGTGGAGGAAAACATGTAAATGTCATTTGATAAGATACAGACTGTTTCCAAAACACTGACACCCCCCATAGGATGGGTAAGCCACAAAAGTTCATCGCTAAGGAGGCTGGCTTTTCACAAGGTGCTGTGTCCCAGCATATGAATGGAAAGTCTAGTAGAAGGACAAAATGTGGCAGAAGTTGCACCAGTAAAAGAGAAGACCGTGGGCTTCAGTGGATTATCAAACAGAAAAGAGGAAATAATATAGGGGTGATCTACAAAGAGTGGAAGGAAGCAGGAGTCACTGATTCAAAAACCACCACATTCAAATGCATCAGTGATATTTGGTACAACTGTCGGTTCCTCAGGTCTGAGCCTGAGACAATGGAGGAAGCATCTCAATTGGGCAAAGGAAGTGGAGGATTGGACTCTTGGGCCGAGGTCCTCTTTTCCAATGAAATTAAAGTGTGCCTTTCATTCAGTATTCAAGGTCCAAGGGTTTAAGGTAGATGGGTGAAGACCAGAACCCATGCTGCTTGAGGTCTAGTGTGAAATAGCCACAGTCAGTCATGATTTGGGGTGCAATGTCCAGTACAGGTGTTGGTAAACTGCTTTCTTAAATCCAATGTCACTGCAACAGTCTGCCCAAATGTTTTAGTGGATTTGACAATTCCTTCTGCTGTAGATCTGTATGTAGATGCAGTTTTCTTCTTCCAGCAGGACCTGGCCCCTCCCCATATGCACATGCCAAAAGTAAGAAAAGCTGGTGTGATGCCCATGCAATCGCAGTGCTTGACTGGAAAGCCAACTTTCTGGATCTCAAACCTATTGACAATCTATGTCACATTACAAGAGGAAAATGACCCCACCTGACTCCAAAACAAAGAACTGACAGCCACCCTCATAATTCTGATTGTTGTAAGAGCTGACCAGGACACACATTCACAAAAAGACAAGTATGATCATCTCAAAATTATGAGGGTCCGTGTGTGTGTGTGTGTGTGTATGATTGTGCAGACTAGACATACCACAGTGTTTTTGATAAAGATGCAGACATCACACATACAGCAGTCACTCACAGTTGAAAAATGTACGGGTGTGGTCCACCAGTCATGCCCGCAGGTAAAGTTGCGGGTGTGATTGGGGATGGAATCTCAAGACCTTAAAGTAATTTACTGGATTAATATAACATAACTGTAAATTAAAAATAAAATAAATAAAAAACATAACTGAAATAGAAAACGAAAATTTCAAACTCAGAAATCTTACATTTCCAATTTCAACTGATATTAGTAGAAAATGATATAAAATGGTATTTAAAATTTTCATCAATAAAAATTCTTGATCTGACAAACTTTATCTGAAGAAAAGTTAAATGCACTGGCCTGTCAAGGAATAAACGGTCTATAATCGTAATGTTTTGAAATTGCTGAAAGTTTAGTTCAACATAATCGGCGCTAGTGGCAACAAGCTAGCGATACATTGTAACAAACATTCCTTTTGGCAATCATGATGTATTGTTGTAATCTAGCGTAATTTATGACGGTATCTATTTTCAATCCATTAATGAAAGCTAGCAGTAGATGATCTATAGCTTCCTAAAGCATGTAGAGGGTAGAGGGAAGTTTTCAATTTCAAGATAATGCATACCATGGGGAAAATAACCGTTCGCATTTAAATATATGGACGGACTAGTCTAACGTTAGAACTTAGATCAAGTCAAAGTAAATCACAATCTCATAATTATTATAGATACGGAAACATTACCTGTCATATCCCAGAAATGTTTTCAGTGTAACTGAATTTCCTTTGACATGCCTCATGATGTTGATGACTTTCAACATAAATGCACTCACTGCATGTGAAGAAGCTCTGAACATGCGCTTTTGGCATAACTCAGGGCCCTGGTTTGCCTTTTTTCATCATTAGCCATTTTTTTCATTTTTTTGGCCAAAATAAATTTTCCTTAGCCACCTTTCTATAATCATTGCCAAAAAAATAGCCAATCACATGCCCTCTACTAATATGCCTAATGCTCTTTCTTGTTCTTCAGGTTACATGCATACAAATAACTTTCAGATGTAAATGTCACACAAGGAATTGTATTTTTATTGGTAACTGAATCTAATATTAAGAATGACAGAGATGTGTCATAAAAATAATGTTTCTCAATCCTCTTCTATACTCTTGACTGTAGAAAATAACATCACTGTTCAACACTAAGTTTATGCATGATTCCTTACACAAAGATTCTCCTCTTTTTGCTGATCACTTATTTACAGAAACTTTTATTAAAATCAAACAACTACTTCAGGGCATTCAGTTTTAACGATTAACAGTTCATTTACACATTCTGTTTTGAGACAGTTCCTTAAAGACGTCGTTAGAATGTTATGCCTGCTGAAGCCACGTTCGATGTCAACTACGTCTTTGCAGTTGCAGTAAACTTGTGATCAGCTGTCAGAAGATGCTTCACAAAGTCAACCAACTTCGGCGCCACCGATGATTTTCAGCATGTCTGAACAGTTTTAAAAAATTTAATCACTCAATTTGAGCCATTTGAATTTAGAAAACCATTCCTGGCAAATCTTTTGCCTCTGCCCAGCACAGGGAGTAGATTTTACGACAGCAGACAAAGTTGTGTTGGGCGTCTTTACCTCGTAATGGGCATCCGTCAAAGTTGGCAGCTGACAAGCTGTACTTATACCACTGCCATCCTTTGTATTTTGTAAAATAATCCCAAAGGCTTATACATTTTCCGCAGCATGAACCGATGGAAAGAAAGCGTGGGTTTGACGCGAAACCTGGATGCAGTTGTATATATGTAATGTAAACAATTATTTGCACTACTTCCGGTGTAGCTTCCTACGAAACTTTCGTCACGCTAAAGCCAGGACTCAATTACGAATTCCTGTAATATACATAAGTCTATAACAGTACAGAATCGTATGCTAGGATAAACTGCCAATTAACACGTTCGCCATTTTTTTCCCGCCATTTTAAAACTTTACTCGCCAGACTCAGTATGTGTTCGCATATGGCGAGGGCCCTGTAACTTCCAAACATGCTCCGTACGGTTAACTTGCATTTCCTGTTTCCAGTTGGATACTGATTGTTGAGAAGTAGGCTTGTTTAGCTAACGTTTATGAAATAAACACATAAATTAATGTCAAGACTACACAAAATAAGCAACATTCAATATAAATTTTTTCTACTTGTAAAAAATTTTACGCAAGTGATTTTTCATGCTCGACTCTGCAGATTTGTCATCGCACTCGTCAAATGTTAGTGACTGCATGCAGTATACTCTACCATACCACATAAAAATAAGAGCGTATTACTATACAATCCCACCAAAATCAGCACTCATGCAACGCTTACAAAATAGAAAATGTATTAGTTTAAATTTAATCAAACCTCTTAAAATAATCTAGATATTTTGGCCAAAGAAAAGACCCAATGATCAAGCTTCAAGAAATCAGTTGCTAAATAACTGCATAGCTTTCTACATAAACAGATTTACTTGAGGACTTTAACTCTGGATTTAGAATGCGACCTAACCCTAAGGCAGCAATAGTTAAAAGTTCTTCTTGCCACTTGACACAACTATCACATTCTTTTTTCAGATATTTAAGCATGTCCTTGGTACTATTAAACAAATTGCCCAATTTGGTTTCAACCAAATTGTCAGATTGCTAACAGTTTGTAAATATAGCATAGGTTTAAAAGTTTTCTAAAGGCTGGCCATCGTTTATAAATGTAAAACACCCTGAAAGAAAATAATTTACATATATATTGTGAATACATATTAAATGCTTTATTAATTTATGAATGTAAGGATACAACAAAATATTTTAGAAAATCCACCAAAAACGTATTGAATGTAAATGGTCATAATTACAGATTTAAGACTGAGATATGAGGTTTGAAGTCAATTACTATCATCCAATATTCAATTGCCTTCCTATTTATTTTCAAGGAATTGGTTTACCTCTAATCTTGCTGATGACATGTTCTTTAGATGTGATGACCTGGTCCATGTCAGTTCTCAACCTGGTATCAAGCTGAACCTTCTGATCCTCACAGTTTACAAGAAGAGAATCGTACTGACTGGTAGTCTGGGCCAAGACTTGCCTGTATACGGCGTCAGAGATCTACAAAAACATTAACTATTAAAAGCATTATTCTCACTCCTCCATCGTGCTGGTGCAAATTTGTGCAATGTACAATCGCATGGAAACTCACAAACATCCAATCCCGCTGCCTCTGCTGCATCTTTCCTTTCAGACGAGGACCAATGGCATTTCTCATTTCAGGATGGAGACTCTCCATCACTAGATTTGCTAGAATCTGGAAAAATACAAACATTTACAATAAGTTTATGGTCCCATATTTTGGCAGGTTTAAGGGCCACTGTCATGAAATGCACGGTTTTTCGTATGTTATTAATGAAAAAAACGGCAGCCGACATAGACCCATGTGTTTTTTCCACCACAAAACATGATTGACGTATACAGCTTTTTGTAACTCCCCCCATGAAAATCCTCTCAAGGGATTTGTTTTTGAGAAGAAGCAGGAAGAGAGGTACATGGTAGAACTGCCCTCAAGTAGACTCATTTCTTTCTATTAGTTTTACCTCCGGGAAGGTAGCCCGTTGTTCCTGCGTGTTAGCCAAAATGCCGGCTCGTTGCATTGCGGGACATTGCTTGAACACTCAGGATGGATTTACCCTTCATAAGTTTGCAAGAGAGCCGGTTCGTCGTGAAAAATGGATTGCACAGGTGCAAAGGACGAGAACTTTGTGGGTTCCAAATGACGGGTGTGTATACAGCTACTAAAAAAAAAAAAAAAAAATAGTTGGGGGGGACGACGGCGTCAGTGTTGTTCATTGCCGCTGCGGAGGTGGATTGGGTGGGGAGGTTGTTTGGCTGTGTGCGGGAGGAGAAAGTGAATGATGTCATATGTATTTTTCATTAAAATATCTACTTTGGAATGTTTATAGGGATGACACTTGACCTTTAAACATCACTGTCTCTCTTTGCCAGTATTTACTTAGAACTTAGTATAAAAGTGTCAATTTCATTTAAAGAAAAAATTTTTGGTTTTTTTTCCATACATGTCCAGAAAAATCCCCTCTGACAGCTACTTCTGTTTGACCCAGTTTTTTATTTTATTAATAGAATATCTATCATCTGCACTTTGGGCATTTAATGGGAGAGCCCACTTGCTTGTTGATCTCACGAGCCGATAACAGATTTTACACACATAATGTTTACAAAGTCAAATTCCAATAAATTCCTCTTTTCCCAAACAGTTTCTCTTTTGATTTGATAAACTGTAAGTCATATAGGGTTAAACCATATCTAGCCATCCATTTGATGAACCGCTCAGCCTCACGAAGGTAACGGGAGTGCTGGAGCCTATCCCAGCCGTCGTCGGGCAGGAGGCAGGGTACACCCTGAACTGGTTGCCAGCCAATCGCAGGGTGTGCAGACAGACAACAGTCACACTCACAATCAATCTCACAGCAATTTAGAGTCTCCAATTAATGCATGTTTTGGGGATATGGGAGAAAATTGGAGTGCCCGGAAAAAACCCATGCAGGCACAGGGAGAACATGCAAACTCCACGCAGTCTTCAGAACTGTGAGGCTAACCTTCTACAGCTGCTCCACTGTGCAACCGATTGAAAGAATATCTTCTCTATATTTATTTATTTTCTTTGGAGTTTGCTTCCGGTCTTCAAGCTGATAGCAGCTTAAACAGAAGGCTCTGACCAGCCCGATTGTAATTAGATAAATCCTGATTTTGGACCGAATGTTGTGAATAGTCGACGTAGGACGCTCCTGGCGACGACTTCAGTGCACTAAAATCACCATCTGTGCAACCTTAGTACCAAAATGGGAGTCGTATCGTTCGCGTTGAAGCAGCACGGCCTAAATTAGCCTAGCTGGGACCGCTAGCAACGAAAGAGTCTGTTTTCCAATATCTACTGAGGAGGAAAACGTCAAACTAGTATCTACATGCCCTCCAAAATCTACGTATCGTATACAATGAGGATAGAGAGTACCAATAAGAAGTTGGGCGAGTGAAAACGGCAACTTAAAGTTGCTTATAGGCCTAGTGTTCCTTAGCTTAGCTTGCTAACGAGACGCGTTTGTGATCAATTTGTGGATGTTGAAGAAACATCTAAAAGTGATTAACTTCATAACTTATACGACGAGGGCCGTGAGGACTTAAGAAATCTAACAAGTCTTATCCACCGTTCATACTCAGTCTGACCAAAAAAATTTAAGGGCTTTTTAGGGGAGACACGAAAAATTTAGGGCCATTGTGGGAAATCAAGAGTAACAAAAAAAGACTCACCCAATGGTGCCATCAACTGTTCTTGGTTCATCAAATATTCTAGTACCTCAGTAGCCCTTGTGGTAGTTCTCATTGATATGACCATTGTCAATGTCTTCACATAACAGTCTACAGAAAAACAGATACTAACTACAATTGCAACTATATACACAAATGTCTTCTACTGATGTCGGTCTCAGCACCCCTACTCTAGCTCCTTGAGCCTACCCAGTGCCTCCTCTATTTGTTGCTGCAGAGGTGCCAAAGTGGCTCTCTTGTCCTTTTCTTTGCCTCTGAGTGCATTGGCTTCGGTGATAAACCTCAGATTCCTCTTTTCTACTGCCTCCTCAGACAGCCTGTCAGCCTTCTCAATAAGCGTTGATATGTCAGTCTCTATTCTGTCTTTTTTGGCTTTGAGGCAGTAGAGATGAAAAGTGGGCAGCGATGCCAAATGTAGCCAGGTACGAAGTCTTCCTTTCCCCACACTGGTAGTTTTTAGCAATGTCAATGTCTGGGAACATGACTGCAAACACTTTCGAATTATTTTCACAAGATTTGTAACTGTAATGGCTGCAGATCACTTTTAAAGTCCACACGATCTCTGCCTTTAACGAGTCCGTCTTCGTGTATTGAACTACGTTCATAAAGCCTGACTTCTGGCTGGTTGAAGATGATGGCTGGACAACTGTAGGTGCGCATGCACTGCTAGTACCACTGCCTGAAGTTGATGCTTCACTATCTTGATATTTTATAAACAGATTCATACCAACGGAAGATGAGAGAGTCTTCGCCAAATCAACATGTCTCCTGTTTTTCCGGTGCGACTCAAGCGCTTTGACTCCCATCTTTTCAAGCTGGTAACTTGCACAGATGGCAGTAAAATATGTGCAGATCTTTTGGATCTCGACGAACCCAGCTCCTAAACTCCTTACTTTCAACCTAAGCTTCTTGAAAAATGCATTTCCCCGTAATACAAGTTGGATCGATGAAAGAACTACGCTACGTCGTAACAAAGACGAAGTGAAATGCCTACTCACGGAAACAAACAATGGAATATCGACAAGATGGCGACTAGTTGTCAACACGGTGAATTCCGTTGACAATTTCCAGCTGTTTTGGACGCCAGACGGATCGCAATTTTTTTTTAATACATTTTTTTTTTTTTTTTTAGGGAGAATTTTGGCGGTAGTGGTCCTCCCTTTGATTTTTTTTTAAATGAAGGCCTTTTTAGGGGCTTGAACGGTTTTCGCAGATTTTTAAGGACTTTTAGGAGCCCCTAAATGCACCTTCGAAAATTTAGGGGTTTTAGGGACTTTTAGGGCCGCGTGCGAACCCTGTTATCTTAGTACCCAAATTGGTGCCGTATTGTTCGCGTTGAACCTGCTCGGCCCAAGTTAGCCTCGTGCGCTAACGTTATTACCTACGTAGAGTCTACAACCCTCGTTGGACCAAACATCAACCGTCGACTCAAACTTCAACTACTCGTGAGGGGTATTGTAGTTTGAATCCCCTCCATCTACGTATCCTTTAAATCTCCATATCCTTTATATTTTTTAACACAGGTGTGATTTGTGTACCTTATGTGCTGACTGTGTTTATTGTAATTGCTTTCATTTGACCTTAACTTTAACATAGAGTAGGTAGTATGTAAAATGTGTATCTTTTGTGCTGTTTATTTGATTGCTTCTTTTTGATGATCTGCAGCCCGTTGGGCAGCACATTATTGTGCTACCTGTCAGTCGGTCCCAAGCCCGGATAAATGCAGAGTGTTGCGTCAGGAAGCGCATCTGTCGTAAAACTGTGCCAAACATATATGAGCGTTCATCATATGAATTCTACAACAGTTAGGTCGTGGCTCAGAAGTGAGACTGGCTCTAGATGGACAGGAAGAGGTCCCAGAAGACTACTGCCAAGGTATTCAGAGAGGCAGGCAGGAGAGTACTTGGGGTGTCTTCTGGTAGGAAAGGGGAGAAGGAGACTTGGTGGTGGAACCCAAAAAAAAAAATAAGTCATCCGAGGTAAGAGATAAGCGAAAAAGAAGTGGGACATAGAGAGGACTGAGGAGAGGCGTAAGGAATATATTGAGATGCGTCGTAGGGTAGGGGTAGAGGTGGCAAAACCTAAACAAGAGACATATGACGACATGTACTCCAGGTTGGATATGAAAGAAAGAAAAGAAGCACTACAGGTTGGCCGGACAGTGATAGAAATGGGAAGGATGTGCAGCAAGTAAAGGTGATTAAGGATAGTGATGGAAATATGTTGACTGGTGGCAGTAGTGTACTCAGTAGATGGAAGAAGTACTTTGAGAAGTTAATGAATGAAGAAAATGGGAGAGAAAGTATAGTAAAAGAGGCAAGCGTGAATGACGGGGAAGTGGGTTTGATTAGTAAGGGAGAAGTTAGAAAGCCACTAATCAGAATGAAAAATGGAAAGACAGTTGGTCCCGATGACATACCAGTGGAGGTATGGAAGCAATTTGGTGAGGTGGCCGTGGAGTTTTTGACCAAATTATTCAATAGAATACTAGCGGGAGAGAAGATCCCAGAAGAGTGGAGGAAAAGTGTGCTCGTCCCCATTTTTAAGAACAAAGGCGATGTTCAGAACTGTGCAAACTATAGAGGAATAAAGATGATGAGCCACACAATGAAGTTATAGGAAAGAGTAGTGGAGGCTAAACTCAGGACAGAAGTAAGCATCTGCGAGCAACAGTATGGTTTCATGCCTAGAAAGAGTACCACTACCACAGATGCACTATTTGCCTTGAGGATGCTCGTAGAAAAGTAGAGAGAAGGTCAGAAGGAGCTACATTGTATCTTTGTAGACCTAGAGAAAGCTTATGACAGAGTACCAAGAGAGGAACTGTGGTACTGCATGCGCAAGTCTGGTGTAGCGGATATGTTAAATATGTTAGAATAGTACAGGACATGTATGAGGGCAGCAGAACAGCGGTGAGATGTGCCGTAGCTGTGTCAGAAGAATTTAAGGTGGAGGTGGGACTGCATCAGCGTTCCACGCTGAGCCCCTTCATGTTTGCGGTAGTAATGGATAGGCTGATAGATTAGGTTAGACTGGATTCCCTTTGGACCGTGATGTTCGCAGAGGATATTGTGATCTACAAGTGAAAGCAGGGAGAAGCTGGAGGAGCAGTTAGAAAGATGGAGGTATGCACTGGAAAGGAGAGGAATGAAGATTAGCTGAAGTAAAACAGAATATATATGCGTGAATGAGAGGGGCGGAGGAAGAGTGAAGCTCCAGGGAGTAGCGATAGCGAAGATGGACGACTTCAAATATTTGGGGTCAACAATACAGAGCAATGGTGTGGTAACGAAGTGAAGAAACGGGTCAAAGCGGTGTGGAACAGTTGGCGGAAGTGTCTGTGACAGAAGAGTATCCGCCAGGTTGAAGGGCAAAGTTTATAAAAGAAATGATGTTGAGGTTCTCTCCGGGAGTGAGCAGGTTGGATAGGATTATAAATGAGCTCAATAGACAACAGCCAAAATTTTGATGTTTTAGAGACAAGGTTAGTGAGAACAGACTGAGATGGTTTTGACATGTCCAGAGGCGAGAGAGTGAGTATTTTGGTAGAAGGGTGCTCAGGATGGAGCTGCCAGGCAAACGCGCAGGAGGACAACCAAAGAAAAGGTTGATGGATGT
Source organism: Syngnathoides biaculeatus (assembly GCF_019802595.1). Lineage (NCBI taxonomy): Eukaryota > Metazoa > Chordata > Actinopteri > Syngnathiformes > Syngnathidae > Syngnathoides > Syngnathoides biaculeatus. The sequence continues at coordinate 5,278,186 of NC_084656.1, forward strand.
TGTGAGGGAGGACATGAGGACAGTGGGTGTTAAAGCGGAGGATGCACAAGATAGGCTTAGATGGAAAAAAATGACATCCTGTGGCGACCCCTAATGGGACAAGCTGAAAGAAAAAAAGATTCATTTCTTTTCTTTTCACACCTATAGGTAAGAGTTCTGTATAAATCCAGTCAGAAATAAAATGGAAACAGAGGGGAATTTCAGGTTGTAGTTTTTCTCTATGATTTTATACATTGAAAAATGCCCAGTACAACACATTTCAAATGTAAAGCACATGGTTTTTTGTCACTAACCACAATGAAAAAATTTACAAATATCTTATCTAGCAGAAATATTATACACGGTTTTGAGTCTATACGTTGTATGGGTTGTTTTCACTGACGTCACATTTTTTGCTTAATTAACAATACACCAATGCGCGCCACCATTTAACCTCCCAACCTAACGGCAGCCAGTGTGGCAGCCTCCGGAATGCTCTCTGTTAATGTTTGTGTTTTTGTGTTTCACGGGCATCTCGGGACTTAAGTACACAAGAGAGGACTTGCTAACCATCAGCGAGCCTTCTTCTGATTTTTTTTCGAGAACTCTTGCCGATTCGCTGAAGCTTTTCCCAGAGTTGCTAGTCGGCGTTCTCTTCAAAGCCTCACGACGAAGAGGGTGTCGAACCGGGATACAAGTCCGCCTTCGAAAGCGGGGACATCTTCTAACGCTTCCAACGATCCATCTTGCGGAACCTACGCACCCTAGCCAATTAAACGGATTAACTTAAGCTTCTGATTAAAACCTCCAAAGACTTTGGACGTTCTGTGGCTCTGTGCTTCACGGAGACATGGCTTTGTGGACGAGTGCCCGACGCTGCTATCATGCTCCCAGCTTCAACCTCCATCGTGCTGATCGTGTCCTAGAGCTAACAATCTCAATTGATACTCTTTTCAGAAGGCCAACATTACAGTTAAGATCCTTTTTTGTTAGTGACTTGAAAGATTCGAGAATTTTGTGAAATGCTGGATGTTTATTCTTGTCTTTCTGCCATTGTCATCAAATTTTAAACAAATAATAAACATTTCACTTTGCTTGTGGTGAACTAATTTACAATATACAAATGGAGTTTGCCTCAATATTAAGAAAAGCATTTCCATAATTAGTTGTTCCGACAGGATCTGCGTTAGTCCCTTCTGCACCTCTGGACATCGACTACCACGCAAAAACTACGGCAATCCATTAGGCCAAACTGTCTCTGCGTCATTTGCGTTGCCTCCCACAGCAAACTATGGCAAACCCACTAGGACAAACATTCTTTGCATGACAGAAAGCACATGTACAGTATGTCATTATGAGGGCTCAGTGAGCCATATACAACCACCAAAACAGCCAGGTATGGCTCGCGAACCATAGGTTCCCGACCCCAAGTCTAGTGTATCAACAACAGCAAGTAGATAACAGAAGCATTCCATAGACCCAGAGAAGAGCCAGTAAGTGAGGGAAAGAATTATTTACAGAATTATTCAGGTGGTCTTTTAGAAAACTGAAAGGGATTGATTCAAAAGGAGAGACCCAGTCAACAGTATGCCTAACCTTTTGCATACTGTTAATGCACAGGGGTCGAGGATGACTGGTATTTCTGACATTCTCTCCTACATTTATGTATTAATGCCCTCTTGTCTGAAAGTCTCTGTAGTTTGTGTGCACAAGATGCAGAAAATGCCTTTTTTGTTTCTTTGGACAGGGATTTTACCTTTGTACTGTATTGATAATTTTCTACCATTTCATCATTTGAGGTAAACCAAGTACAGAGAAAGACTTGGCTATATGTTTAGGGAAGGCATTCAGCATGAACTGCCTTATAGGAGGTAAAACTAAATTAATCTTTTAAAATGTATAATTTATGTATTTAATCCACATTTTGTCATTTTAAATACATGGCTTGCTTTAAAGAGAAAAATTACTTCAGTAAAATAAAACAGGTGCCAGAATGAAAGGTTTTGCAAAGTACAGTGTGTTCCAAAACGGACAAACGGTCCAGACCTGGAAAACCCTCATCAAGATGGTACAAGAGATTCCTGACAATTTTTTTTAAAAGATTTACTATGCTCTAAATCAATGTCTGGTCAACCCTGTACTGATCAGTGATATCCAGTCAATCACAGAGCTGATACATACAGATAAACCCCCATTCACACCAACAGCTATTCAGTCTTCAGTGAACCAAACATTTGGTTGTCAAACATTAATCGGAACTGTACATACTTTTGGACCGTAGGAGGAAGCGAGAGTTAACGGAAAACTCTTGTAAGCGCAGTGTTAACATGCACCATGAATCAAAGTCAGCAAAGACCTAGAGAATGTCCAACCTGTGGAGGAGTTCCACACATCATATCCCAGGTTCCATAGTGTCCTTTGCCCTGTCTATGAAGTCTCACACTGTCAGTGAAGGCTGGCGTTTGAACAGTGCAGTCTTCTGGGAGACCTGAGTGTCAGAGGGAAGCAATTAGAAGATCTAATGAAAAAACATTCTTCTGAAAAGACGAAGAATAAAATAAAATCATTTCCTTTTCTGAGCCGCTTGTCCTCACGAGGGTCACAGGACTGCTGGAGCCAATCTCAACAATTATTTATTATTATTATTATTCTATTTTATTGCACCTTGTGAAGAAGCACTCATCATTTCATTGTATGCACAGCATATAATGACAATAAAGGCTTTTTATCGGGCAGGAGGCGGGGTTCTCCGTGAACTGGTTGCCACCCAATCGCAGGGCACATGGAGAGAGACACACTCACATTCACACGTAGGGGCAATTTAGAGTCCAACCAAATTATTTCAGTTATTAATTTTTTTCCTCTCAAAAAGATAATTTTTCTCCAAATTGGGCGTATAAGTCAAATTAATGGCAGAAAAAGTTTTGAAAATACTGGTCTTAGTCTAATTATTTTTTATACCACAAAAATCTGGCATTTTGAACTGGGGTATGTATGTCAACTTTTTAAATCCACAGTATAGTACATGGTGAAGCAAGGTGAGACATCTTTGACTAATATATTTAGAGAGGATATAAAATGTATGAATTACATTCAGGATCTGGCCATTTAAAAAAAATCACATTTTTCCATAAGTGATGACACGATGAATCTTTGAGTCGTGAGAACATATCTAGCAGCTTGAACTTGAGTATCACACAAAAAAATGTCTGTCATACTTCTCAAAAGAGGAAGATTTTTTTTTCCGTGGACACGATTCACATGGTTACTGACACACCCAAATAAGAGGGATGTAAGAACTGTGCTAAAACAGCAAGTTCTGTGTGTTTTTAGGAAGTTAATGTCATGTGATTATTACTTTGATGTGATGAGATTTAACTGGGTATGGGTGGGGGGGCAGTTGTTTTTCCACGATCATAGAATACAGGACATTGATGGAAGCCATACATCCCTTACAGACACTGATGATTATTATAGTTATTAGTTTAGCCTCACAAGATATTACAGTATTCTCTAAAAATACCAGTTAAATTTTGTTATGACACATAAAGAATAAAGTGTATGCTTCAACCCACTCTGAAATCTTTACATTTGGTAATAAATCAAGTTATTTTACAAGGACTAAACACACTGTCCTTTACTATTGCAACGTTAACACTGTATTTACATTTCATAGTGGAAGAAAATATATATTTCGAAATGTATGCTATGAATAGATACCAAACTGTGGCTTTTATTTGAATTCCCTGAATGGTTCTAATTCCTTTGTCACATAAAACTCAAGTTCAAACTAATAAAGGGCGAATGTTGTGATTCCAGGTTTGTGAGTCAGAGGAGGCTGACAAAGTCAGGAAGTGAGTAAGGAATTGTTAGGAGGAGGGGGGAGGGTGAGACCGACAGGAAGCTGGCCCTCCCCGATAACTTTGCAGTGATTGGTGAAAGGGGCCAGTGGAAGATGGTCTTGGGGAAAGCTTACATGTAAATGCTACATTTTGAAGAATAAAACAAACGGACATGTAAGGAGGTAACACTCCATATCAGGGAAAGCTTTGATGTCAATGTTTTCCCTCTGACAGTTACTGTACTGAAGCGACTTCCCAATTGAAATTGTTTAAAAAATAAAAAACGAAAAAAAAGTATTATGCCGCACTACCTGTTTGTGACCAAATGGTCCACCCCAACAAGACACACACCAAGTGAACTTTGAAACGAGCTTTTCCCTACTTAACATTCATTACAAACATCTGCAGCACGTGAAGCTGAAGCAGGAAGGGAAAGCAGCAACTTTGAAAGTTTCGTATTTAACTTCAGGAAATACGCACCTCAAATAACCCTATGGATGTCTAAATAATTGCTTTGTGATGAAGTGAGGCAAGCAATATCTAAGATGATATTTGTTGCTCATAACTTGTGAGAAAATTGTGGTATAAAAATGATACACAGTGCAGGTCAGACCTGTTTCAGCTCAGAGCCTCGATCAAGTTTTATTGACTGTTGCATTGTTTTCACAGGCTGCAGGGGAAAAAAATGCAAGCGTTATCTTGTTTGTTTTGGTTAATAATTGCATTTGCTAATGTAGTATTGAGGTTGGACTAACATTTTCTTAACCCTGCATTTTCTTATTATTAATGTGAGATATCTTTTTACGTCTAACATAATTTTTTGGTCGCTCTGCCAAGCAGTTTGAATCGCTAGAATATATACTGGCTCTGCAGTGTCTTTGAGCGCACTGTGTGTATGAATAGAACATGTGGTAGGACTTATCACGGCATATATTTTGAGGTATTTCCCAACTTGCCAAGTTTACTGCACTCTATTTGGTGTGATATTCAGCAAAATTTTCCCAGGCCTTTAAAGGCATCATTCTACAACGTCAACTAGTTATGTTTCAATCAAGCCAATCAATTCAAGGCCTCCAACTACTTGGATGCACATGTTAAACAGTTTAATAGTATTTACCTTTATAATAACATGTTTAGGTGTCAGAGAGGTGGTCCAGAGATTTTACTTCTCTAATGTAGCAAAATATATTAACCAAATGATGTGAAGGATCTCCCAATACTGGGATACAATGCCACAAATAAACATTGTTAAAACGGTATCTTGTAAGTCCAGAAACTCAAACTTAGCTCAGTAACTTTCACTAAATATGTGGACACAATTCTTCATAGTTCTTTTTTTTTTTTTTAAAAAGGAAAGAAATCCTTACAGTTGTCACCCAAATAATTTGAAACTTACAAAACCCAAACCCAATAAAGTTGGGATGAGTGAAATAAAAAGATTATACAATGATTTGAAAATCATGTTCAACCCATTTCAATATTTATTTTCAAACTGATAAACGTTATTGTTTTAGCAAATGTTCATTAACTTTGAATTTTATGTCTGCAACACATTCCGAAAAAACAACAAATGGCAAAAAAAAAAAAAAAAAAAAAAAAAAAAAAGACTAAGAAAGTTGAGCAATGCTCATCAAATGCCTGTTTGGAACATGGTGAACAGGCTAAGTGGGAGGAGGTGGACGCCATCATTTGACATAAAAAGAGCTACCCTGAATTGCTCAGCCATTCACAAAAATCGATGGGGCGAGGTTCACCTTTTTGTGAAAAGTGCATGAGAATATAGTCAAACAGTTTAAGGACAATGTTCCTCAATGTACAGATGCGAGGAATTCAGGGATTTCATCATCTACGATCCATAATATTCTCAAAAGGTTCAGGGAGTTTGGCGAGATTACTGGATGTACAGTAAGTGGCAATGATGAAACCCAACGTTGAATCCCCACGATCTTCGACCCTGCACTGCATCAAAAATCGACAATGTGTAAATGATATCACGGGGCTCAGGAACAATTCAGAAAAACAATGTCAGTAAATATAGTTTGCCGTTACAGTTGTAACTGCAACTTAAAAGTCAACTAGGCAAAGTGAAAGCCAATTATCAACAACATCCAAAAATGTCGCTGGTTTATCTGGGCCCGAGTTCATCAAAGATCTAAGGACGCAAAGTGGAAAAGTGTTCTGTGATCCAATAGGTTCACAAGTCCATATGGTACTTTTAGCTTAATGTTTTGTTGTACAAGGCATTCTCTGAAACCAAAACAATTTTTGTAATGGTCCTTACACCTATCAAGTATTTTGACCCGTTCCTCATGGTTGGAAAGATGCATTCTCCACACAGGATTCTTTCGGCTTGTCCCTTTCGGGGTCGCCACAGCGTGTCATCTCAGATGAACGCATATATGTTTTTCTGCTTAATTCACAAAAAAGGACTCATAGAAGGACACTTCAGAATTATCCTATGCTTTTGTCTCAGCCAATCTTGGCTGTCTTTTGGGTGATTATCTTGTTGAAAGACTCAAAACCTGTGACTAAGAGCAAGCTTTCTGACATTAGACAGCTTATTTCTCCAGAGAATGTGTTTATAAGGCTCTAGATTTCACTGTATCCACCACAAATTCAAGACACCCTGGTCAAGACATACCAAAGCAGCCCCAGAGCCTCCTGCATCTTTCACATGAACGTTTTTTTTTTTCCTAGGCAAGCCTCAACTCATCTTGGAGTTGAACTTATAATTTATTTTGAGAGCGCTTTCATTGCCATTGACATTATCTGTGTCTTCAATTTATCATCTATGTTCCGCTTGCAGCTACCGGTACATCCTGGGAGATCCTTAAACCTTAATTGTGCAACTACAGTCACGGGAACGTCAAGTTGATTTAAAAGTGTAATGTAGCATTCCCCTTTTAAATGTTTGTCTAAAATTAGCTTTTTATATTTGCCATCTCTCTTCTGTGCTTTCTGTGGTCCATGTTTATAGTTTCACACTATTGTAGGGGTAGTATCATTTTTGTCCAAGCTTGTGTCCTTAATTTCTTAAAATTACTTATTTGAAACAATTCATAAGCAATGTCTGATTTTCATTGGTTATTTTTCAGTTTGTATTTTTTTAATGGGTTTTTTTTGTTGACTATTGTGGCTTTTTGCTTCATTAAAAGAGGGATACCAACAAGTTTGTTCATGTCTAGTTTAGAAGCAGCATTCTTTATCCATATCCTGTAAATATTTTTTTTTAAAAAAAACCTCTATTCATGCTATCCACATAGTCATTCTGAAATCTGTGTATAAGGGCACAAGGAAAGCAATTAAGTTCAAGTAGCAGCAGGGGGCGGAGACTTCACTGTGATTGATGGTGTTCTGGAAGCCCTTTGGAGCTCATTGCAGCCTCTAACAACAAATTTGAGGCCATGGTGAATCAGAGTGTAGACCAAACTATGCTATGTTGGTCTCAGTGAGAAGTCAAAGTTAGAAAAAGGCAATGCAACATAAGAATAAATGATGTGTTCCTAGCACACATTTAACACACTGTAATGGTCACATAAATGAACTTTTTTTCAGCTAGCAAGAAATTAAGCTTACAGTATGTATCTTGCAGTCTGGTTTTTCTTCCAAGGACAATTCACACAGCCAAATACTTCAACGAAATGTGCTGCAGGTTAATGAGTTCGGTCTACTTGTTGTGGTCGTTGAATGTGCTCCCTTACATACCAGAAAAGCACACATTTGGGTCAACTCGTGATGTTCCTTTTCAGCAGGATACTCGCTGCTACCGTTTAATTCTGTGGTGTACATTCATAGTGACTGGTTGACCAATCACGCTCTAGCTTTTTGGGTGATTGTCATTCGTCAAAAGAAACAATTAGCAGGGCACTTTGCAATTCATTCTAGTTTTTGGAACGCTATTCAGGACTCTGCTGTATTCAAGTTATTTTTAACTCATTAACAGACCAATAGTATCAGGCTTAAAAGTGACATTTTTTTTTTTTTTACTTTACCATGTAGTCTGCAGCTATCGGTTGATTTCCTATGAAGGATGTACTCTATATCATGAATGATCAACGCTACCTTTGGAAAAGCTCTTTCAAAATTACTGCTAGCATTGCATGCAACAACTGAAACAACACGGCCTGCGAATGACCATAAACTGCATGCAACGTCCACCTAAACAGAGAACCTTTTACCACATGCATTACAAGAGGTAGATTTTACTATAGCTCAAGCAAGGTTTAGACTGGGAAAACCTGATAGCCTGTGAAGACCATGTAGGCTGACATACACTGAGCTAATGAATTTTTATTTCTTTCTTTTAAATGGATTACAGTTTTATTTGCATCATTTGTCATGCATTATACTGATGAAAAATGAGTGAAACCTAGCTCAAAATGGTCGTATGATGAGCCAGATAATCGACAGTCAGTCAGTGAGTATGAGGACGACATATTGAAAATTTTAAGTATGTTCGTTTTGTGTAACCATGTCGTGAGGGTGTTTTTTTAATTTTTGCATATGTGCTTGTGTCGCTTTTCCTTGTTGAGTTTTCTGTCTGACAGTTGGTAATGATTTGGATGCCATTAGTGGAACCTCACCGACTAGAACATACTGTACAAGATCTGCAGGTCAAGTCATGGGTCTTTGAGGCTCCGTACAGTGTACGCTTCCAAGTGTTGACTTTCAAATCAGACACACTCATGCAGTGTGAGTTAATAGTGTGACAAAATATCTGCTTGAATGG